>NC_073306.1:201950192-202265817 GCF_027595985.1 Sorex araneus
AAAAGTATTCCAGACAGAGAAATTCAAACTCAGATTGCAAAGATCTAGATGGAGAACACTTACATGGAGCTGACTTCAATGTTTCTGGTGACTTCAAGTTGAAATTCGATGAAATATAGTATGTTTGCCATTAAAGTGGACTGGCAACAATTTGGCAATTTTCAAATTTGACCCAGAAATCTAAACCAGAAGCAGGTATGAAATAGAAGTCACATACCAGGCATAATAGATTAAAGTAAAGATTAACTAGCTTTTCCAAATGCTGGTTTCTGTGGATGTTGGAAGAGCTCTATGGAGGGGGATAGTGATACAAAGGATAAAGCATATTCCTTGCATTTGGACAATCCTGGTTTGGTGCCTGGCTGCACGTGATTCCCTGAGCACTGCCAGGGGTCACTTCTGAGCAGAGTCAGGAACAGCCTCTGAGCAGTGCTGGGGTGCTGCCCCAAGTCCAAAATAAATAAAATAAAGTACTTTTTTTTTTTAAATAAGGAAAGTCTATGGAAACATTTAAGGTGATCTGACACCATAAACATTATGATCTCTGATTATTGTATGATTAAAAATGGCAGAGAAATTGTTTCTAACATTTTTCCTGAAAACAATCTAGTCAATGACATTATACCTATGCATTGAACTATTCTTCATAGTTTAAATTTCAGAAGGAGTAATTTCATTAGTTTGTCAGCAATCAGGGTGTTGCTACCCCCAGGGCTTACAAGGAGTGAAGCCCGAAGCACATGCTGGGTGACTTGAGCCCAACCACAGTCATACATGTTATTGCCAGGGATGATAGGTATGACTCCTGGTGTCTTCTCATCTTGGTGTTCTTCTCCACATCTTTGCTTTTTGCGTAAATGGACAAAATGTTAATACGATTAATTATTCTATTGATATCTATAGTATGTTGATAAATGTGTTACACAACAAGAAAGTAGCAATAAGATGATGGTCAGAAATTGTATGATTTAAGGGAAATACATCATACATTTACATATATATGTAAATATATATATATATATATATATATAAAGATTAGTTGGGAAGGGATTGTTTAACTTAGATGGTTAAAGAAGTCTCCTAAGAGCTGATATTTCATTTGCAATCTAAAGCCTATCACTCTGAAGATGGAAGAAAATAGCAAACAAAGGAGTGAGATGCAGAAAGAGCCCAGATCCCTCCTCGGAGTTGGAGTGGATAACCTCCTCCACCTCTCTATGCTTCCAGAAGACCCAGCAACCTTGCCCAGTTAAATATGTAATTGCCTCGTTAAGTACCCAGTTAAATATTCTGGATTTTCTGGACATGTCCAAACTCTACAACACTGATATCCCACTGGTAGCACATGAGATTGGTTGGGATATAACACAGAAGCCAACTCATATCAACTAGCAAAAATATTAACACAGAAGGCTTAACTTGCAACAGCAGATTAGCAAAACCTCATGCAAGCATTTAACGTCTCCATGATAAGATACAACAATTTTCACATTTTTTTTCTACGAAAAATATTTTTGATCATTTCATTAGTCACTTAGTGGTAACAAGCAATATGAAATAAATTTATTGTGGGCCTGCAGCCGGGCCAGGCTTGAAGGGTGGTTGAGAAAACGGAGACAGTGGTGGAGGGAAAGTGACAGCAGTGATGGAATTGGTGTTGGAATATCAATTGCCTGTAACAAATTATTATGAACAACTTTGTAAACCATTATATTTAAATAAAGTGGAAAAAAAACAAAGTACCAGAGGCTGTTGCACTTCAAACTGCTAAAATATAGTCTAGATTTACACTTATTAAAATGAAAATATGAAATTTAATGTAACTTTATACAGCTAGTTGATATTAAGGTGAATACAAAAAAAATACACAAACTGAATACACAAAATAGTTCTCTCAAAACATAAAGTATGTTCAACGGTACTGTTATATACTCACTTTTTTTTAAAATAAAGACTTTCTTTGGAGGTTTTTAGGAAGTGTAAGGAGAGAGAGAAAAGGGAGAGAGAGCAATGCACTTGAGAGAAAGAACATGGACTCCTCCGAAAGATGGAGAGAGCCCCAGGATACATCTCAAGAGGGGAGATGTCGGCAACACATGTGCTTGGGTACCACATGTGTACATGGGCACAAGTAGCACATGGGCTTGGGCAGCATATGTGCGCCCTTCCTTTGTTCAAGGTGACTTTCAGAGGGTTTTTTCCCAAGCTGCCCCTCTCAGGTGTTCTACCTAGGTAAGAGTCCTTTGCGAGGGCGATTGCCAAAAGGGTAGAGTTGGAAGTGGTTGATGGATGGTCCTCTTTGAAGTTCCTTTCCTTGGCCTTTGTTCTTGGGGAGCTTCTCTGGGAGGGGGATTCAGCTTTCTCTGCATCTCTTGATGCCTGGTGAAGTCTTATCAGGCCTTGGTCCCCGTGTCGTGTCTGCAAGGTGGAGTTTTTATAGCCGTGGTGCCATTGGTTCTATTACTTTTGAGAAATTCCATTGCCGTGGGCCCTTTCCTGTCTACCTGCCTGCATCAAAGTCCCTCACTAGAGATTTTACCACCTTAAATCTTTAAGGGGAAGTGGTTGACTGTCTTCTGGAGCTTCTTCATGCTGATAAAGGACTAGACCCTGTCTCCCTGCACAAGGGGTGGAATCTCATGCTACCTCATTTGGAATGGGGCCTAGGCAATGAATTAGTTGGGTTTTATTGAAGTTGGCTAATCAGCTTGATTTAAAAGATACTGCCCTGGGGCTGGACACAGGGGGAAGGGTGTTTGCCTTGCACGCAACTGACCCAGGTTCAAATCCCAGCATCCCATATGGTCCCCTGAGCAATGCCAGGGGTGATTCCTGAGTGCATGAGCCAGGAGTAACCCCTGTGCATCACCGGGTGTGACCCAAAAAGCAAAATAAATAAATAAATAAATATAAAAGGTACCGCCCTGGGTAATCCGAATGAAACTTGTTTTGTTGATTGTAGGTAAGCAGCCGAGTTTAGAAAAGAAGTCAAAGTTGTACAGGCTGTCCCTAGCCTGACCAGGACAGTTGAAGCTAGAGGTTTACCAAGGAGAACATCAGCGAAAGGGCAGACATGCTCTTGAGCCTGCTAAAAGGCCAAAAATCTTCCAAAACTTCTAAGTATTTGTTCTTATTTCTATGTGCACATGCACTCATTTGGGGAGAACAAAAATTCTTAATAGCTAAAAAAATAGTCCAAGATCATTATTACTGTCACTGTATCACTGTCATCCCATAGCTCATCGATTTGCTTGAGCAGGCACCAGTAACGTCTCCATTGTGAGACTTGTCGCTATTGTTTTTTGGCTTATCAAATACACCGCAGGTAGCTTGCCAGGCTCTGCTGTTCGGGTGGGATACTCTCGGTAGCTTGCTGGGCTCTCCGAGAGGGACAGAGGAATCGAAACCAGGTTGACCGCGTGCAAGGCAAACGCCCTAATGCTGTGCTATCGCTCCAGTCCAAGGCCATGGGTGAAGAAATTACTCCTTTTTATTCTGGTGTATGTTACTTCAGTTTTCTTTTTGCTTTAACTTTTGTATTTTCTAAAAGAGCAAAGCACTCTTTCTAAAACAGCAAATCAGTCCTAACTGGGTCAGAGGGTCTTTTTTGTCTCCCAAGGTCTAATCATTTTGAAGTGGCATTCCTCTGACAATTGATCTGGTCTTTTTCTTTCATATGCTGATAACTTCAAAAATCATACTAGTAATTTTCTTTTTTTTTGCTTTTTGGGTCACATCCGGCGATGCACAGGGTTTACTCCTGGCTCTACACTCCTGGCATGGCTTCATGCAAGGTAAATGCCCTGCCCACTGTGCTATTGCTCCAGCCCCCCTATACTAGTAATTTTTAAAAATAACCAATATAATGGTAGTGGCTTACAGTGCTACACTTTGAAAAGTGCTCCCATGTAATTACTGCACTAAAAATTATTTCTATTTTATCTAATTCCTTACTTATATTCATTTAATTTCTTGTGTGCTTATAAAATTAACCTAAAGAAAGAAAAGTAAATAGATTACTTTTTTTTAACTATGAACTGTAGCACTGTCATCCCATTTCTCATGAATTTGCTCGAGTGAGCACCAGTAATGTCTCCATTGTGAGACTTGTTACTGTTTTTGGCATATCGAATACACCACCGTGCAGGCGGGATACTCTCGGTAGCTTTCCGGGCTCTCTGAGAGGAAACGGAGGTCCAGTTTTGTGCAAGGCAAATGCCCTACCCGCTGTGCTATCACTCCAGTCCCTGCCTTCCCCCGCCTTTTTTTTTTTTTTTACTTAAGACTAAGATAAGTTAGTTTTTTAACTATAAGATTACTTATCTTAGTCTTAAGTAAAAAAAAAAATACCATAAGAATAAAAAGAGCTACCTGTGTAAAATAATAAAAGAAAGGTGTCCAGGGAGGAAGTCAAGGGGCTAGAGTGCATCCTTTGCATGCATGGAACCCCAGTTCAATCTCTGACACCTCCTGGTCCACTGAGCACTACTAAATTAACCCCAGTGGTTCGAGACACAACATCCAAGGCCCTAGCATTCAACCGTATATACCAACTGGTCAATGACCAGTGGGGGTGACACCAACTTTCCTGAGTACTTTAGAGTGACTAACTCTCCCACCACCCTGCCAAGGGGGAAAAAATCCCACTTGAGACTTTAACCCCCGTAGTCATAGTTACCAACTTCCTAATAAAGACTGAAAACCAGTTCTAGCCAGCTCCTGGAGCATGCTCTGAGTACAGAGCCCTGACTTTTCCTTAAGTCCTAAACAATATATTAACTTTTCCTCTCTATCCCTTCCCCCAACATGTGGCATCAGGGATGTTAATGCATGTGTTGTACGGGCAAGCATGTGCAACCCCAGCATCACGCAATCACACTACCAAAACTCAACCTTTTACACACGTTCCTTGCCCTCATTTATTTCACTCCTTAAAAATCCTTTTTTAAAAACCCTTTATGTGACTCTCCCTGAGAGTGCCCACATCCACTTCTTGGGTGAGATACTACTGCTTTCATCATTACTATTTCTGCCATGCTTTTTGTCTTATTCTTATATTATGAACAAGATGAAAACCTGGCAATAGGGTTGTCCGCTCATTTCTCTTTTCTGGACCTGAGAGAGTTAAATATTATTCCAGCCTGGGTTTCATGCTGAGAGTCAGGGTAACAAGTGTGAAATACCAGACCTTGATCAAGTGTATGTAGGTGGGTATGCACACTTCCCAGACTGAGGGCATAATTGTCCACACTGAGCAGAAACTTGCCCAAATCCTCTCTCGTCTCTCGCTCCCCAAGTCCAATCTCCAGTAACCAAAGCATTCATGGATTTTTATTTGTTTGTTTTGTGGCCATGTCCAACTGTGCTCAGGCCTTGCTCCTGGCTCTGTGCTCAGTAATTACTCCTGGTGGGGCTCGGGGAACCATATGTGGTGCCTGGGATCAAACCTGAATTTGCTGTGAGCAAGGCAAGTCCCTTACCTGCCCTGCTATGTCTCTGGCCTTAAAGCACTTATGTTTGCACTAGTGTGATTCTGATAAATCTCATTATCTCACTTGGACACTGTTGATATATTACAAAATAGCCATGAAAATAATAGACCTTGAATTAAAATGGGTGAAATTACCACTATGCTTCCTTCTGACAGTTTTAAAAAACTTGCCTTTATTCAGATTATCTGCTTTTGGATGGAGGAAGCCCCAAAGCTGTGAAAATGTAGAGAACTTGCTTGAAACGGATCTACAGAAGCTGGTCACTGATCATATGCTATTTGTCATCGCTCAAGAAAGCCTTGATGGTCAAAAATTTTGTAATCATTAAAATAAAAAAATATAGGACCAGAGAGATAGCACTTGCCCTTCATGGGGTTGAGCTGAATTCAGTCCCCCGCATGGCATATGGTCCTGCCAGGAGTGATCCCAGAGCACAGAGCCAAGTGCAAGCCCTGAGCACAACCAGGTGAGCCCCCCACCAAATAAATAAGATGATAAGTCAGTTGTTGTATCTTCTCTCAGGAAATCCTGATGATAATTCATAAACCCTGGGTTCATCACTCCTCAATATAGCCTCCAAAACCAGACGGGAAAAGAATTCTACCTCATCAACTTTTTCTTTCACAGTCTGTTTCCTTTCATTTAGGGGCTCCTCTCTCTAGCCGTTGAGTCACTTGTGTAAGTTCATCTTGTGAATTCCTTGGTTCAGCAGTGCTGAGATTTCATAGGAAAGGTTCTGAAGACGTTCATTGTCTTCCCTTGTTTTTGTTTTCCCACACGGTAGTCGGTTTTAGTGAGAATATCTTTGCCTTGTAATAGTTATTCACTTAAAAAGCCTTCAAAATATTAACCACTCGCTGAAGGTTCTTTTAAGAAAAATATGACTGCTCGTGTAAACAATTAATGGTTGTTAAGCATGGCAGTGTATATTATGACAAACAACACATGCTACATTATGCCAGCTGGTGTAATGATGTGATAATGGCTGACTCATTAACTCTGGCACACAGTTTACGATGCCCTTCTATGACAGGATTAATTGATTCACACATACATTAAAACAAAAATAACTACACTGAAATTCAGCTGGAAGCCTGGCTCCTCATTTGTCATAAACCCTGCTGCTGGTGGCATCTGACAAAGACCCCAATGTTGAGTGGGTTGGGAGTCTCTCTCTCACCTCACCTTTGTTTTTGAGAGAGACCTTAGGAACATACCACAAGTCTTCAAGGCAAAGAATCTCTCTGGAGAAGAATTCACACTTGGAAAAGAATAGACATACCTAATGTGTCTGTAGCTCTCTCTCTGTAGTATATATACACACATACATGCTACATGCAGTGTTAATAGTACTGTGAAATGTATTCTTTTAAAAGTAACTGTAGCAACAGACCAACCATTACTAAAGGGTATCTTTTCTACGAGAAAGATAATTTAGATGTTTTTTCCAAAATAATGGGGTATTTAAAGTATTTCTTTCAGATAACTAGTCATGACTAATCAAATACTTCCCACAGAGCTTTTAGAAACTGTAACTAATTCTGAATTACATTAGGTACAGTAATGAGCAGAACATTCATTAGAATGTTAACTTTTCTCCTTTGCCTCAGCTGATACTTTAATTTCTTACTGAATTATGAGAATTGGCAATTCATAAAATTGAAGTCTAGGCAATTATTTACCCGACATTGAAAATGAACTGTCATTAAATTAGACGGTTCACTCATTTGAAAGTGAAATCTATATTTACATTTATCCTAGAATATCTTTAACTAAAAACTTAATTGCTTACTAAATGTCCTGTGTCTCCATCATGAACTTGAATATTTTAGTTGATTTATTATTTAATTAAGTTAAAAGTAAATGAAATAATATGATTTTTATAACAAAAGTGTGTTACACAATACTGCATTTATGATTATAGTAATAGCAATTATTTGTATTATTATTAGTATGAGCAGTTGTGTCAAAAATATTACAGGACATAGAGACCTGAAGTTTGTTTGAGTATTCAGTACACTGAAAGAGAAAAATGTACTTGGAAACAACATATTCATTTAAAACAGCAGAATTCCTTGGATTGCTTTTATTAATTTTTTTTTCATTTTTATTTTCTGCACAAATGAGCACAGCATGTCTCTTGTTTTCACATTGAGATTGAACATTCTGTAGTTTGGAAGACAAGTAGCAAAGTGATCAGTTAAAAAGGTTAATTTTATAGGGTGATTCAGGAGTTTTCTTGGAGGAAAGAAATAGAATAATTAACTAATGCCGTATTTTGTCCTGCTAATTTCCATTTTTGCATTAAGCTAGTAGTTCTAAACGCTGAAAAAATTCTATGCTTTTTTTCTATAAATAAAATTTCATAAAGTTTTATTTGCTCTTATTATATAGGATCCATGTTTAATAGAGACAATTTTGAATTTTAATGAAAGCAGGGGATATTGATCAGTAGTAGAATAGTTTCCTTGCATGTATGAAGTCCTGGGCTCAACCTCTGGGTACTGGAAAAACTTAAAAGGAATAAAAGAAAATAAATCAGTGAAGCATAAGGAGGAAAATTAGAGATCATCAATAGTTTCATAAACCAAAATTTGCATTTTAACTTTTGTCAGAGTTAACTTTTTTGTAGCTATTATGTATTTCTAAAATAAAAAAAATAAAATTAAGGTGATATCTTTGATTTTATATCATTTTTTATTCTTCTGACTATATCCTGAACATTTACATTTTTATTGAGCTTTTTAAAAATGTTGATTTACTGGCTATTTAATATTTACTTCAGTGACTCAGTATTGCTGGGTATTTACTTTATCTTTAAATATTTGTTTATTACAATAAGATATATTGGCGTGAATGTAGGTTTTATGTTTTGAAGGTTTGGTCTTGAAAACAAATGTGTCATCAAATAATTCAGATTCTATGCCACTGGACAGTTACTCAAAATCATAATAACTGCCATTTCTATTTTCAGATCAATATTAGAAATCAGTATATCACCTTGATTTAATCTAAATTAGAATGGAAAAGGCTATAAATATTTTTTCCTGTGCAGTTTGTCAGGGAAACACGTTACCTACCTTTGTGTCCACAAAACAGAAACAAAGCTCTGAGACCAGCTCTAAGACCTACAAATGGGCAAATCATGTCACTAAGCAGGTAACAGTCACATGCTGAAGAGAAGTAGGATAAGTGGATGGAATCAATTACTCCCACAACCTTGAGAACAATTAAATATGTTTTCCTGAAGATGTGAATACGACTACATAAGCTACAGCAATAGAGTAGAACACTGAAAACTTTTTCAAATATATTAGATATTAGAAATTTTTCAAAATTTTAGATATTCTATATTGAGAAGTAGAGACAGAAATATATAGATTATTGAGTGTGCCTCCCAGGATGGGGCCGTTTATTTTGTGGGGACAGTTGTTTGCTCCTCTTAGGTGATGTGTGGCATTGCTTCTCTGCGTCCTGTGTCTGTCTCCCAAAGAGCTTTCTCAGCGTTTCCTAGGTGTGCTTAATAGTTTGTGGTTTACCATTATGTAGCTTCCTTATTTCTTGGAAATCAAAGCATTTGCCCATATGTGTATGTGTCCATGTACGGCTCATCTTTTTGTTTGTAATTCTTTGTATTTAATGGTGTTTGAGTAAGGAAAATTAGAGAATGTCTGTATCTAATTTTTTAAAACTATGATTCTAAATGTAAAATTGACATACTAAGTCAGCATACTCAACATCTGGATAGCTCGTCTTTGAACTCTTCTGAGCCTTCAGTCTTTGGTCAAAGATTGAACTTGGTTGCTGGAAGTTGGTGAGTGGTGAATTTGCTGATATTAGAAATGGAATAGAATAAAAAGAAGAAGAAGAAACAATAAGCTCTAGGTTTCAATGATAGTAATACTTTTCTGCATGCAACACCCAGCTGTGTGAAAACTGAAAAAAAAAATGTTCCAATCAGGAAATAATGTATTTTGGTGGAGAGGTGCTTAGGACAGCAAAAAAATGGTCCATTGACAATTTTAGCTCACTCCACATTTCCCTCCTGAACGTTTCACACTCTCCTACAGACATCTCATCCATTTCTTTAAATCTGACTAGTTATTAGAAATAAGTGTGTGAGGAGGTTAAGAAAGAAGAAGGATCACATGTGTGAAGCAGATGAAGTACTTAAAATTAAATGGGACCTATAATATAAAGGACTTAAAACTGCAAACAGCAAAAGCTCAGTAAGTATTAGGCATACACAGCAAAACTAATCAACCAAAGAAGCACCATTTCTGACAAATGTCTATTCTTGCAAAATAAATTCCAAATATATATATATTTATGTGCATATGCATTTTTGTATATAGTATATTTACTACATATATAGACAGAAAATATACATATATAGAATGTATATACATATATTCATAGATACATATGATCTAAGTGTTTGTACCCCTTCGAAAATCCTTGTGTTGAAATCCTAAGACCCAATGTGATGGCATTAAGATGCAGAAAGTTTGGGAGGTACGTAGGTTAGGGGGAGGATGGCATTAGTGCCTTTATTAACAGTAAGCCTCAACTGAAATCTTACCACTTCTTCCCTCTCTGTCATGTGAGGATACAGGAGAATTGGCAGCCTGCAACCTGGCAGAGGGCCCTCACACAACCATGCTGGCACCCTGATACCTGATAGACATTCAGCCTCCCAAACTGTCAGAAATACATTTCTGTGTATAAGTACATAGTGTTTCGTTATAGCTTTTAAATTTACACATACACACAAAGAGAGAGTTGAGGAAGAATAAAAAATTATGCAAAGGAGAGTTTAAGGGAATAATAGATTAAAAATTCTTAGGAAGAGATTAAAATGAAGAAAAAACAACATGATTTTCTTTAATTTCTTGGTAGAGTTTCTTTACCGGTAAAACAATCCAGTATGTTGCTTAAAAAACAAAAGCAAAAGCAAACAAACAAACAAAAAAACACCTAAAGAAATTGCATATGGATTTGTCAACTTTTTGTTGAGGGGTTTTCCAAGTGGGGTTCAGAGTTCCAGTGTCCCCATTAGTAATTCTCAGCCCACCAGGCCCTTGTTCAATTCAAAGACTCAAGGATGCAACACTATTTGGGCCCTGTTGTACCAGAACACTAAGAACAAAATTATTGACTGGATGGTCTATGAATATTTTCATTTTCAAATGACTATACATTTAAGTTATTGTAAATGTATATTTGTTTTCAACATAAGAACTGAAGAGTCTCAAGCATAAATCCAGAGTACATTCTAGATGTCATTACTAAAAATTAGAAAAAGTATTAGTTAGCCTTCCATATACACATTCTATTAGAATTTCCTAGTTAAGTTGAGTGATGATGGACTACTCTGAGTTATCTTCAGAGCCTCCCTATTTATTCATATTCATTGTTCACATCATATAAAAATGCAGCTGTCATTCTGAGACCTTGTCATAATTACCTAGGAAGAATGATGACATAGTCAGACAGAAATGATTTTTTCACTTATTTATTTATTTCATTATTCATTTCAATAATGAGAAAATTTATACACTGGGATTTTCAAAATGCAGACAAACCTTGGCTAATATTTCACAGTCCAACAACTCCAGTATAATAGGTAATGTTGAATTTCCCACAAATGACATTTCTTAAACAGTAATTCCTTAAAACCATTGCAGCTGGTCATCAAGAAAACTTGCTTACAGGACATTAAGACAGAAATAGAAATGAAACCTTTTTTTTAAAAAAAATTTAATGAGGCAAGATACATTGAATGGAATTTACTTAGAAAGAAGTGAGGGAAGAGAAAGAGAGGAATCCATTTTCAAGAGAGAACACAGGCTTCTCTAGAGTGGAATATAAGTAAGCAATGGTACATGTCTTAGGGGGAATGTACCTTGTCTTGAGTGATCAAGCTAAAATGAAACAAATCTTCTGACTCTAAGGTCACAGCTGGTGGTGTTCAGGGCTTACTTCTGGCTCAGTGCTCAAGGATCACTCCTGGCAGGATGGGGGACCATAAGGGAGACTGGGGTTCAAACCGGTCTCCTGCAGAGAAAATATCCTCCTCGCTGTACTATTCAGCTCTGAAACAAACCTTACAATCACCTTTATTCTGTTCCATAGATGGTCATGGTTTAAGTTTCAGAAAGAATAATAGGAAACATATGCCGAGATAAGAGAAATTCTTTAAAGTGCATAGGGTCTACAGCAAACGTTTCGTGCCTTAGAATTCTCGACTTAGATAACATCGGCAACTATCGCCCAATCTGCCTGATGTCTGTCATCTACAAGTTGTTCACTCAAGTCATCCTGAATAGAATAGGCAGAACACTAGACGAAGGACAACCATGGGAGCAAGCTGGGTTCCGAAAAGGATTTAGCACGATCGACCATATCCACACAGTGACCAGGCTCATTGAAGTTTCACCAGAGTTCAAGATGCTGCTCTGCCTAACGTTCATCAATTTAAAGAAGGCCTTCGATTCTGTTGAGCCTGAAGTGGTCATCAAAGCCCTAGCCAAACAGGGCGTTCAAACTCAGTACATCAAGATCCTCCACAACCTGTATTATGAATTCACCACCAGGATCTCACCATTCTACAAGGAAATGATCATCAACATAAAGAGAAGGGTTCAGCAGGGTGATACTATTTCACCGAATCTCTTCAGTGCCACCCTCGAGAATGTCATGCGATGACTGGAATGGGAAGTAATGGAAGTGAAGATAGATGGTTGGCAACTACACCACCTCTGCTTCGCTGATGACATTGTTCTAATAACACCAAACATTGCCAAGTGGCACAAATGCTGGCCGGCTTCAACCATGGAAAGGTTGAACTGCAACTGAATCTCAGCAAAACAATGCTCATGAAAAACGAACTAGTCCCTGACGTTCCATTTGCTCATCGAACGAACATCTCCAAATGCAGCACCTATGTGTACCTGGGTCGAGAACTCAACATGAGGAATGACTTTGCACCAGAACTGCACAGGAGGAAGAGAGCAGTGTGGAATGCCTTCAAGAGCATCGAAGAAGTGGTTAAGAGGATGAAGAAACTCCAGCTTTGGGCACATCAGTTCTGCCATCACTAACATACACCTCAGAGACCTGGGCCCTACGAAAACAGGATGAGAACGTTATTTGGGTATCCTAAAGAGGAATCGAAAGTGCTATGCTTGGAATATCACAGTTCACTCAAGTGAGAGAAGGAATCCGGAGTTCCGACCTCCGTTGACAGTCAAGAATCAGGGACACTGTCTCATTCGCCAAAGCATAAAAAATCAGATGGGCCGGACACATGGTGAGAGTCAAAGACGACCACTGGACTAGAGCTTTTACCAACTGGATTCCACAGGATGTCAAAAGACCACATGGCTGCCCACCTACCTATGGTCAGACTTCTTCGTCAAAACCCTGAATGAACGGTTTGAGGCTCTTTATGTACCCGGGACAAGCAGATACCATTGTCACTAGCACGCGACAGGGACAAATGGAGATGTTGCTGGCATCTGCTTGAGCAAATCAAAGATCAATGGGATGACAAGGGACAAGTGAAGTGATACAAGATAATATTTTAACCAAATCTCATAGATTTAAAATACTGCTAAATGTCTGGTGAGTCCTGTTCTTTGAATCCAGGTTTGAGCTGTGCAGCTGGAATCCGGTAATTTGTGTTCCCTTGTCGGGGCTTGGAACTCGAGAGTCTGTCCCTGGACTTCTCAAAATGCCACAGACCAGAGGCTCCCTGTCCCATCAGCTTCCCTTGTTCTCCACAAGATTCTTGTGTGTGGGGATTGCTGCTTCCTGCCTAGATCCCAAATCCTGTCAGGGGTCAACAAGAAAGTTGCTTTTTTGGGGGCGCCCTCTTCCCTCTCATTATTTCCCACACCCAGCCATTTCTTAATCCATTTTAACTCGTTCTCATTTCTGTGGGTGACATTTAAAAGGATCAGTTAATCTCCGGATGGGTGGGGGTGCGTTACCGGCGTGTTCTCCGCCCAGACGAGATCCCGAGCAGCCACACACACGAACAACTCCTCCGCTCCTAAAAGAACATGATCCTGGAGGCCCACTAACTACTTTCAGCACCCAGTGGCTTCTTGCAGAAATGCCTCTAGACTGTGAACTAAGCTACAGCCCCATGCAGTCCCGGGAGTGGAAAGGTTTTTCTCTCTCCGCCTTTCCTTTCATGGCAGTGCGGCATCTTATGGAGCCCACTAGCTGTAGGTACCAGCTTGCAGTGATGTGACTTCTGGCATAAATTTCTCTGGACTTAATTACTAAAATACCAGAAATACAAAACCACTGAGACACGATAGCATCCGCATGACCTCATATGCTCTTCATTCTCAGCAATGGAAAACAAATTATCAAATTATCTGACCTTTTTGGCAGGTCAGATTTTGGGGGGAAAATTTTAAATAATAATAGTGAGTTTTCTGTTGAAATATTGAATGTAATCAAAGTAAAGAGAGAGTAAAGTGAAAATCATCAGCCACAAAGCAGAGAGTGGGGATGGGAGGGAAGGTATACTGGGGTTCTTGGTGGTGGAACGTACACTGGTGAAGGGATGGGTGTTTGATCATTGTATGACTGAGACTTAAACCTGAAAGCTTTGTAACTTTTCTCATGGTGATTCAATAAATAAAAAAATATGTTTTTTTAGAAGAAAGTTAGTGAAGATTGATTGTTGTATCTCTTCATGGAGGCATTAAGCTCTTGTAAAGGAGATTACTAACATGCTGTTACAAATAAAGCATTATATATGACTGTATTTTGCCAATCATTACATGATTGTATTTTGCCAAAAACTAAAAAATAATAAAAGGATCAGCTAAAAGAACTAGATTACCTAGTGCCCATCCCCACCGTTTACCATTACAATATTGAAGACCAATTTTTAATGTGAATAATTTTAATATTGTATTTAAAAATAAAACTGAATTTTCTTTGTGTTCTTTCAGAGTTCTAAGTATATTTATGTTAAAATACAAAGCTTTAAGAGATCAAGAGATAGTCCAACGATTTAGGTGCTTGACAAAGATACACGTGACCCTACATTGTACCCCAAGCATCATCAGGAGAGACCCTGTGTACAGAGCCAGGGTTAAGCTCTGAGCACGTCTAGATATGACCCCAACCATATAAAAACTTTAAATATGAATGCTCAAAAACTCTATTCAGAAAAGACATTTGTGTGGCTGTAGCAATAGTCCAGCAGGTAGGGTCCTTGACTCGTATGAGGTCTAGCTGCATGTGATCCCCTGTATCCTATATTGTCCCCTAAGCCTGCTGGGAGTGATCCTTGAATGCAGAGACAGGAGTAAGCCTTGTGTACTGCCTGGTATGGCCTCAAAAAAAAAATAGAACAAAGCAAAAAAACAGAAAAGACACTTGTTCTCCTGTATTCATTGCTGCACTCTTCACAATAGCCAAAACTGGAAACACCTCAAGTGTCCAAGAAGAGATGACTGGATAAAGAAACTTGCATGTATATGCAAGTGAATGCTACTTGGCTATAATAAAAGAAATGAAACTATGCGGTTTGCTGTTACACGAATAGTTCTGGAGAGTTTCATGCTGAGTTACCTTAGAAGAGGGACTGACACAGAGTAGTCTCCCACATATATAGAAATGCAGTAAGGGCATAGCAAATGACAGAAGGCAGCAAAAACTCAGACTTGGTCTTCAGTAGGAAGCTTACCATAGGCTGATGAAGGATACGGGTGGTCCTGAGACAAGGGAGAGGAAAGCTGACACTCAGGTGCAGGGGGTGGTATTGGTGTTGGGACATTTTATTGAAATCCTCTCATTAATGGTAGTGGAAACCTCAATACCTAAAACAATTTTTTTTAAAAGTCAAAGAGTAAGGAATAGCAGTTCCTGGCTAGAGAGAGAGCACAGCAGGTGACCCCTGAGTGCAAACACAGCAGTGAGCCACGAGCATCACTGGGTGTGACTCAAAAACAGAAAAAGAAAAGTAATTGCAGTTTCTGCTGTAGAACAATACAGAGCGATAAGTTCAGATATATTGATAATTTATATATTTGCCTATACCTAAATAATACCTAGCGTGTGATGTGTAAAGTCATACAAAATTAAATATATGTAAATAGTTTGTGGTTACATAATTACAAATTATATTTTAACAAAATATGTGATTCACCACAAAGATTTATATTTATTTTATACATATATATTATCTATATATTTATATTTATACAGATATATAATTTCCCACTGCAAAAAAACATAAATTCTGTTAGAAAAAAGTGGTAACAACATAATTAAGTTACAGCTAATTAATTTCTTCTAAAGGAATGCAAGCAATTTTATGGGAACACTAAACAGGTACACTAAAATAAAGTCTGGGAAGATTTTATTATTGGAATTTTTTTCCTGTTCTGGATGATTAGAACCTCATCCCAGACCCACCCATCCCTGGATTTATTTGTCATATCACTAAGTGAGTGTCCTTACATCTATTTTGAATGGAGAACTTTCAAGTACTGGAAACTGAAGAGTAGAGATGACGCCCTTCCATTTTTGTAGATGTGAGGAACGCTCAAACATCTCATCCTGTCTTATTATTATTATTTTTTACTATCCTACTGAGAAACAAATTAAAAGCCTAAAATCAAGGAATGGAAAAGTCAAAAAACACAGACCTTTCAAATTTGGTATCCAGGATGTGTTCATTGTTTGCTGATTTTATTGACCGAGTCCTGGAACACAGCATACTGGCCAGTCCCTTAGGCTCACAGCTCTCAAGCCAGGCCTTAGAATCACTCGCACAATAAAAAAAAAAAAAGAAAAAAAATTCCAGGAACTTAAATCTGAATCACAATTTTTAGTAATGAAGGTCTGGCATGGATTTTTAAATGTTGTTGAATATGCGAACAAAATGAAAATTTGAAACTGTTTCCATCACCAAGAAAGCACAGAAACTGCCTTATTAGAATGAAGGTGAAAATTTGTAAAGAGTAGTGAGAAAAGAAACAACTTAGGTTTTTTGTTTGCTTTTGGCTCTGGGGCCCCAAGTTGTGGTGTGTGGGGTTCTCTCTTGGTGCCGTGCCTTCCCTGGGAACACGAAGTGGGGGGGCATCAAACTAGAGACTCCCTGATGCTCCATGTCCCTGATATATCTCCCATGGCTTGCAGAAGCCGTTCTGTTCTTTTTGTCCACAACATAGAACATTCCTAAGCAGTTTTTCCTCTAAAACTGTGACCTCAGGGTAAAGACATAAACCTGTATGGGCAGAGAAAACAGCTATCACATTCTACATTTGTTTGCCTTTGCAGCAAAACAATAAACACCTCCTTAAAATATCTATCAGTCTTTTTTTTAAATTGAATCACCATGAGATAGTTACAAGCTTTCATGTTTGGATTACAATCACACATTGATCAAACACCCATCCCTCCACCAGTGTACATTTCTAACCACTAATGTCCCCAGTATCCCTCCCCCAATACCCGACCCACCCAAGACTGTCTCTATAGAAAGTCCTTTCCTTTTTTCCTTCTCTGTCTGTCCAGCCGTCTATCTGTCTTTCTCTGTCTCTTTCTCTCTCTCTACATTTTGGCATTATGGTTTGCAATACAGATACTGAGAGGTCATCATGTTTGTTACATTACCTACTTTCAGCACGCAATTCTTACCCAGAGTGATCATTTAGAAAAAATGATAAACAAATGGAATTACATTAAACTAAGAAGCGCCTGCACCTTAGAAGAAATAGTGACCAAGATACAAAGACAGACCACAGATTGGGAAAAATTATTTACCCAATACCCATCTGATAGGTTAATATCCAAGGCACTGGTTGAACATCCCATAAAAAATGGGGAGAAGAAATGAAGAGAAACTTCCTCAAAAGAGAAATATAAATTCTTTTTTTATGTGCCAAAGACACATGAAAACTATATACTACATCACTAATCATCAGACATGCAAATCAAAACAATAATGAAATATCATCTCACATCACAGAGACTGGCACACATTAAAAAAGAACAAGAGCAACCAGTACTTGGGTGGAATGAGGGAGAAAGAAACTCTTCTTCATAGTCGGTGAAAATGCCAGCTGGTCCATTCTTTTTTGGAAAATAATATGGGCATCCTCAAAAAAGATAGAAATTGAATTTCCATATTACACAGCAATACCACTTCCAGGAATATACCCTAGGGGCCCCAAAACACAGTAGAAATGCTATCTATACCTCTATGTTCATTGCAGCACTGTTTACAACAGTCAAAATTTGGAAACAATCTAAATGTAAAAAGATGAGGTTAAAGAAACTTTGGTATATCTACACAGTGGAATACTATGAAGCTGTTAGAAAAAAAAGTCATGAAATATGTTTATAAATGGATGGACATGGAGAATATCATGCTGAATGAAATGCATCAGAAGGAGAGGAACAGACAGAATTATTACACTTATTGTGGTTGTATAAAAAAAAAATGAGACCAATACTCAAGGACAGTACAAACAAGGTCCAGGAAGATTGGTCCACATTTGGAAGCTTGCGTCAAGTGATGAGTTTTGTTTATTTTTTAAACAAGTTTTGTTTATTTTTTAAACAAAACTTGATTGAAGTACTGATTAAAAGTGCTGTTAATGATGGTTTCAATCTTTGTAGTTCCTCCTCCTGGCTGATGCTTGGCACTTAGCAGACGCTTAGCAAATAACAATTGGATAAAGGACCTTAGTGACATCATAGCAATATCACCACTATTCTATCCTGTAGATAATTGGGATTTTAAAATTTAACTTAATTTGATTGGTGGTACTGGGAACCAGGGATGGAGCGATAGCATTGTGTTAGGGCATTCACGTTTCACGCGGCCGACCCGTGTTCGATTCCTCTGCCCCTCTTGGAGAGCCTGGCAAGCTACCGAGAGTATCCTGCCCGCACGGCAGAGCCTGGCAAGCAACCTGTGGCATATTGGATATGCCAAAAGCAGTAACAATAAGTCTCACAATGAGAGACGTTACTGGTGCCTGCTCAAACAAATTGATGAGCAATGGGATGACAGTGACAGTGACTGGGAATCAATCTGAGTGCTTCACCCATACAAGGCAAATTTTTCATATTCTAAACCTAGGACCTCTCTGACTAAGTTATCTGAAGACTATAGATTTTTCTACCTGTGATAATGACGCAGGAGAGGTGATGACAGGCCTCTGTGTTTGTCTATGCTTCCGAGGTTCTTCAATATTTTCTAGAATGAAAATATTGGCTAATTAAAATGCTCAGACTCCGTTGGAAACTAGAAAAACTTTTGAGAAAGCAGAAGAGAAATGAAAAGGAATTCCATGTGAGGTGGAACTTAGTATAGGACTAAGTTAACTGACTTGTTTTGTGGGGTTTTTGATGAAAAACTGGGTGTTTGTGTTACAGAAAATACAAGAAAGTTAAAGATAAGAACTTTTGTTGTTTGAGTGGGGTGTGTGTGTGTGTGTGTGTGCATGCGCGCGCGTGTAGGACCTCTGATATGAAAATTGAGCTCTGTATTTCTTACCAATGTTACAGAGAATGCAAGTGTCAGAGTGTTCTGCCCATTTTCCTTAGGTATTGTCATTCATCTTAGCCTCTTGGTGAGCCTAGACTCTGGGGCAGAATTTTATGATGTTGGACCATTGTTAACTTCCCACTTAGCAGAAGGAAGTCAGGCATTCTTAAGGATGTTAAAATGCAGGATGGAGCAGTGAAAAACAGCATCTTTATAACATCTGGCAAGGGGAAACTGAAATTCTTTCAATAATTGTAGTACTTAGCAACAAATGCCCTTCTCCAATATTTATGCTTTAAGAGGTGGCAATTTAGAAGAAAATTAAAATTCAAGATGGACTAGAGGAATCTTTAGGAACATAATAAAGTTTGTGTTTATACTTACTGAAAAGAAAAACAAAAGCAGCAACTGTGGAGATGGTTCAGGCGGTAGAGCACATACCTGTCAAGTGTGAGTTCCTGAGTTTGATCCCTTGTACCACATGGTCCCTCATCACCTCCAGCAGGCTTTGGTGGCTTCACCGCTCTCCAGCACTGCAGCTTTCTTCATGATAACTGATTGGAACATCACAGGGAGCCGACCCCAACTTCCTAAACAGTACTAGATGTGGTCTCGCTATAATACCCAAGAGTAGTAGAGATTAGAACCAGGAGGTCTGCCCCACAGATTGGAAACTGGCCTCACATGCTGGGGGAAAAGGCAGCAGAGACAGAGAAGGAAGCACCTAGTAGAAAATATTGGGAGGACCCACTCGGGTTGAAAGCCGTGTACCAAAAGTGGACTATCGACCAAACAGGATGGCCACTCAATACCTCTATTTCAAACTATAACATCCAACAGGAGAGAGAACAAAAGGGAAAGGCCTGCCACAGAGGCAGGGTGGGGTGGTGGGGGTTGGGGTGGGGGTGGTGAGAGGGATACTGGGATCATTGGTGGAGGAGAATGGGCACTGGTGGAGGGATGGAAACCAAATACAAACATGAAATTTCATAAGTTTGTAACTGTACCCCACAGTGATTTACTAATAAAAATTTAAAAAAGAAGGAAAACCCTTTAACCATAAATGAAAAAAAAAAGAATCCAAACCCATTATTTGAGAAAGCAGATTTTTCTGTTATAATATTTAAATTGGCCCCGTGTTTATACCCCGGAGAAGAATAAATAGAGATTATGCCTTCTCATATGGTTGGTATGTTGTTTCAAAAACACTCATAAAAATAATAACCTCTGAAATATCAACTCAGTAAAAAGGTTAAGTTTAAAATGTTACTTTTGTTGAATGTTTCTTCGTTTTGTTTTCTGTTGCTTATTACTCATCTTGAAAATGTCTATTTTATTAGCATGTTTAATACCAAGTGCATATTTTCCTGCTGAGTATTTCTCATTCTCTCTAGTAATAAAGACTCTGGATTCATACTAGGGCAATTGTTTTTTGACGACACATAAGGCTTGTAATGCAGTTTACTTGTCCAAAGAGTTCTTGGCTCTATAATGTTGACATTAACAGAAATGTATTTGGACATCACAAACCCCACCAGATATGACTAGGAAGACAATGAAAGGAACAGATGGATATCTTTACAAAGCAACAAATTCTGAGCCACGCTTGGGGTCATGCCCATTTCTTCTCTGAAAGGGAATAGACAAAGGTCAGGGAAAAGGACTCAAAACTCTCAGTTGTAAAAATCTCTCCATCAGGGTCCTAAAAATTCTGGAAACTGAAATGCATACTATTTAAGGTTTATGATGCTAAGAGTAATGGAATTTAGAACTATTGTTTTATGAGAAAATTCTCATATTTAAAAGTTAACACTACTGACTACTCTTAGCTAATATATTTCAGTATATAATGTAAGTTGGTTCCTAGAAAAGAAGACAAGAATAAGTGATAGAGCACGTAGGTCCTATATCCTATGTATTCTTTTGCAGACTCTTATCATAAATCATTTGTTTCTCTATATTCTCTGATTATGAGCTACCATCTTTTTATTTTAATAAAATTAGATTAGTCTACCAATATAATATTGGTGAGAGAATTTCACTTGGGCAATATCTTATTGGTTTTAAATATTTTTTGGGAGGGACACTAGCATATTTCTTGGGAAGTATTGTCTACAAAAGCAAAAATGGCTTGTGATTTGGGGAATAGGATGTTTCAGTGATTGACAATATACAGAGGGGGCAGAGGGATTTGGAGAAAGGCAAAGTTTCTATCTGCTAGAAATCATCAACACTCTGATATTTTGTAAATTATATCCCATGATATGGTAGTGGAAGTTACCAGCTCAGGATAATTTAGCTTTAGCAAATTAAAGGGTCTTTAATTTGTTGCAAAATATGCAAATTATAAAATTGATCATTATATCCTTTGGGGGGTTTGTTTTTGTACCACACTGACTACGCTCAGGTTCATGTCTGGCTCTGGGCTCAGGGCTCACACTCGAGCTCACATGCCATGGTAATTATTAAATTACCTGGGAAACAGCAAAATTAGTCCAGGCTATGAAGATTGGTGAGGTGAAAAGATGTAAATGATTTTAGTGGTGAGATAAATCAAATTCCAAAAGGATTCCTGCTTCAAAGTGGGAGCGTGGAACTGCAGCCCTGAGGGCAGTGTCGCCTGAGATGGCTTGGTAGCATCCACAAGATCCTCTTGGTACTGGCACTTGTCACCAGAGTCCCTTAGATGGAGCCCCTGGGTGGGCAGGAGAGAAGCACCGTGGGTTCCGGTGAGCTCCAGCTCAGGCTCTGGTCTTCTTGGCTGGGCGGGAAATGTCAGGAAAAGGCTTTGGAGAGACAAAATGGAAAACAAAACTGAAAAGCAGGTAGAAGGTAATAAACAACACTGCTGCAGGCACTGAAGATTTTGGCTCAATGGAGGCTGGGGTGGTCAACATGATAGTCCAGATTCTATATTATTAAGAAATCACTTGAGTTCATCCCCCAGGGCTCTGATTCACTCTAGAGCTATTTTGAAGTCTTTTCCCATTGTATGTTGTTCCCTGTATGCTTATGCTTTCTACAGCTCATCTTCAAGTTCACTGATTCTTTCTTCTGCTGTTGTCATTCTACTGTTGAGGGTACCCAAGGATAATAGAGATAAGGGCCTGGAGGATCGCTCCAAGGCTTGGAAGTCGGCCTCACATGCTGGGGGAAAAGGCAGCTGAAAAGAGAAGAGACCACTAAGAGAATGATGGTTGGAGGCCTTCCTCAGGATGGGAGATGCATAGACCCAACACGATGGCCACTTATCACTTGTATTGCAAACCATAAAACCCAAAAGGAGAGAGTAAGAGGGAATGTGCCTGCCATAGGAGGGAAGTGGGAGGGATACTAGGAACATTGGTGGTGGAGAATGGGACTGGTGGAGGGACGGGTACTCAGTCATTCTATGACTGACACATAATCAAGAAAGTTTATAAGTCTGTAACTATATCTCATGGTGATTCATAAAAAAAAGAAAGAAGAGAAAGAAAGGAAAAGAAAGAAAGAAAGAAAGAAAGAAAGAAAGAAAGAAAGAAAGAAAGAAAGAAAGAAAGAAAGAAAGAAAGAAAGAAAGAAAGAAAGAAAGAAAGAAAGAGGAGGGAGGGAAGGAAGGAAGGAAGGAAGGAAGGAAGGAAGGAAGGAAGGAAGGAAGGAAGGAAGGAAGGAAGGAAGGAAGGAAGAAAGAAAGAAAGAAAGAAAGAAAGAAAGAAAGAAAGAAAGAAAGAAAGAAAGAAAGAAAGAAAGAAAGAAAGAAAGAAAGAAAGAAAGAAAGAAAGAAAGAAAGAAAGAAAGAAAGAAAGAGACAGCATGACAGCACCGAAAAGCCAGAGTTTACCAACACTGACTGGAAGACGAAGATCCTCAGGAAACATGTGCAGGAGCAAGCAGGGCTGACAGAATGCGGGGCTGGGCATTGTCTTCTGCATTCACCTCAAGCCACTGAATGGCTTCTGTGGTTAAGAGTGGCAGAGGGCGCGGCCTGGAGGTCACTCTACAGAGAAGGATGCCAGGGGTCACTCTACAGAGAAGAGGAACAGTTAGGGACACTCACCAAACACCATTTAAGGTGCTTCAAAAACAAAACAACACAAGTCATGCTTCAGTCAGAGAGAAAAACGTGAGCTGGAGAGAGACCGAAAATAGAAGAATTATGGTGGAAAGAATAGGTAAGGAATAAGTTAAAGAAATGAGTGGGTTAAATTAAGGTCTATTATCAGGAGATAACTGTGCTGTCCGAATTAGGAGTATGTGTATAAAGGCAAAATAATACACATTAGAATGTTTAGTTGCAAAATTGTATGCCAAAAACAGTAACAAGTCTCATAATAGAGTCGTTACTGGTGTCTGCTCCAGCAAACCAATGAGCAGCGGGAAGACAATGCTTCAGTGTAAGAAAAATATTAATTAAAACTGGAAGGTATCATACAATCATCAATAAACTATTTAGTAAAAGTGTACTTCAGAGAGGTGGTCATATAATTCAGAGTTTAAAACCAAATTCTAAAAATGTATGTAAAAATTGTAACAAAGTTCTCAACGCAGTTAATATTTGTCATTTCCTGTTATTAAAGAGTACCTTGGGGGCCCTGCTAGAAAGTTTGTCTTTACATTGTTGGGGAGTGGGAATTGTCAGATTATAAGCTGTAAAAACTGATTTTATGGGATTTAGAAGTGAAGATGATTAGAATCACACTTTTTAAAAATCAGTTTTTAGACCTCAGTCAGATCAAGGTGAATAATAGTCATGCTGCAGAAACATGCTTTCTGGGAGGTTGTTGTTGTTGTTTTGCTTTATGGGTCACATCCTGCAGTGCTCAGGGGTTACTCCTGTCTCTGCATTCAGGAACCACCTCTGACGAGCACAGGGAACCAAATGGGATGCTGGGGATCGAACGCTGGATTGGGCATGTCCAAGACAAGCACCTTACCCGCTGTTCTACTGTTCCAGTGCCTGAAAGCACACGTTTGCTCATTGATCAACACCTGTGAAATTTTTTTTTAATAAGAATTTTATTTTATTGAATCACCATGTGGAAAATTACAATGCTTTCAGGCTTAAGTCTTAGTCATACAATGCTGAAAAACCATCCCTTCACCAGTGCCCATATCCCACCACCAAAAAAAAAAAAAAAACATAGTACACCTCCCATCCCGCCCACCCCCGCACCCCCCCCACCCCGCCTTGTAACTGATAAATTTCACCTTACTTTCTATTTACTTTGGTTACATTCAATATTTCAACACTAACCTCACCATTATTGTTAGGAGTACCCCACTAGAGTCAGACCTGTTGTGAAGAGAAATGAGGTCACGGGGTTTTGGATTTCTGTACTTTAACAACTAAGCCCAGGGAGATTTCTTCCGGATGTTGGATCATTGCAAGCTTGTAAACCCCATCTGTGGTCGTCATAATATGGCGGTCCCCACGCCCTTCATCCCCGGGAAGGAAGAGGCGAGAGAGAGAAATACCTTTCCCCTCCTGGGCGGGCATGGGGTCGCGGCTTAGTTCTCAGGCTGGAGACATTCTGCAAGGAGCTGCCCATGCCGAAAGTGGTTTAGCTGTGTCTGGATTCACGCTCCTGCAGCTGCAGAGGGGCCGCACACGCGTGCGACCCTCCAACACCTGTGAAATTTGAGTGGATTTTGAATTCACATGGCTGAGAGTCTGGAAGAGAGAGGCCTGATGCTGGTGTGGTCAGTGTTAGTGAGTGTGCATGGTGGCACCTTCACCCAAATCTTGTGTCTGGATGTAAACTTGTGAGGCACAGTCATTGCTTTCCGAGAGACACTGCCCTGGAGTCCTCAGCCTGACCGCAGACACCCAGTCACTCTTGAAACCACTCAAAAGGGATTTTTTTCAGGGGGGTTGTGCCCCACTCAGTAGTGCTCCAGGATTCCTCCCGACTCAGTGCTCAGTGGTTGGGAGTGATTGTGGTGCTTGGAATCGAACCCGGGCCTCCTGCATGCAGAGCATGTGCTCAGCCTGTTGGGCTTTGTCTCTGCTCCGGACATTTTAAATCCATCTTTTCGAAAATGTTTTCCCGGGGCTTCAAACAACCTTGAATATTAAAGGGAAGATGCTGTGCAATGACTATGACCCATTGTGGTTCTGAATATCTCTCAATTTCATTCATAAAATTGAAACCTTTGTTGGGGGCCATACCCAGTAGTGCTCAGGATTTGCTCTTGACTCAGTGCTCAGGGATTACTGCTGGTGGCGCCCAGAAAGCCTATGTGGAGGCCAAGATCAAAGTGCCTCACCTGCTGTACCCTCTCTGGCCCTATGAGATGAATGTCTTTTTTATTTTTTCTTTTTTGGGTCACACCTGGCGATGCACAGAGGTTACTCCTGGATCTGCACTCAGGAATTACTCCTGGCGGTTCTCAGGGGACAATATGGGATTCTGGGAATCGAACCTGGGTGGATGGAGTGCAAGGCAAACGCCCTACCCGCTATGCTATCGCTCCAGCCTCGAGACAAATGTCTTTAAAGAACATTTGACCCGTAACATGAAAGTAAGTTTCCTTAGGCTTTCATCTTAGAATTCTATAAGCCAACCCCGAGATACTGAACTGCTACCCCCTCTGGTTCCCAGGCTCTTTAAAACAAAGACCCTCGTAGACCAGGAGATAGTACAGGGAGTGGGACAGAAGCAGGAGTTGACCTAGTTTGGACTCTCAGCACCACGGCAGCCTCACATCCTTGATGGGCGTGGTCAGAGAGACCCAGCTTCCTCCCGGAATAAATAAGGAGCACGGCATAAAGGATCTCTAATTTCATTTTCTTTCGGTTATCACCCTCTCCCCTTCCCTTTTGTGTTGTAGCTGTGGCTATTGTGGTCGGCTATGTGGCAGTGACTGCGGGGTGCCCTCATGCCTGGCTGTGATACTCCAGACTTTCGGCTACAGGGTTGGCTGGGGGTACACATCAGGTTATGGTGCTTGCACACTCAGCAGCTGAGTGTGCTTACTGAGGTTTGCACTCCTCTAGTGGTGATGCCTGCGCAGTGCTCTCCTGCCTCACCCTTGGTTGAGGCACACACTTTTTTTGTTGTGTTCCCAGTTGTTAGCTACGGTGCTCACACAAGTGCGTGCTAAAGGTCCTACTTCCTATCTTGTCTTGGTGTTTTGTTCACAAGGGGTAAGAGCAACCCTTTCAGTGGTGCTCACACATACGGGATGCATGACTGTGGTGAGTCAGAATTTGTTTGATGATGTACCAGAGAATATAGACAATATTTTTGTCTCCAAAAGCAAAACTACCAGGGCCATACTTGGTGCATGTCAGACAATGAAGATTTGAACTTGTGCTTCCAGGATGGTACAAAACCCTGTGTTCTTCTTCCAGACCCAAAGACCACTCATTTCTACTTAAAATTCTTTAGAGGTCTCTATGAGATTTTTAATTTTTATTTCTCTAAATCCTCGGTTTTCTTCTTATGAGTCTCTAGCAGCACTAGAAAGCCAGTGTCCCCAATTCTCCAGTGTCAGCTCTCAATTACATGACACTGAAAGATGCAAAAGAAACTATTTTGCAAAAGATTTATACACCATTGTCCTTGTCAGTCATATTTAGACATGGAATGATTTCTGACATGTACGTTGGGGCTAGTATAAGAAGGTAAAACTGGGGTGAACTCACAGGAACACGGGGGGAGGAATGCACACATATAAGCAATTTAACAGTCATAAAGTGGAAGGGTGGAGGTTATGAGTAGATGAGTGGATGATAGATAAATGATGGTCCAAGTGCTTATGGAGGCAAACATTTGGTCCATAATTTGTTTTTGATACAATTGCAATGAATGCCATTCTTTTCTATGAACCACATGCCAGATCTCTAGCATATCACTGCTTGGTGCCCAGTGGGCAGCGAGTGCCCAATTGCCAATGCCACTTTTTAGCGCATGTTCATCTGCAGGATATTAAACAGATTGCCATCCTTTTGATGTTTGTGAATAGGAGTAGTAAATACCATATGAGAGGACACAATGGATTTGTTTCAGGAAAAATAAAAAGACAAAAAATATGGGTGAAGAATGAAGGAAGAGGAGAAAAAAATAGATCAAAGAAAGGATGGATTAGATATGTCTGAAAGGATATCAGTGTACAGAGGTGAGCTGCAAGGTTGGTATTAAGAAATGAATGGTACGTCTACTGGATCACTCCCATATTTCAAGATAAGAAAATGATTCAATAAAAAGTCAGTAATCATTTTTTTCTTTTTTCTTTTTTTTTGGAAAAAAAACATCCAGCAATGCTCAAAGGTTACTCCTGACTCTGCACTGAGAGATCACTTCTGGTGGTGCTCAGGGCAGTATATGGGATGTTGGGGATTGAAGCCATGTTGGCCGCATGCAAGGCAAATGCCCTAGCTGCTGTACTATCTCTCTAGTATCAAGTCAGTGATTAGTTTTTTGGGAATTATAAGTCTTCATAGAAAAGATAATGATTTAAAGAGCAAAATCTTCCATATTATGCCTAGCTTAATTGACCATGACAATGGTCTGTATGAATATGTGAGTGTATAACAAATTGTTTATTGACCAAGACATAACTCTGTACTTCACAAAATATCTCAGTAATAAAGTTAAGTTCACAACATTTCTTCAAAAGATACAAATCATAGCAGAATAAAATAGAAGGAAATTCTGATAATTACCCAGTTTCATGGGAATTAGCTCCTGGCAGCCATGATTTTATTAAATACATTTTTAACTTATATAGAGATAACTTTGTGTATAAAGTACCAACAGTAATGATGTATTATGGTGCACTGTGATGCAATACATAGTTATGCTTTATTTTCAATAAGAACAAATCAAGAAGGAACGGTTAGAAGATGGTGGAGCGACTGGCATACAACTCTGAAAGTACTAAACAATGATTTTAACACCAGTGTAGACAGATATAGCAATTAAAAATAAGAAAAAACTTGTGAAGTCAGAGAAAAGTAATAGAAATTATTTGGTACAGTGAGAGCTGAAGAGCAAGAGAAGAATGAAAGTTCACTGCTCTGAGTATTCATGTATCGTCTGCTCTGGAGATGAGATTGGTTTCGGAAAATTGTATGCCTGAAACTCAGCAGCCAGTAACTGTATAAATCACAGTACCTCAATATAAAATTTCAGAGGAAGAAAATAGCTAGTATCCACCAAAGCTATACTTGTGTAACATACGGTTCATCACTTCCATTCACAAGTATTTAGCTATAGAAAATGCATGTATGTCCTTTTAAAAGAGGGGATTTAATAAAATGTAGATAAAATATTTTAAGAAGTGCTAGGAGGAAGTTACAATTAAGTAAGCTATCATTGTGGTTCCACTGTTTTCTAAAGTGGGTGATACTGTGCCCCTCCCCCACTACCTGACTCTATACCCTGGGGTCCTCTAGTTCTCTTTGTGAGAGGGGGAGCACTTTGCTTAAAAATATAGACTTCCTGTTTGGGGGAACACAGTGTTATTTCTGGAAAGGGGCTAGTAAGTCAGTCAACTATGCTTGGGAACCTCTGGACTGAACAAAGCGCATTTATCCTTCTTTTTGATTCCTAGAACGTTTTAGTTCTTTTTTTTTTTTTCAAGTCTCATTTCAAGCTCCTAATAGAGACATTAGCCAGGCAAATACACAGGGACTCCTGGCAATGAGTTTCTTAGGAATCAAAAGCAAGAGGGGCTCTACAGTCTGTCACCAAGCCCAAGCCAGCCCCAAAGCATTTGAAGGTTGGGTCACCTTTGAACTCGTGAGAACTGAGTGCCCTCCCAGGGAAGGCTGGACCTCCGCAGGAGAGAAACGTCAAGAATAAAGGACCTCAGATGGAGTGATAGTACACCTGGGCAGGTGTTTGCTTTGCACAAGGCCACCTGGGGTTCATCCCTGATACCCCAAATGGCCCCCAAGCTTGCCAGGAATGATTTTAGAACAGAACCAGGAGGAACCCCAGAGCATCACTGGGTATGACCCAAAAACTTAAAAAAAGAAAACAAAAACATCAAAAGACCTAAAAGAAGAATTTGAAGACAACCACACATTTACAGTTTCCCCCCATACATACATAGGAATTCCCAAGCAAGAGCTCTTTGGGGCAAATCCTATAAAACCAACTCTGCCAAGGCACTAACGCTCTCCGCCCTCCCCTCGAGAGAAACCCACATTCTATTTTGGAATATGCAATTCCCTTCTCTTCTTTCAGGGCGCTCTCTCCTCTGAAAGATTTTCCTTCTCTTTCTTCATGGTCTCAGATGCAGCCTCTGATGGCTGCCTTGTGGGGCGAGTGGGACCCGAGTTCCCTGGCATGCTGCCCCGTGTGGCGGGATCACCAGTCCTAAACCTCCAGCACCTTGTGCCCCAAAACCAATCACAGAACATGAGATTTGGGGAGAGCACAAAAGGTTTATTGCTACAGCAAATACGGGCAAAGGAGACTTCAAGATCTCAAGTCCGAGTCTGCCCACAAGTCCCAGGGAGGGTCTTTCACTAGGCTAGATGCAAAGAAAGGAAGATTTGGTATTGGTCAGATGCAGGACACGTGAAGTGGGTCTTGACTCCATTGTCACAGCATTTGGATCCACTAGACTATAGATTCCCCAACGTCCTGGATCAAACATTCTGCCTTTCTCTTGCCCCTGGCATCAGGACCACACCACCAGTCTTCCTAAGAAAGGGCTCAGAGAAGGAGAGAACAATCTCTTTCAGTTCCATTTTGTTTATAGTTCTTTTCAAAGATTAGGGTTTAGTGCACTATGCTAAAACATAAATATTGACAATGATTCTTACCCAAGAATAATCAACAAGGAAAGAAAAAACTGAGTTAAAGAAAATTTCAAAATTCTAACACAGACACTTCCACAGTGGGCATGGTGAGTCAAGCAGGTGGGCAGTAGTGCTCTGTCTGTCTGTCTGTCTGTCTCTGTCGCTGTCTGTCTCTGTCTCTCTCCTCTTTCTCTTTCTCTCCATCCTCATCCTCTCTCACTCCTCACTTTTCCCACCAACTTCAGACATAAACTAAATGTCTTATTATTTTGGGATTCTAAAAAATTCTACAAACTTGGATTTTTCAGAACACTTGAAAAAACACACTTTGATATGGAATATAAGAAATGTCTGAGGATTGCTTACAGCAAACTGAATTTCTTAAGCTGCTAATATGACACTGTTAAAGCATCCTACTTTTCCCTGAACAGGGCCTTCTTTTCTCTTCTGACTGGAAAACCATCAGCTTGCTGAGGCTGATGTGAAAATGAACTCTAATGTATGCCGAACACATAAAGGACAAGGATCACATACAGTTTATTCAAGATGCAAATAACCTGGGTAGTAAAAATGTAGATGAGAACTCTGAGAGACTATTTCAGCACTAACTTTATTAAGTTTACTCATTTTATTTTGATTAAAATAATCAAAAATACTAGTGTGGACATTTAGGTGGGAGGTTAGAATAGGTGATTGACTGAGATGACAACATATTTACTCTACACTTCACTGGAAGATTATCCTCGAAAATGTTATCAATTTACATGTTTGAAAAAACAAGCATGGAAACAAATTTTTCATATCTAATAGTTATAGAGTTGCTGTGTAATGTTCCATCCAAATGGGGAATATTTAATGCAATATTTATACTTATGCTTTTATGAACAATAGTTTACCAATGAGTGAGGCAATAACCTCTCCATGAGATTATGGGCATTAATATCAAAATGATAACGGGCACCAGAAATCAGGCACAAAAAGATAATTACTTAGTATTCTCTATGGGCTAAGGAAGGGGAGATGTTTATTTGTCTGGTCTGATGTATATGGTTGCAATTCTAGAGCTAAACTAAAAATGATTTAGCAGTTTAAAACTGCTTCTATAAAGATACTACACTGAGTTTTTAAAATTATATTTATATTTGAGAATATAATTTTAAAAACTCAATGCAGTATTGAAAATGGACTGGAGCGATAGCACAGCGGGTAGGGCGTTTGCCATGCACGTGGCCAACCTGGGTTTGATTCCTCTGTCCCTCTCGGAGAGCCCAGCAAGCTACCGAGAGTATCCCACCCACACAGCAGAGCTGGCAAGCTGTCTGTGGCGTATTCGATATGCCAAAACCACTAACAACAAGTCTCACAATGGAGACGGTGCTACATATTTGAAAATGCATCATTTCTTTTTGGGTACCTTTAAAATTCATTTCCCTGCATCTGTCTTTTGATCTCTCTCTGTCTCTGCCTCTATTTCTGTCTCTGTCTCTCTGCTTCCTTTCTCTCTCTTCCCCCCAGCCCTCTACCTCTCACCCACCATACTTAAGACCCCCTCTTTCCAGTTGTGCCTTGTTAAATCACGAGTTGCATATTTGAAAATACCATTGGATTAGGTGCTTCTGACTGTCCTGCTTAGTTTTCCAGCTCATGCGCTCTCACAGATGCCTGAAGTTAAATGATAACTTAGTTACAAAACATGCTTGTGATGAGACCTCATCCTCATAATTTAACCATGCAGTTCTGCTTAGTGGTAATATAACGAAATTATTAATTAACTAATTTTATAATAGTATACACAGAAGCTCCCTTGGAGCCTTGAGGCAAAGTAACTATAATTTACCAATATCACGAGTTAAATTAGAAAATGAGACTTAAAAGGCAAGGATATAAAAAGGAAAGCTGTTATAAAAGGCATGAATGTTGAAGGAGTAAATGAGATACTGAGAGGACTTTTAGTCTGATTTTTAAAAAATATTTCTGTGACTCTACAAAAAAGTCATTTGTGGTAGGCTATGACTGAGAAGTATGATCAGATAAAATGGGAAATTAATTTGTTTTAAGTGATGCTTTAGCCTAATCATACAAATAACTTCATGTTAGCAGACCTACCAAAGATAGGAATTACAGAATCAGTGAAGACACTTTACTATGTTTAAAAGGTAGGAACAAAGATCAAACTACTTGAGTAAAATTTGATCACATGCCGTCAAAATTTTAAATTTTTTTTTTAAAAAGTTTTATTTTGGTATAACTGACATACATTTTACATATTTAAAGTGTCCACTCTGATTAATTTCAACAGTTTTGAAATTAATCTTGAAATGATCTTGACAATTAATGAATATATATATATATCACTTCTAAAATTCTTAGTATCTCTTTTAGCCATTCCTCCCACCCCTTCCTACCCTCATCTATTCCAATTCACAGGCAGCAGCCACTGCATACAATACATAGACTTTTTAAATTTAGTGGTGGTGGTTGGGTGACACTCGGCTGTGCTCAGGGCTTACTCCTTGCTGAGGAATCACTCCTGAAGAGGTTCAGGGGGTCAAATGAGGTGCTAGGGCTGAGCCCTGGTTCATCAACATGTAAAGTAAGAGCCTTACCTGTCGTACTCTCTCTTTGTGCAGACTTGCTGTCACTATATTTATATTTTCTAGAATTTGATAAGAATAGAATCATGTACTGTATCTTTAACCAGGTTTTGGGGTCTGGTTTATTTTGCTCAGTTTAACTTTTTAAAATTCATGTTATAGTATATTCCATCGTATGGATGTACCATAGTTGGTTTGCCCACTTATCTGTTGGTAATCACTTGAATTGTATCCAATCTGGGGCTACAAGAAGCAAATTCAATAAACAAGACTGTACAGAAAAAATCTTTTGTCTTGAGTAAATAGGATAATATAATAGTTATGAATGAAATTATTATATACTGAAATTGTTTCCTATTTTAACATTTTTAAAACATTTATTTTATTTTTTATTGATACAGTTACAAGCTTTCATAAATTTTATTTTCAATGTTCCATTCTGTAGTTCTTGAAGAATGAAACAGATAAATTTTCTACATCTTTACCAGTAGTTGGCATTTTTATCTTTTAACTTCATGCATTCTGTGTGACTAACTATATCCTATGTATTTTGTTGTTAAAATGCTGGATGCATTAATTGAATTTTAAGTTATATTGATTTATTAGGACTAGAGCTATAGCACAGCAGGTACGGTGCTTGTCTTGCACATGGCTGACCTGGGTTCGATTCCACCGTCCCTCTCGGAGAGCCTGGCAAGCTACTGAGAGTATCCTGCCTGCACGGCAGAATCTGGCAAGCTACCTGTGGCGTATTCGATGTGCCAAAAACAGTAACAAGTCTCACAATGGAGATGTTACTGGTGCCCGCTGGAGCAAATTGATGAACAACGGGATGACAGTGCTAATAGTGCTAATTGACTTATTACTATAACTTTACATTTTTCCCACTTGGTTATGATATGATTTTATGTAGAGTGAAAATTTTTTCACCAATATCCATAAAATATATTAGCATGCTTTTTGTCTGGCAATATCTTTAGTATTTGAATCATACTAATTCTGTAAATCTGATCTCATGAGTTGTTTAGTATTGCTTCTTTCTCAGTTTTCTTGAAGAATTTGTGTAGGATAAATATTAGTTTTCATCAAAGCTATTTTGACCTAAAATTTTCTCAATACAGAAGTTTTAAACTAATCCCATAGTAGTGATTGGGGGACTATGCAATTTAGTGATTAAACTTAGGCTCTGTTTATACCTGCCAGGCACGGACTCCAGCTGTCTCTCCCTTAGTCCTATGCATTTCTTCCTAATAATTTCTTTAACATTATCAAGATTTTGGAGAGGTTTTTGACCTTTAAGTACTTTCTATTTTTACTCTCTCTCAACTCATAGTTTATTTTTATCCAATATTCTTATCTCTACCACATATTATTCATTTATATGTATCACTGTGCTCAGAAAATATATTTTGCATGAAATTATCCCAAATTTTATTGAGGTTTAGTTTATCACCTGAATCTAGGTAAATGTTTTATTAGAACTTGGAGATGTATTCAGCTACTGGATGTTTAGTTCGAGGAACCTTGATTTTTCTATGTCTAAATCTATATAATCAATGCTGTATCTTACAATTTGTCTAATTGTTCTTCCTAATGTTGGGGAGGGAATGTTAGTATTGCAATTGTAGATTTAGCTAATATTTTTTTCAGTGCTATCAGATTTTACTTTTTATATTTTGAAGTTTTAATAGTACATAAATATTGAGAACTGTTACATCCCCTAATGAATCAACTCCTGTATCACTGAAAAATTATTTTATTGCATATTTTATATACTTTCTTCTAAAGTCTTTGATATAAAGATAGCTACTGCAGTTTTTCTTCAGTTAATATTAGATGGTACATTTTCCCCACCTTTATTCTTTTAACATTTTTGTAGTCATCTGAAATATATTTTTGGAGGACAGATATATTTGGGTCTTTTTTTCTAATATTATACACCTTTTAATGAAAGGAAATTAGAGCACTTATATTTAATGTACTTAGGGATCAGGATTTAATGTGCTTAGTGACAGAAACATGCCTTTCCTGTGACATCGGTGGCTCAATCTCTGGCACCACACATACAACAAAGAATTTATTGAATTCATTTAGTGTATGTGTATTAGTGTGTATTACTATGTACTAGTATGGTTAGATTTAGATTACTTCCCTACTACATTTTTTAGTCTTTTTTTGTATCTTATTTAAATTCCTTTTGAATCAACCAAATATCTTTATCGTTCTAGTTTATATATTCAGTGGGCTACTATAAGTACATTTTAGGATTCAGAAGATGCATCTTTAGTCGTAAGTGTAACTTCAAATGACATTTTACAGTCCCCATAGTCGTTTTATGATTGTACTTCCATTTATTCAATTCCAAGTTTCTACCTTTTCTTTTATATAAACTTTATACTACGTTATTATTTTTGTCTTAAGTCAATTCTTTTCTGCTTGAAAACAACATTTACTATGGTTTTCCTTAAATTTCCCTCGGTATAGGTATTCAAATAAATAAAATGATAAAAAGAAATACAGTAATAGTCATACTTTTTGTACTGACCCTAAAAAAATGCATCTTTAAGGGCTGGAGGGATACCTCAAAGGGATGGAGCTTGTACCTTATATATGCTAGGTCTAGAATTTGACATCTGGCAACCAAAAACACCCTGCTCCATGCTATAGCTTCCCAGTACACTGTGTCTGACCCTCTTTGCCTCTGAGCACTCTTGGGGGAGCCCTCCTGACCTCTAGCAGCTCTGGGCCCAACAGCACTAAATTTCCAGCCTGAGTTCTGATCAAGCCAGCACAGCCTGATCAAGTGTTACCAGAATGGTCCCCAGGTTCTTTGAACACTGCTTGGAAGAGGCCCCCATCCCCCAAAAATTGAATGTAAGAAAAATTCCCAGCATGGATTCCCAACATGGCATATTCTCTGGGCACATCCAGGGGCACAACTATTCAAGCACAAACCAGGAATAGCCCAAGCAGGGGCCACACTGGGTGTGGCTCAGGAACCACACCACTTTGTTCACCACTGTGCTCTCCTGAAAAATATTGTAAGTATTAATTTTCCCAAACTACTTGCCTCACATATTTATGAATGTGTTAGTCCTTACTACTTACACTAAAGATTATTCTTAATAAACTATGGGCTTAAAGGTGCTCTATATGAAGTATTTATGTATAGATGTTATATATATCAAGTTTAAAAATTGGTGAAATTTTTTAAAAGTATCAATTCCTCTCAACAAAAATTTAGTGCAATGGGCTGGAGCGATAGCACAGCGGCTGGGCGTTTGCCTTTCACGCGGCCGACCCGAGTTCGATTCCTCTGCCCCTCTAGGAGAGCCTGGCAAGCTACAGAGAGTATCGAGCCTGCGCGGCAGAGCCTGGCAAGCTCCCAGTGCGTATTGGATATGCCAAAAACAGTAACAATAAGTCTCACAATGAGAGACGTTACTGGTGCCCACTCGAACAAATCGATGAGCAACGATGACAGTGACAGTGATTAAGACCATGTAAATTACCTAAAGTAAATTAAATTTGGCGAATGTTTTCCAGGAAATGTTTTCCAGTATACATGTTATATACATGTATATATATAGATATACTTATATATCTATATATATCATGTTAAAACATTGGTGAAATTTTTAAAAAGTATCTATCCCCCTCAATAAAAATTTAGTGCAATTATTAAGACCAAATCACCTAAAATCAATTAAATTAGGCAAATGTTTTAACCAGGAAATTATCTAAGGCTTGGGACTACTAAATTTGTTCTAAGAATTTAAAGGTCCCACTAAATATACAATAAAGACAAGTGGCTCTCTAATCAACACAAAAGGGGAGCATGGGGTCTATTAAAACAATAATAATATTTCCTCAGTTTTAGTATCATAATTATAAATTGTTCAATGTGATATTAACAAGGGGGGGGAGAGGCAGAAAGAATCAAATCCTGATGTAGAAATAAGTATTAGAAAATATCTGATGAAAGATTCCCCAGGCAGACGCTGTATCTTAGTGGACACGGAGCAGGATTTTCTGGCCATGGAGTGAGTTAACGCCTGAAGCCCAGCTTTTAGCTGTTCATCTTAAAAACACAAACTAAATATTGTTAGGGAGGAGGGGGGGTGGGTTTCTGCTGTATTTTATTTGTTCCAGGTCACAGGTTTATGTGTAGGGTTTTTGAAAGTCATGCAGCAAAGCGGCGCGATGCCTAAGGACGGTGCGGTCACACCGAGACCAGAGTTGCTGGATTCTTGATGCAAAAAAAGTTCACAAACTCATGGCGTATCTTGCTCCGATCAACATTATCATGCTACTCACGACAAAGAACCCCAAGGGCAAGCTGGAGAAGACGGAACCGTCACCGCCCTCGGGCAGGGGCGGGGTCACCCAGCCCATGGACTTGAGCACCGCTTTCTTCCACGTGCTGAACCGCGCGTTGCTGTCTTCGGCCTGGATCTGCGGCTCGATCTCTTCCGCCTCGATGGGCGTCAAGTCCTCGGGTTTCAGGCTCCAGACATTCACCCCCTCGGCAGCGCCCGCCGCCAGGGCGGCCCCCAGCGCCGTGGCTTCGGGGATGCCGCACTTGAGGATGGGGATGTGCAGGATGTCGGCCTGCAGCTGCATCAGCACGTTGCTCTTGGTCATGCCCCCGTCGGCGCGCAGCTGCGTGAGCGGCGTGCCGTAGTCGTGGTTCATGGCATCCACGAGCTCCCGGGTCTGGAAGCACACGGCCTCCAGGGCCGCGAAGGCGATGTGGCTTTTGTTGGTGAACTGGGTGAGCCCGCAGAGGATGCCCCTGGCGCTGGACTCCCAGTACGGCGCGTACAGCCCTGCAAAGGCCGGGACGAAGTAGCAGCCGTACGACGTGCCGGCACTCGCAGCCAGAGCGTCGATTTCCTCCGGGGCCTGGATAATTCCCAGGTTGTCTTGCAGCCACCGGACCAGCGCCCCGGCGATCGCCACGGACCCTTCCAAGGCATAAAAGACCGGCTTTTCCTTGCCGAGTTTGTAGCCCACGGTCGTCAGGAGGCCGTGCTCCGAGAAGACACACTTCTGGCCCGTGTTGCAGAGGAGGAAACAGCCCGTGCCGTACGTGTTTTTGGCCTGGCCTTCCTCGAAGCACATCTGTCCCACTAACGCGGCCGACTGGTCCCCCAGACACCCGGAGATGGGCACCCCCTCCAGGGCGCCGCCCTTGATCAGGCCGTAGATCTCGGAGGAGCTGCAGGTGCTGGGTAGAATGTTCATGGGGATGTCAAAGAAATTGCAGAGCTGTTTGTCCCAGGCCAAGGTGTGGATGTTGAAGAGCATCGTTCGGCTGGCGTTTGTGACGTCGGTGCAGTGCACGCCTCCCTGAGCCCCTCCCGTCAGGTTCCAGATGAGCCACGAGTCAATGGTGCCGAAAAAGGCCCTTTCTTCCTCCATCGCGTCCTGCACCTCTTTCACGTTGTCGATGAGCCAGCGGAGCTTCACTGCGCTGAAGTTGGTGCTCAGCGGCAGGCCCGTCTTGGAGCGGACGAAGTTGTTGTTGCCCGGGATCTTTCTCCCCAGAGTCTGCACCGTGTTCTGGGTCCGCAGGTCAAGCCAGAGGATGGCGTTGTACAGCGGCTCCCCCGAGAACTTGTCCCAGACCACGGTGGTCTCCCTCTGGTTGCTGATCCCGATGGCTTTGATCCTGTTGGGCTCGCCCAGCTTCTCGCACGTCTTCTCGATGCACTCGTACACGGACTGAAGGATCCCCTTGGGGTCCTGCTCCACCCATCCTTCCTGCGGGCACTCCCGGGCCACCTCCACCTTGTGGAAGCTCACCAGCTCTGCTGTTTTTGCACAGAACACCAGAAAGCGGGTAGAATTGGTTCCCTGCACCACCGCGCCCACTAACGGCCCCTCCGCTGCGCCCTCGGGGTCCGCCATGAACCCGGACCGGTAGGGGCCGCTGCTGCGCGTCTGTTGCCCCGGTGACGAGAGGCGCTGGGGGGCGCGGGGGGAGGGGCGGGGCGGGGAGCCGCGAGCACATCCGGGCACTTAGCCCGCAGCGCTCCAGGAGGCTTCCTGGGCGAGCAACTGTCTCCTTCCGGGCTGCCGTCCAGCTGACCCCGGGCCATGCAGGGTGAGGTGACCTTTGCCCTTTGAACTCTGCTGCATTCTCTCGCCTCTCCTTCTGGTCCTGACCCGTGTTATACACACAAACATATACCTCCGTCCGTATTATACACACAAACATATACCCACACACCTACATGTATACTCGCACATACATGCATACTCATAGTGACATACATATATATCATGTATACACACATGCATACTCATAGTGACATACATACATATGTATACACACATACATACATACTCATAGTGACATACATACATATCATACACATATGTATGATAGATTTGCTTTGGGCTGACACCTCCTTTTGCTCAGGACTCCTTGCATCCTTGCAGGACGGAGGGACCTTTGGCAAAGATGGAATCTATTAATTGGTACCTGTACTTTCTCTTTCTCTCTCTCTCTCTCTCTCTCTCTCTCTCTCTCCCTCTCTCTCTTTTCTCCTCTCTCTCTTCTCTCTCTCTCTCCCCTCTCTCTTTCTCTTTCTCTCTCTACCTCTGTCTCTCTCAGATTTAAATTCAAACAAAAACTTAGCAGTCTATTTCTTGCAAATAATCATTAAATACCCAAGAAGATTTTCTTCATCATCATTTGGGTTACGTGTTTCTTGGGTACTTGATTTTACTTGGTTGGGTACTGGATAGTTTGTATTCCTATAAATCTTGATCTTTGTCTTGGAATGCGATTAAGTGGCTTAGAAATTGTGTGGTTCTTTTGAATTTGCTTTTAAGGTTTTTTTGTTTTGTTTTGGTTGGAACAAGATCAGTGCTCCTTTTGGAGAGTAATTCTCCCCCTTCGCTGTAATGTATCTCCAGGGCTCTCTACCTCAAGTCCATTAAATAGAGGTTTTTAGGCGTCTTGAGAACAGCCTCTGTCCTCAGGATTGGGTAAACACCAGATCCTGCTATCTGTCACCTTTTCATGTGTACATTCCTGCAGCTTTCTGTGGTTTCCTCACACATATGCTCTGATCTGATCAGTACCCAAGTGAGTACTCAGGGTTTTTTTTAATTTATTTTATTTAATCACCATGTGGAAAGTTACAAAGTTCTCAGGCTTATGTCTCAGTTATACAATACTTAAACACCCGTCCCTTCACCCGTGCCCATATTCCACCACCAAAAACCCCGGTATACCTCCCACCCCCTCCCCCGATCCCCCCCTGCGTAACTGATAAATTTCACTTCATTTTCTCTTTACTATGGAATACTCAGATTTTAAACATTGAAAAAATCTCTGGTTGTTTCTCGGGACAGTTCTTTTCTGTCTAGGACCAAGCTCTGCCCTCGTTGCTTTTCTCCCTCAGATGTCCCACTGGGCTCCACTTGGGTTTCTCATCCCAGTTTTGGGGGGGGGAGTTGGCTGTGTGTGGGGGGGGCAAGTCCCTCAAGGCAATATCCCGGAGAAGCCATAATATACATGCCATTTTTTTTCTGCCTCTTAGAGATTGCTTTCCACCATTAGGTGATATCCTACATGGTGGGAATAATGTTTATGTATTGTTTAAATTATGTAAACTTTTATATGTTTGCATATTTTTTTATTGTTTTGGAAAGGAGAATAAATATTCCTTACTTTTTGGCCAGAGTGAAAATCCACCAAATAGAAATTTACATATTCAGGTAGATTAGAAATTGATAAATAAGGCTCATCTTACTCTAATAAAATTAGAATATTCGTCTACTCAGTGGAAGGCTAGGATTGCATTAGGTCATGGGTGATACTTGTAAGCTAGTCCATTAATGAAACTCACTTAACCTTGGTGAAGCCAAACCAAACAAGATAGAAAATATCAATAAAGTCAACAGTGACATTATGGTTTTACTATTTTGACTGTTATATTTTTCATTTATGTAAGCCATTTAGTTAATTTTATGAAGTCAACAAAGAAAAATAAGTGAATAGACTTAAACTGAATAGCAGGGATATTAAAATAATAATATTTCCCAATAATGAATAATAAGAATCTTCTTTGCCCAATTATATTTCCCAATCATATTTTTGTTCACTATTTTAACTGTCATGTTTTATTGACAAAAATTTAGGGACAACACATCATGCTACATCAGAATTTACATGGAATAGAATGTTTTTAAGTTTTACTATCTCTCTGGCTTTTTAGGGGGACAGAGAGACAGTACGGAGCATAAGGTGTTTGCCTTGCACACACATGACCCAGTTCATATATGGTTGCCCAAATATGGCCTTGAGTTACCCCTGAACACTTCTTGGTGTAGCCTAAAAACTCAAAAAAATTCCTTTATAAAAATTGTTTTTCCTTTCAAGTGTTCGATAATAATAAACATTTGAGTATTGGTTAATTTCTATACTGAATTTGATGTATAGATTATATTAGTATAATTTTCACAATAGAAATATTTGACCCATATTTTCTTCATATTATCTCTCCTTAACACCCTGTACACATAACTGTTTGCCATTTTTATTGGCTTTGAATCTAATTATTATTCTTTCAGGCAGTTTTCATAAAGTAACAAATTCTCTATCTCTATAAAGACTAGTTATATATTCACCTCACTGTTAATACATTGCAAATCTTATGATAGATAAATAATAAGTGTGTCAGTTTAGTTTAGAAGAAGTTGAGTAGATTGATGTAATGCTCTTAAAGTAATTGCAAACCATTGATGATTTAACCAGAAATAATAATCATTTTTTAAACTAAGAGACCTTGACTCTGCTTTTTTTAATTTGAAAAAATAAAAATGAAAAAATGCTTGTTAGTCTATAATATCTTTTTTATATTCTAATTTTAGCCCCTTTGAAATAATTGTTAACCCTACCATTTTTCACTGAGTTTCATAAGGAAATTGTCATTTTATTCACATTATGTTTAGGAAATATATAAGAGCTTCAATGGTAAATATACTGTTCAGCTTAGTTTAAAAGTTTTAGATATTTTTCAAAAATACTTTTAATATAAGGTTTTTAAAATTAGAGATCTTTAAATTAATTGACTTTTTATCGTTATTTACATGTTTTTAGGGCTAATTTTCTAGAGTGCAGTTACTACTTTTTTTTTCAGGTCTTAAGCTTCTCACAGCAGTATTCAAGGTTTATTCATGCGCTATGCATGAATAAATGGTATAAATGAATGAATAAATGGGGTCACTCTAAATGATACTTGGGGAACCATATCTAGTGCCAAAAATAAAATTGGGGCCCAATGCTTGCAAGCAAGCACCTTAGTCCCTATAGTGCCTCCTTGGCCCACTTCTTTTTTAAAAAATTTTTTATTAGAGAAATGGCCCCACTTCTATACAAAATCTTTGAAACAATGATCTCAGTGTACAAGTTCATTCATTCATTTAGTTTTGTGGCAGACATTGTGGTTCACTATATGGAGTGTTTCGTAGGCCGTCATATTTTGGTACATAAAGCACTTTCTGGGGTTAAGCATCTAAGTTAGAAAGTTTCAACAAAATGTGCTTGCCCATATTGACATCATCATCTTATATGCCTTATGTTTTAGAGGGCCATTAGCTTATTATTTTCCCTCTCAGGTCCATGAAATTACAAATTTAGTGAGGTCAGGGATCTTGGCTACTTTATTTAATCTTTTATCTTTTGAATCCTGGTCCACAGCAGAAACTCAAGGAATCTTTGTTGAATGAGTTAATGAATAGAGCTGTATATGCTCCTCATTTTATTAATTGTCATAAAGTCATACAATTCTAATTTTGATTGCTCGATTGGCACCGTTTAATCATTTTATAATCTAATATAATAAACTAGATTGATTAATAATAGGGTAGATAAATGGAAATGTATGCATATATGTTAAAATATGTATAGTAAGATATTAAGTGTAGAATGTATGTAATAGATATAATGGTATTAGTGACAAAGTTCTTTGGATTTTCCTGCAGAATTTTGTAACCATATAATGGTAAAATGTGATGCAAATAAAACCTTGATCAAGCTGCAAAACACAGAGATGTTTCAAACAGGATCCTTTGTTTGGAGAAATCACTGAGAGCAATAATTGATCTGCGAAGTTTAAATCAATTTGACAGATTCGGTGATGGGAAAGCCTAGTTATTGTTGTTCATCTTAAGAAAACTATTCACTGAATCATTTTTCTTAAGATAGGTGCACTTTTATCATAGGAATATTCTCTGTGTTTTGTAAACCTTGTAAATCTTAGAAAGCTGCCTATTTCATTCCTTGGCTTTTAAGAATATCAGCCATTCAAGATCTTACCACTCTTTTCGATCTCTAAAGGGTGGGATCTGTTTTGAAAGGTTTTGAAATTTCACCTGATTTTACTCCTGAATCTGGGGTTTTATAGACTGGCTGTAAGGGCATTAAATCATATAATTTGTGGCTAGGAAATATAACTTCTTTTCCATTGTGTCATAACCAATGTATCATCACAGTTGGTAATCTTCAAAACACCGACGCATTTTTCTACATGCTGTTCCCAAATGTGCTGGACCAGCTGTTAAGAGCCATGGTATCCAATCGCCTGGAAGACCTCTTCTTGGACCACAAATCAACTAACGCACTATCCTCTTTGTTCTAATAAAGAATGGGAAAATTAAAGCAAGCTACCGTGGTTTATTACTCATGTTTTCTGTGTAAAGCACGGGCTGTGGGAGTCGCTGTATCCACATTAGGAGGCCTTGGCATTCCAGGTAACGTTCATGACAGACAAGCCAATGAGTTTAATATTCACGGCTATGAAAGTCATTTTATGAACGTTTGAATCTTGGAATTTTTGATTGTGTGTGTGTGTTCTTTGTCATTTTCCCCCTGAAAATTGCCCTGACACTGATCTCAATGTTAATGTATTCCTGCTTACATTTGACTTTGGAATATGTTATGGCTAATTATCATTACACAGGATGAAAGATCAGAGCCCGAGTGAGGTGCTTGGGTACAGGAACAAAGGGAGGCCAATTCCGATCTTGGCTCTAGGCCCGACAATTGTAATCGAACATCTTGAAACTAGTGGGTTCTTCGCATCTATTTACACCCCTTTACTGTCTCAGTTTTTGAAAGGGGGTAGAGGAAGGGGGTGAAGGGTTTGAAGGGGCTGAAATTTCCCCTTGAACATGATGTCAATATGTTGGCATGTCTCCTTTTATTAAGATGCCATCCAACTGATAACAAGTCCTGCTGTGTTTTACCAACATAAAAAATTAGACTGGAGACCGAGGAGCGGCAGGTGGCTTTTGGCACCAAGAAATAATCACACTTGATGTGGAAAGTAAAGTAAAAGGAGCCATCTGTTCACTGCAGGAGGACGTGAAAAATCACATTAACATATTGTCACTAACATCATGAAATACACAGTTAATAATAAATTTAGTTATCATGGCAAGTCGCATTGGATACTTACTCTGAAAATGTAGAATATGAAAGATGCTCTTTCTTGTCCATCCCATCTTAGTTTTCAAAGGAAAAATACACAAAACGCATTAATTCTTCACAGGGAGGATGGTGGGAGAGAGGGAGGGAGGGAAATGAAGAGGGAGAGAGGAGAGGGAGAGAAGGAGAAGAAGAGGGAGAGAGAGAGGAGAGAGAGAGAGGAGAGAGTGGATCTGGGGAAGCAAAGTATGTCATTTTAAATCCTGATTGTGGTTTATTGTTGCTGACTCAGAGCAAAAGAAACTCAAGGAAATGGAAACGGAATGAATGACAAATTATTTTTATCTACATTTACTCTCTACCATCTGGTAGTTTCTTACCTGGAAGAAATAAAGAGAAGGGAAATAATGTCATTGGCAATAAATGTGAAACATGCAAACCCATTTCTGAAAGACTTGGTGGTAGACGAGAAAAGAATCAAGTGACTTTTTTTTTGAACCTGTAATGGACATCTGAATCTGCCATTAGTCCACAACGTATTGCTGCCAAGAATTTTCCTATTGGATTTCATGTGAGATGCCTGCACATATTGTACAAGAGAACAAATGTTAAAGCAAGGTTTCTTGCACTTTTGGTTTTTTGTATGTATGGTATTTGTTCATGTCAACAAAACAAGCAATCATAGCTCAAGATCACACTGCACTTGAAAAATTAGAATATAATTACTGAATTTTTATTAGAATCATGTTTACATACATTTTGCTATAATAGTTGGCCCAGGAACACTGCAAATTGTATAGACCCATGCTATTATTAATATCAAAGTCTCATTCTATTTACAAATTGTCTTTTAATAGAATCATGGTAATGACCAATAGTATTTCCCTGCCTCTGATTGTTAGACTACAAGCTGTCATATTTTATAAAGAAAAGCAATTTATAGATACCTTTAAAGTATCTATATCTGATTACTTTTAAAAAAAACATTAGAAGAACCATTTTAATTCCAGATCTGACTACTTTTGTGGTCTTTAGTTAGTGAAATGATTTTTCAGGCTTTTTTTTTTTAAAAAAAAGTGCAAAGTTTATCTCTAAAGATTAAACCTTCCCTCTTTAAATCTTAAAGAGTGTTTATAAATGTTGAATAAAGGTCTTGAGTTATAACTCAAGTGAAAGAGTACATATTCATATGTATGAGGTCCTAAATTCAATTCTTGACACCACATGACCCCCTGAATACAACCAGGTATAACCATGGTTCCCTCTAACACTACTAGGCCCAAACACCATATTTGACCATCACTGAGGATCACTCCCATAAAAAATGATTCAATTAACTTTCTATTAATAGAAAACCTTAAAACCTTTCTATTTTAAGGTTATTGAAGGGAAATGATATCTAGGAGGAACCATTTTGATATTTACTCATGAAATCTAAATAAACTTGTAAAGTAATATGTGAATTAGGATTGCCAACTTTCAGGCAACAATTAGAACACACTATTATAGAATTTGGAGAGAGATTTAATGGTAATGAGGTGGAATTTTCTTTTGTTTCATATATGGCATTCTGTTACTAAGGATGAGTGGTACCATATCTTCTTGGAATAGGTATAGACTCCACCATCTCATTCCAGTTAAAACGATTTCATCGAAGTTGATTTGCAAAGGAGTAGTTATGACTGGGGCAGACTTCCATCTTTATTCTTTTAGAAATATCTCTGAGGATTGATGCAATTTTTTTTCCACCCAATTGATCTCGGCATAAATCTATCTGCTAACATGCTATCACACATTTGTTTATTTACTCTATAGTTTAAGGTCTCATTCCTATCCACTTTCCTAGGCATCCTCTCCTATCCCACTGTTTTTCCAAGATAAATTCAGCTTCTTCTTCTTCTTCATGTAAGTATTTTCTAGCCATTTGACCTTAAATTACTTACATACACATGCATTGTTACCTTGTACTCCCTCTTTTTGAATGTCCATTGCACCTGAATTTATCGTTTAGTGTATGGCATCTCTATTAGACAAGCCTTAGGAAGGCTCCCTGTCCCTGTCTACTCATCCATAACGGCATTAATGGTTGGTTATTCTGTTTGGTTTTATCAGGTTTTAGGGAAAATAAAATGTTTTCAGTATTGGCATCATCTTATAATCATCTTTAATGTGTCAAGTAATCTTTAGAGCACTGTGTCAATATCATTATCCTCTTAGAGGCACAGGTAGATCTCAGTGCTTTCAGGATCCTTCTGGAATAGTTCCACTGCTCAAAAGACATTCTAACATTAATATCAAAGTAGTTAATCACTCTTCCAAGTCTTGGGCTAAATTTGATTATGTATTTAATGCACACTACTGAAGGAAAGAGCATATTGGATAAAATTTTGGAGTCTTCTGATAGTCTGAATCTACCCAAATATTTAACTTTTACCAATTCTAAAGTAGAGTAAAGCTCCCCATTTTACCAAATTTTATTATGCTTGGGAGGTAAACATTTATTTGTAGAGATAAAAATGTTAGAGGAATATGTTTTATAATAATAATGAATTATACTTTGAGCTATCTTGTTATAATGTCAAGAATAAAATTGGTCAAGTGGTTATCATTTTAAATGATAAAATGAGTTACTGTGTCCACTTAAAAGTCCTGATCAGAACTATAATAATAGTAATAATAATATAATAATAGCTAGTCAGATATATTTCACAGAAATATATTTGTGTAAGCCATTGTATATTAGTTCAACTTCCCATGTATTTATTTTTACCCTTTTTATGAAGAATGTTCATTAACAATAAGTGACCATAATACAGTATTCTATTACCTATCAAAAAAAATACTAGGAACAAGAATGTCTGTGATAATTACCTAAAAGATAAAATGAGGAAATCATGTTAATGAATGGGAATGGTACCCAGTTATACTTTATAAGAAGTTGCCAAATCTTTAGACATAGATGGGGAATATTTTGCAACAATGCATAAAAAAAATCTCAGACCCTAGAGGCAGTTGTACAAACTGACAGTCATTTTCAGAATTGACGGCCCCCCCTTGCCCAATAGATATTTTATCTCTTGCATGCTGGGCTTCTTTACAGTTGTTGAAAACCAAGGCAGATGGGCACTCCAGTTAGCCTGAGGGGATAGAAGTAACACACTCCAGCCCTGGGTATCATGAGATTTCTTCTTTTCATCAGACAGGATAATAGATCCACAGAGGCCAGGAATTTGCTGATAACCTAGAGGGTCTTGCAGGTGGTCATCATTGAAGTGCCTGGTGGACTTCCTGCCGACCACTGGTTTCATAGAAAGCACTGAAAGTGTAGCCCTTTCATTGTGACAGACAGGCTTTGACATGAAATAGCATATTAGAGAAACTTTAATGATTTCACAGTATGGAAAAAATTCAGAGGTTGATGCTGATGAAGAATCTTCGAGTTTTTCTTTTCTCTCATTCGCACACTTCCTTTTGCTCTTGGTGTGGTTGAAACTATTAAAACGAGACCTACCCTCTTAATAGATTCTGGAATGTAGTATACCATATTGGAATCTATATGTACAGTGTTGGACCTCAGCTCCTAAGAACTTACACATATTGCATAAATGAAACTTCACACACATTAATTAATAGCTTCCTGTTTCCTCTGTCACCCCCTTCCTCCTTCCACCATCATCCTCTGAGACTGACAATATCGGATGCTTCATATAAGTGAACTCATGTAGTATTTGTCTCTGTGACTAGTTTCTTTTTCTCCCTTCATTGGTTCTTTCTGCATAGCCTTAATGGTGCAGGGAAGTTGACACTACTGGTGGGATTGGTGTTGGAACATTGTATGTCTGAAATTCAACTATGAATAACTTTGTAAGTGACAGTATCTTAATAAAAAATTTTAAAAGACAATTATGCCTATCAGTGATTATCTTCTTTCTTTGAACTGTTAAGGTATGTAAGAGCTCTTCTGGGCTGGAGCGATAGTACAGTGGGGAAGGCATTTGCCCTGCATGCGGCCGACCCGAGTTCTATTCCCAACATCCCATATGGTACCCTGAGCACTGCCAGGAGTAATTCCTGAGTGCAGAGCCAGGAATAATCCCTGAGCATCTCTGGGTGTAACCCAAAAAACAAAAAAATCTCTTCATTTCGCACTCTCAAGTTCTTTTAATATAGACAATCCTTTGTTCTCTAGTAACTATAATGTACCTGAGGGGCAAAGATTGTTTAATGCACTTTATGATTTTAGAAAGTGGTTTTGAGAATAGTTTTATGTTTTTCTTTTTCTTTTTCTTCATTCAAGAAACATTCAGCTATTTTTATTTTTTGCCTGGCAAGCTACCCGTGGTGTATTTGATATGCCAAAAACAGTAACAACAAGACTCACAATGGAGATGTTACTGGTACCCACTTGAGCAAATCAATGAGTAACGGGATAACAGTGATACAGTGATTGAATCACCGTGAGATAGTTACAAGCTTTCATGCTTGGGTTACAATCACACAATGACCAAACACACATCCCCCCACCAGTGCACATTCCCCACCACCAATATCCTCGGTAGACCCCCCCCCCCCCCGTTTCCCACCCTCCGCCTGCCTCCATGGCAGACAATATTCTGCATACTCTCTCTCTCTACTTCTGGGCATTATGGCTTGCAACACAGACACTGAGAGGTCATCATGTTTGGTCCTTTATCTACTTTCAGCACAGAATAACATCACATGAGGCTGAAACATTCAACTATTAAATTACTGTTAGACTAGTCTCTGGGGTATGGTTATAAACTGAAAAGACACAACCATGTCATTTTGAGGCTCTAGTAGATAAATCAAGCAACCCACCACAGTACAAATAAAATAATATTATTAAAAATTGTGATATGTGGGCTGGAGCAATAGCACAGCGGGTAGGGCATTTGCCTTGCATGCGGCCGACCCGGGTTCTATTCCCAGCATCCCATATGGTCCCCTGAGCACCGCCAGGGGTAATTCCTGAGTGCAGAGCCAGGAGCAACCCCTGTGCATCGCCGGGTATGATCCAAAAAGCAAAAAAAAATAAAAATTTAAAAAAATTGTGATATGTATTGAGAGGGAATAAATGATTCATGGAAGTTTAACTGGTAGTGGGAGAGGTGGCTGTTTTTTCCCTCTTATATTTCCATTACTCCCTCTTTTATCTATCCCCAATTCAAAATCAGGTATTCCAAATCTCTTCATTCAGTTGCTGAGTATACACAATAAACATTAAAAACTAAACATTATTAATCTTTTTTCTCATTCCTCTATACCTCTCTTGGGTATGTACATGCTGATTGCTCTAGAGGAGAAGAAAGACTAGTTGAAGAAATAATTGTTCAGAATTTCCTCAGTTGAAGGACAAGATGGGAGCAATGATCCAATGATCAAAGCAAAGATTCAGAGAATACCAAAAAGAGTAGACCCAAATGAACTCAAATGGAGACAGCTCATAATCAAAATGGTAAGAACCAAAGACAGGTTCCTTGGAGTCACAACACAGAAGGTAACATGACAAACAAGTGAAAAGTATTAGATTCATGCAAGATTTCTCTAACAAAACAGTACAAGCAAGAAAATAATAAAATGATGGATACAAGAACTACCAACCAAGAATCCTTTGCCCACCAGCTTGTCACTCTGAGTAGAAGGGATAAAAGCATTTCAAACTAACGTGGTTGACACATCTCAAATCTAATCCACTCCAGGCAAGGATGCAGAAAGGCCACATATAAAAAGAAAATATTACACGGCAGAAGAAACCAAATTCCACAAATAGACATGGAAGGAAAATCCTTTATATTAATAATTTCTCTAATCATCAACAGACTGACTCTCCTGGGTTTGTAATAATGATCTTTATATATCTTTACATATAATTTATAGTAGGGAAAATAAGCATATACATAGGCTTACTATGTGAAATTAACTTAAAACTATATGGATAGCATAAGAAATCAAATACAGAGTCTAGATTCTCAGTATCACTTGTATCACTTGCATTCAGACAGGTAGCGTGTGAAGAGCCGAGCCAGTGTATTGACGAGTACTGGCAGTAGATGCTTCAGGTGTTCAGGCCTGACCTTGTCTGGACTGGGTGCTGTTTACCAATGAATTGGCATGTTGGAATTCGGAAAGGAGAACGCTGGGAATGACATATCCATCTGCAGAATTTGGTGTGTGGGCAGGTGAACATGGCTATTGAAGAGATCCGAGTAGAACTCGTGGATAACTTTTTCCATTGCCCTTCTGGAAGATGTGATAGATCCATCAGGAAGTCGGAGGGGAGTCATCTTGGTCTTATAGTTGGCAAAGGGCAGGCAGATATTGCAAATACTTTTCCTGGCTTCTGCCGCATTAGCCAACACTGTTGGTCTTCTCTCTTTGAGGTCTTCCTTTATCGCTTCTCTGCACAGCTTTGCGAGCTCAGATGTTAGCTTGTGATTACCTGAGGTTCACGCCAGATCATGTTGGCGAATGAGCTCGAGCGTTTCTGAAGACAGGCGACCTTTTGTGGCTTTCTCTCTCTCAGCATTTCCTCGCACAATCATGGAGGTGCTGAACCAGTCAATTGTCTTCCTCATTGATGTTGTCAATGATAGAATCTTCCCATATTGCTGCAATAGTGCCAAAGAGCTCCCAGTTGGTGGTCGTTCTGGAAGTTCTCTTCTTAAACTTTGCAGCCCTTTCTCCCAGCTCTGTGAAGTAGAATTTTGCACAAAGGAGACGGTGGTTCGATCCTCTTTGGAATTTTGGGACAACAGTCACATCAGTCAGGCAAAACCATCGATTGAATATGATGTGGTTGTGTGGAACTGTCCACTGGGAGACTCTCATGTCCAACATTTAGATTCGGCCTTCTGGAACTGCGAGTTACCATGGATGGTCTTGGTCAATATGATGAACTCAGTATCTCACCCTGTTCGTTCCATTCTATGCCTTGGGTCCTGATGTGAAGTTCTTTGGGTGACCTTTTCGGTCCTATCTTGGTGTTAAAATCACCGACAATGACCTTGTAGAAGATGTGGTCTTCTTTATAGAACTTCTCCAGCTCTATGTAGAACTTCTCAATTTCTTCTTTGTCGTAGTTGGATGTTGGTGCGTAGACAACAAAGATAGAAACTGCCGCAGTGAGACATGTCTATTCAAACATAATCATCTGATTTGGGTTGTTAGGCATTCAAACGAATCAATGCTCATGGCCAAGTTCATGTTGATGAAGGCACCCACACCACCAACGCCTCTACTCTTGCATGTTCCAAGGAACAGTTCTTCTCCAGTGTCGAAAATAGCCTGATGTGATCAATGCCTTCTCATCTCGGTCAATCCAATCAGACCAATCACTTGATCTTCTGTGCTTGCACCATCAGGTCCTCGATGGGTGTTTCAGATGCTAACGTATGTGCGTTAAAAGTGCAGACAGTCATTTAAGTCCTTCGTTTTGGCAGCCTAGTTCAGCTCTGAGATTTTAGCACCTTCTTCCTCGTCCTTCTCAATGCTGTAGTATTGGAGGCTCTTCCAGGGCCCATTTTTGTTACTGTTTTTGGCATATCAAATAAGCACAGGAATCTTGCCAGGCTCTGCCCCATGCAGGTATCATGTTGTAACTACCTGCATGCTGATAAACACGCCAGACACCTTATGCATGAAGGTGCTGCTCATGTGCAGAAAGTACTGGCCAGATTGACATAGTCCCAGCAAGGAGTCCAGCTGTGCACCTGCCTACATCTCTGGGCAGCACCTGTTGGTTTACTCTTTGGCTGTTGGCACCGTTGCCACCCCCTGCCATGATGAGGTGGAGAACCATTGAGGGGGAGATTCTCAGTAAACAAGAAAATGTGATTGTGTTTAGTTTCAGTTTGGGACCATATCCGGCACTGTGCTTGGGGGTCAGTACTTGGGGAAGTACTGTGATGCTGGGCATCAAACGTTGTGCAATCAGTGTTTTAGCCCTTTGAGCTATTTCCTAGCATAAGTATGAGTTTTCAATGCACATTAAATACCAATGACTCCGATAAGTATTTTTGTCCATACATTATGCAAAAGACATCTTTTTTTTGGTATGGTTGGTGGCTCAGACCTCTATCTGATGCCATGCACAAAAGTCAGACCAAAATGGATTAAGATCTCAACATCAGACCAGAATCAATAAGGTATATGGAAGAAAATGTAGGCAAAACCCTCCATGGTATTGAAGCTGAAGATATCTTCAAAGATGAAGTGCCACTGACCAAGCAAGTGGAAGCAAAGATAAACAAATGGGACTACATTAAACTAGGAACTTCTGCACCTCAAAAGAAATGGTGACCAAAATACAAAAACAGCCTTCAGAATTGGAAAATTCACGCAATATCCTTCTGATAAAGGGTTAACATTAAAGATATGCAAGGCACTGTTTGGACTTTACAAGAATAAAAACATCCAACTCCATCAGAAAATGAGGCAATGAAATGTACAGAAACTTTCTTAAAAAAGACTTGTGTTTAAAAAAAAATTTAGTTACTGTGAAATTCCAAAGTTAGTCATAGTTGAGTTTCAGACATACAATGTTTCAATCCCAATCCTTTCGTCAGTGTCCACTTCGCTCATCAATGCTCTCTACCCGGCTTGCCTCCCACTCACCACTCTAGCTTCTACTAGAGGCTCTTTTAAAATATATATGAATGAGTTTTTCACTGTGATTTACAGCAGAGTTGCTGATAAGATTTCATACATAACACTTCACCACCTTTCAGCATCCCCTCCTCCCCCCGTTAAGCACTTCCCTCTATCATACATGTTGCCCCTCCTTTCTCTAGCCCCCACCACCTTCAAGTGCCATGCTTCCTACTGAAAACCAGTCCTCATGTTCTTTGTTTCCATTGTTTTGGGATATTCATTATTCCACCGTTATGTTTCCTGATAGCCCTCATGTGAGAGAGATCATTCTGTCTTGGTCTCTCTCCCTCTGACTAACTTCGTTCAGCTTGATACTCTCCAGACCCTCTTTATAGCAGCAAATTGCATGACTTTATCTTTTCTTATGGCTGAATAATATTCCACTGTACCATAGTTTTATCCAGTCATCTATTCTTGGTCACTTGGTTTATGTTCCAGATTTTGGCTATTGTGGATAGTGCTGCAAGGAACTTTAGGGATGCAAGTGTTTTTCTCAATTTTGTTTCATGGCCCTTGGGTATATTCCAAGAAGTGAAGTTGCTGGATCAAATGGAAGCTCTTTTTCTAGATATATTTTAGAAACATCCATTGTTGTTTTCTAGAAAGGCTGAAGCTTTATTTATAAATTCAATTTCAAAAATGTGACATATGAATATGAAGAACTTAAAAAGAATTATAACTATACATTTAAAAATAATTTGCTCAGGCTTTCATAATAAAGTTCCACATACTGGTTAGCTTAAACACAGATTTATTTATTCACAGGTCTAGAGGTTATGGGTTTGAGATGAAGGTGTTGTTTCTTCTGAAGCCTCTCATCTTAATTTATAGAAATTGTCCCGTATCTTCACATAGTCATCTCTGTGTGCATGTGATCTAATCTCTTCTTATTACAAAAAAAGTCATAGAGTACTACAGCCTAACCATTTGACTTCAGTTTACTTTAGATATCTCTTTCGAGAAACTAATGCTAAATATAATCACATTTGAGGGCACTGTGTGTTATAAATTCAGCATTTAACTTTTAACTTTTAAGGAAACACAATTTAACCTGCAACAGATGGTAAAATATCAATTAATTAATCAATCAGTATTTTAACCAGGAGAATGTAAACCATATCAGGTATTTGCAACAGAAGGCATTTGAAACAAGAAATTTATTTCATAGATGATAAAAGAGGTACAAATTCAAACAAAAATGCATGGAATGCAAAGGATTAAAAAACAGATAACTCTCACAAGCAAACAGAAAAAAATAGTACTAGCAGATACAAAAATGAGATTACTGATGGAAGCTGTAGACATATAAGTTGGAGTAGAAGGTCTGAAAACATAGAATCAGGGAGAAAAAAAGCAAATAGCAAATTTACAAGCAATCAAGTCCAAGACTGGCACAACTAGAGACAGAGAGATAGAGAGAAGAATGCAAAGTGGTTCTTCAAATAAATGAAGATTTACATATTTATGTTTACAGTTAGTGACTTTTCCTACATATTTTCTGTAATCTCTATCATTCTGGATAAGAAAGGTAAAGAGCACTGGAATTATTTATTTAGTTTTTGATTGCTTTTACAAGGAAGATATATTTTATTTTACATTTATGTAGATGAGAATACTTTGTATTGTATTCAGAGGAAAACCTTTATGTCTCATTTAAATATCAAAAAGCAGACACTCCAGTTACTTAATAGATGAGGCATTAGACTCCTAACTATCAAAAAAGCGTGTGAAGTTTTGAATGTGTTTTAAGATTATGAATATTTAACTTTTGCATGGTTTCTTTTATATAATTAAAACAAAGAGAAAATTTCTTTCACTAACATTTGTTGTATATTGGCTCTAGACCAGAAATACTTTAGATATTTGAAATATATTAGGAAGAATAACAGAAAATGTTTAGAAAAATGGATCATGTTTGCCTTGTATTTTATGAAGAATGCCACAAAAATTTAAAAATAAGTTACAAATTAATAGGCATAACGTGTAATGTATGAGAAACCTAAAATGAGGATAGTAAGATAGAAACTGTCAAGATGGAGACAGGAAGCTGGATGCCATTTTAAATCTGGTTGTCTGAGCCATCTCATTCTGAAGATGACATTTGAGCAGAATCTTGAAGGTCTTTGGCTTTGTAAGTCTTAGCCATCTGGTATATGGAATAGGAGGTCAATAGGCAAAGAGAACAAGATATAAAGACTCATAAGTGACGAAAAGCGTAGAACAATTCCAGACTTTATAGGTTTGTGGAATTGTTTTAGCAGTGTCCCCCCCCCAATTTTTCTGGACCAAAAGAAATAATGTTGGTATGAAGTTGTCACAAAAATATCAGTAATTTTTTTCTCATTCAAGTAGCTAAGCAGCTGTTTGAAAAACTCATACATTGAAGAAAACTAATACTTTTTCATCCTTAGTCAATTATAGTTACTTAAAACTAATTTTTGTGCTCTTGGGGTTCAGAACCTTCCCAAGCTTTGAAATTGGGCAGACATAGATGCCACGTTTTTTTTCTGTTCCATGTTGACTTTTGTGGAATGAGTTTTTCCATAAAAACCATTTAGAACACAGACTCACAAAGACAAAAATCACCCAAAAAATATACTGAAATATAGTAGTGAAACTGTAAACTACCATAAGTTTGTATTATACCATAACTAACATGTTCAGAATTATCTAACTTTTTTTTTTTTTTTTGCTTTTTGGGTCACACCTGGCGATCCACAGGGGTTACTCCTGGCTCTGCATTCAGGAATTACTCCTGGCGGTGCTCAGGGGAACATATGCGATGCTGGGGATTGAACCCGGGTCGGCCACGTGCAAGGCAAACGCCCTACCCGCTGTGCTATCACTCCAGCCCCTGAATTATCTAACATTTTAAAATATCTTTTGGAAAATTTGTGAGTTTGCTTTAACTATCCACTATACTTCAGTGACTTGAGAAAGAAGGTATAAGGCATATGAGAAATATCAAGAAAAGGAATGGACTTGAATGAATAAGTTGGAGAGTAATAGGAAACATTGAAAAAGTAATGAGATGAGATAAACCACCCTGAGTTCTCAAGAGTGCTTCTAACTTTTATTATGAGTGAGTAAAAGTTCAAAAACAAGCCACTTTGTATTTTAAGCAAAAGAGGGATATTGTTTGACTTGAAAATCATTACTCTGTATGTAATTCTAAGAAGATACCATAGGATATGAACAAAAAGTTAAAAAAGTGAGTTCTATTAGAAGGCTGCGAAGTCGTCTAGATAAAGAATGGTGGTGATTTAGGCTATAGCATGAATGAGGGGCGGGATGCAGCAAAAGTTCTCATATATGTTGAATGTAGAGTTGGTAAGATATGTTGATAGATTCTATATTAAATATTAGAAAGATCCTTAAAAACCTGATTCTGAGGTTGTAGTATGGGGAAATTGGAAGGACAGAGCTGGTGTCATGAAGAGAGTGTGGACTATGGCTGAACAGGTGTGGAAACTCTAATCTACACATGTTCAGTTTCAGATATCATTTAGATAAGTAATAGAAATGTCAATTAGACAGGTATGTGAATATGATGCTCAAACGGAAGGTATGGAATGAAGATGTGCTTTGGGAGGGTGAGACAAATATGTGTGAGAGGGTATGTGAAACTAGGGAGCTAAAAGATTTGCAAAAGGATGAATATAAATAAAGGACCGAAAGGTCCCATATCCCTAACTTTGGAGCACTTCAATATAAATAAATTTTAGAGAAGATAGAACCATTCATAGGTTTTCAAGGTTAGGAAGAGAACTAAGAGAATGCAGCAATCTAGATGCCCAGAGAAATGCAGATTATCCCCTTTGTCTACACTGTGAAGAGGTCAATAAAGAAAATAAAATGCAGTTTGTCAAACAGTTCAGTAAACTCAGAAGTATAATTGTTTAGAACAAAATAATGTGCTGTTGTGTCATCTGTGAATCAATGTAAAATTGTTACATGCCTTTCCTACTAAAGAGAGAGAAAAGTATCAGGTTTTCAGTTGATTTTAGAGTTTAGGAGAATCTAGTGCCCTAAAAGGGATTTTAAAACAAGTAGTCATCTGTTAAACCTTAGAAATTTCATTATAATAATCATAGTTGTCTTATAGGAAAAATTTGTTTTCAATTAAAAAATTGGCAAGAGAAATATGTTGGAGGCTGTGTGCTGCGTTGGCACTGTGGCTTAATGCATATCAAGTGATGCGGAGTATTTGCAGAACATCTGGTAAGATCAGGTATCAGTTTTCTTTTCAATATGTTTTAAATGGCATTTTGATAAAGCTGGAAAGTAACTAATGTTCATTTACAAACAACTTTGTAAAGAAGCAATTAAAGTTGCCTTTTTTTTAAAATGCTGTTTCCATTGGTTTCTTCCTTACAAAATAGTAAATATGTTACATTATAATTTATCATTCTAAAACAAAATTCCAACAATCTTACTTTTATTCCTGCAGCTTTCAACTATTAGCAGACTGTTATTTTATTATATTTTCACAAGGCACTGCTGTTTGACCCTATAAAGATTATAAATGGGTGTGTGTATGTGTGTGTGTGTGTGTGTGTATGTGTTTCCAAGGAAACCCAAGGCCTCGCAATGAGATGCTAACTCATTTAGCCTCATCCCACTCTATGATTTGTTACTTCTGTAATTTCTGTGTTGTAATATTCTAAAAGAGCACTTCTGATATCTTCATTTTACTCAGCCTGAATCTCAAGATAGATCATATGAACTATATTTTAACCGTCTATATCAGTCTAGGTTCAGTGAAGAAAATAGATCCACGGAGATATTTAAAACACATGGAATTTAATATAAAGAATTAATGGCATGTGATGAATGTACTTAAGAGTCCAATAAGGGATGGTGAGAAGATTCGGAGATTAACAAAATAGGAAGTTTCAATTACCTTGTAATTGAAGAGAAAACAAGAAAGTGGGTAGCTTCCAGAAGCTGAGATTTACAAAAGAGAACTCAAACTATGGGTGAAAGTCTCTTGGTGGGAGTTGGCATCAGGCAGAAAGAATACAAATAGAGAGAATTACTGGAAATACAGCTGCCTCCAGAAAGACCAAGGAAAGCAGAGCAAGGAGAAGTTAATAACTCTGATATGTCTATATCATTGAATCCAGTCACACACACACAAAGAGAAAAAACCAATTACTTTTAATCAAGGGAATTTAATATAGGCAAATGGCCATATGGGTCTGGAGTACTGAAATATTGAAAAATAAATAAAAAAAGGGACACTGAGATATTACAGAGATAACTGAAGAGAGGAACCATCAATGCTAGGATTTCAAGCAGGCTTTCCCAAATTTTCTTGGCCTACTGACTCCTTTTCAGAAACAAAATATCACTCCACTCCTCTCCTTCCCATGTCTACCTTCTTTAAGCAAACAACTGAGTCTCCAGTTCCACATGAGGCAACTGCCACCAGCCTGGGCATGGGAAAACCTCCATCTGGAAATAGTGGAGAGGAACCCAGCCTTATTCAAACCCAGATGCTTGAAGAGGCGCCAGGCAAATCGGGGTCTCATCTCATGCCACCTACCCCTTCATTATCATTTTAACTCACATCTTCACTCTTACATCCATCCTAAAGACATTACAGAGTAGGATTGGCACAGCAATAATGGCACCTTGTTGGTCACGGGCCTTTGATACAGCTGCCGAGTTTCCTACACGCCAAGATTCACTCTGACTTTCATCTGGCAATACTCCTCCAAATGTGGAACAATCGACCATGAAGAACCTTTGTCTCCTACTTTTCTTCTCTAGGATATGAACACCCTGGCTCTGTTCTGAGTCTACTTCCTCCAAAGGCTATTTGGGCCTTTTTCCTTGACCCCTTACTGCTCGAGAAAAGTGGAGCTCTTGAGTGCCCATCCATAAGTTGGGCATCATCAAGAGACAGTTATTATTATTATGGAAAAGCTGAAAGTTCCCATGGACCAAGAGTTCCCATCTGGGACTGGAGGACTCTCAGGCTTCACACAGCAGCAATAGGGAAGGGAAGAAGAAGCAGACCTTGTGTCCTGGAGGCTATTTACTTTATGCCTCTAGACAAAAGCTTCTAAGAGACACCTAAGAATATTACATTTTGCTTTGCCCTTCTTCCAGAATGTATAATGTGCATTCTTAATGATCAGATAGAATAGGTCATGTCTTATTTGTCATTGGAAATGATATGTTATTTAAAAGTACATTTCTTTGGAAGTCATTTAGCATGCTATCAACTATACTTATGCATTAGTATATTGTCCCTAAAATTCAGATACCCATTGCTCTCTCATTAAACCTTCCTACGTAGACTCAGGAGACCCCAGAGGCCTCTCCCCATGATAATCAGGGGACCGTCTCCCCAAACCCTATTAAGCTTATTTTATTCTTCAGAACAAAGTTTAGAAAAACAAGCTTTAAATGCAACAATCAGAAGATATTTATTCTTTTTTTCTCCTATATTTGGAATTTATGATAGTTTTTTTCTTTATCTTCTCTTCATTCCATCATGATAGTAGCCAGTCTTGAGTATAAGATAGATCTCTCTCTTGCTTCTTTTTAGTCCACAGACCAGTCGTGGCCTATGTAAAGAGGCTATAAAATGGTTTTGATAGTAGCACATTGGTTTTAGAATCAGTTGTAGAATCAACTTTGAATCAGTTCAAACAAATCAGTCCATTTGTTTCCAATTTTCCTAGTGTAGGTTTCTACCTGGGGGTTGTTTAGAAGTTTCCTTACTTCATGCCACCCTTCTTTAGTCACTAAGCTCCAGACCTATATCTAGTTCTTAAAGATTTTCCTGATTAAAACATCATTTTACTGTTTAATTTTGGTATCCAATTGCTGCTTTCTGCTTGGGTGACCGCAGCCAAAAGAATGCCATTAAGGAAATCACTACTAGTTGCTTGTGTCTCCTGGGAGATATTTTGCCTAGTTTTCACACTCTTGGGAATATTTTGCTAAAGGAAACAACTGTCTTTTGCTGTTCTGACTTTGATCAGATCTCACTCTCCTCCTCTCAGTATTCCATGTGATGCAAGAAGGACTGATCCATCTTGGTTTCTTTTTTTGTTAGCTCACTTGTTTGTAAGCTAATTATATGGTCAATTAGTACATATTATTTGTGATCTTATTTCATTCAAAGCAATTTTTAAATCATATTTTTTTTTTTCTGGTGGTGGTGGTGCCTCTCCCCAGCAGGGGTCGGAGGCTTAGGTGACCATTCCTAGTGATACTTTTTGAGGCCACACAGAGCTTGGGGCACAGGAAGTGTGGGCTATTTGGGGTCTCTTGCTTGCAAGGCATGTGCTCAACTATTGAGATATATCTGTGACCTCTCTAGCAAATAATTTGTTGTCAAATATTTATAGGTGGACAGTACATGCCAGGGTCCCACTTCAATTTGGAGCTTGCTTCCAGGTAAAGGAAATGAAATATTTTCTAAATCTGAATTTCTTAATTTTCACATATGTGTACTCTGTAGCTGAAAGTCATGATTATGAAACTGCCAATGGAAACATTACTGCCCTTGCAAAGATAAATGAACAAACCTTAGAGAAGTTCTTGAGACGTGTTCAAGTCTGGATGGCAGAGTAGGGCTGAGTGTAAACGTCAGGTCATTCCTGCTAACCTTCTGAACACTAAGTACCTTACAAATGTCATGTAAATAGATTAAGGGTCCACAGGAAAATACATATTTGTGTATATGTCATGTAGAATTAACTAAAATTCTGGTTGAAGACACTACCACATCTCTCAAACAAGTAGACATTTGAACTTCTAACTTATTAAACAGATATTTGTTACTTATTTTCTGTTTATTAAACAGATATTCTAAATTCACTGTATCACTGTTTCACTGTCATCATTTTGCTCAAGAGGTGCCAGTAATGTCTCCATTTGTCCCTGTTGTGTGCTAGTGTAGCCCGATGGCATATTGGGGGCTCTTTCAGGATCAGGGGAATGAGGATCATCGTTATTACTGTTTTTTGGCATATTGAGTACACCACGGGTAGCCTGCCAGCTCTACCGTGCAGGCACGATTCTCTTAGTAGCTTGCCGGCATCTCCAAGAGGGACAGAGGCTTTTGGGTGTTCACCTTTACAGGTGTTCCCAGTGTACCGAATGTAAGCTTTTGGTCAACTGGCATGTTGCAACGATCTGCACACTGACAAACATGCACCGGCCTGCATCTCTGGGCAGCACCAGGGACACCTGCGGCCTCAGGTTGATCTCCTTGAGGTTGATGGAGTGCTCCCAGAGGTTGTTGGGCAGCTGGCAAGAGCAGGACCCTATCACGAGGGTGTGTGCCAGGCCAAACACCTGTGCCGAGTCCGAGGTCACCCAGTGATTGACTGGCAGCACCCCACAGTGGATGAGCCACTGTGCGCACTGCTGCCAAGGCTCTATGTCTGACGGCACTGCGACTCGGCCGGGCTCAGGCGGTGATGCTGTGACCACCACTGCAGTTTCTCCATGCCCCGCCGACACCATTCTGTCCAAATCTTGCAGAACAGCTGGAGATGTCCATCAGGAATCATGTATAGAGTTCCAGCAGGGATCACGCGTAGAGTTCATGCCTGACATGCTGAGCCACGCCTTGTCTAAGGCGAGATGGTGAGCCGGATTCAGGAGAGTGCGAGGGGTTCTGGCGGCATTGATGCCATCTTGCCTCCAATTAAATATGGTGTGGTAATTATGGAAAGTGAGTAGGGAGTGTCTTATGATGTGTCGTGCAGCCACAAGAACAGCCGTGTGATTTAGGAATATGTTCACTCATATGTGAAGCTCTGCTCGAGTGTGGAAAGTGGCCACTGGAGCATGGGGGCGGTTGGGTTGTGGAGGTCAGCTGCCAGGGCTGGGTCCTTTGGGGTGGGAAGGGCTCTCGCCCACCCCCCCTCTGGGGCGCCCCAAGTGAAAACAGCCTGGCGCAGAATCTGATGGCATGGTTATGGGGGCCTCATTTTATGTTCCCTTCCGGGAGAAGCAGCCATGAATTCTGGACAGTGGCCGATTAGATTATCTGGCACGACAGCAGGAGGTGGCTTATCGGCGTGAACCCCCCATTCTGAAATATTTCTTTTTTTCTGAAAATATGGTGAAACTTTTAGAAAATTCTTTTGTTACATGGTTCAACCATCACTAGACATGTTAAAATTAAATTCACTTGTGAGACTATTTTCTATGGTACTTTTCTTGAAATACCTTGACAAATAAATTAACCATTTTACATAAAGAAACGTACAGCTGGGAGAATCTAGCCCATTGGTATTTCTGGGATACTTACTTGCATGATACAGTAAATACAGTCAATGCATGGAGAGACACAATGTAAACTGTTACTTTGAAATGCTTGCTTTTGGCACAACATCATCACAGTCGTTTTACAATTTACAAAGCAGTATGGAGTAATGTTGACAACTTCTGTGTTTACAAATTCACTGGTTCCTCTTTACTCAAGACAGAAATTTGGGTTTTGGCAACTTTTCAGATATTCGTTATTTCTTCTCAATGTTATTCGCATCTATTACTCATTACTCTATTAGAATATCTAATTTTTATCTCAAGCTGAATGGACCATATTAAACTTATGTGACTTCTAAGAGGAACCATCTTTCATCCAGCAGGAACTGATGCAAGATTCCTAGTAAAATGCCCAGCCTTGTTACATTTAAGGTCAAAGATGGGTTTTATTTCAATCAGGATTAGTGAGTATGAAAGTATAATTGTGACATCAAACAATACATCTTTTTTTTTTTGCATTTATTTATTGAATCACCATGAGAGCAGTTACAAAGCTTTTGGATTTAAGTCTTGGTCATCTAACGATGAAACACCCATCCCTTCATCAGTGCACATTTTCCACCACCAAAATCCACCAGTATACTCCCCATCCACCCCTCCCCCACCTGTGTGGCAGATGATTTCCACATTACTCTCTCTCTACTTTGATTACATTCACTATTTCGACACTGTACCATCATTGTTATTTGAGATTTCCCCCAACACTTAGATCTGCCGAAAAGGCAACATTAGACACTTTGTTTTCTTATTGCGGATTATGAATAGGCCCAAACCTATCCATTGGCCTCTGGAAGATGGTGGCCCCCGAGACTCGAGGGGGAAAAAGGCGGTGGATTGGCACCTTTTCCCACCTGGGCTGGCCCGGGGCCAAAAACCTAATGCGGAGTCCAGATCATTTTTATTTTTTGATATCATGTGCCAACCTTTAAGAGCAGTTACTTGGGGGTTGAAGAGATAATACAGCTGGTAGGGAGTTTGCTTCACATGTAGCCGACCTGGCTTCTATTCCCTGGCAACCCAGGAGCGGTAACCAGGAGCAATTCCTGATTACAGAGCCCGGAGTAAGCCCTGAGCATCGCTGGGTGTGGCCATCAAACAAAAACAAACAAAACCATAACAAAACTAAAAACAGTTACTTGTGAGATGGCTAGGAGGAAGGTCTTAGGCGGGGCAGCCTGAGACAACGGTGGATGGAAGTGGATGCGGTGGAGGTGTGAGGCCAGAACACTATGCATGAAGCCCTGTCATGAAGTTTTGTACTTTGTGATGATGAAAATAAATATAAAGTAAATACAAGTTGACATAAAAGCAGTTCCTTTGCTACCTTAAAGAAAGTAAGTCGTAATGGAAAGAGATCTAAAGCTGTAATCATTATTGCAGTCTTAAGAATATCTTCCTAACGATTTCTAAGTTAAATAATGCTAAGATGTTTAAGATACCACAACACCTAGCTGAGAGAAGAAAAGTCAAACTTAAGAATAAAAATCAATATGGGCACTGGTGAAGGGATGGGTGTTTGAATATTGTATAACTGACATATAAACCTGAGAACTTTGTAACTTTCCACATGGTGATTTAATAAAAATTTAAAAAAATTAAAAAAGAAAGCAAATCCAATAGCTATATGCATAAGATAATACACACAAAAAAAGAATAAAAATCATAGCTAAGGACTCAGAGAGTGGGATACTTGCCTTGCTTGAGGCCAACCCAGGTTTGATCCCCAGCACCTCAGATGATGCTCATTATTAGCGATCCTTGAACACAAAGCCAGGAGTAAGCACTGAACACTGCAAGCTGTGACCCCAAACCAAAAAATTAAAAATAAATAAAAATACCAGTAATGGCAACAGTTGGCATTAATTGTGAGTTTAGTTGTCGAATTGTATCCTGAGTGCCGTGTTTATAATCTCATTAAATCCTCATATAACATTTTGAGGATTTCATTATCTCCATTTTACAGCTTTGAATTTAGAAAGACTGGGTAATTTACTTAAAAATGTAATTCTAATCAATGGAAAAACTTGAATTTTAACATGGTAGTTTGTTCCAAATAAGTGCTACCTTTGGAACTCTCACTGTGCTGTAGTTATAGGCTATTGCAATGAGTCAAGCCTCATTGGAGAAAAGGCAAAAGGCACATACAAAAGTGCAAATTATACAGAAATCATTACTGATTTCTAGGTAGATCATGATATGTACCCCATTCGTGGGTTAACAATTCATACTGTGATTTTTCTTATATATGGATGCCTATGGGCTATTTGAAAGAAATAGAAAGTATATGTGGAGATGTCAAATATGTAGAATAAGTAGTTTTTAATAGTAAAGAGGGCTTTGCTGCCTGACTTCAGGATTTAGAATAAAACTAGTAGAAATAATATCCTGTGGATTGGAATATAGAAAAATAAATTAATAAAACAATAAAATATTTCAAAATAAATGTAAAATTGTTGAAAATTGCTGATGCTACTTCAATTTGGAAAAGAAGTATACTTTTTATCATGTGTTGGTGAAGCAACTGAAAATCTGTATGGAAAATTCCTATGGAAAATACCCACACACAAAATCAAATGTAACAAACAGAATTATAAAGCTTGTTCAAGATATATGTATAACCCTCATGTAGGCAAATGTGTTTTGGTAAGATGAAAACACAAATCCCATGAAAGAAAAAAAGTTGTTGAACTGAACATTTATCACAATTAAATTTTTATGTTCTTCAATATATAACAGTTAATATATGATAAATGGCCATCTCTTGCCCCCGCAACAGGCTGCTTTCACCGGGGCCCCTCAGAGGGGGATGGGTTGAGTTTCCCTCCTTGCCCCAAGCAGAGCCCTGGCAGCCAAAAACCTCCAGAACTCAATCACAGGCATGCTCAAGGCCACTCTCCACATGCTAGGGCAAGCCTCATGCATGAAGAAACGGGCAGAGGAACCCAGGTATGCGGGACCCGTGGCTGAGATCTCTAAGCCTGCTAAGATCGGGACTGGGTCTCCCCCACCCAGATCCCCAGTTTTCCAGTAGCTTGGCAGTCAAGCCCACAAACTGCCCCCCCAGTGCCATGTAATCTCATCAATGGCCAAGATCCAGAGACTATTAAACAAAGCTCCCGGAAGAGAACGATACAGAATCTCACATGGCAGAGCCTGGCAAGCTACCTGTGGCATATTTGATATGCCAAAAACAGTAATAATAATGGGCTTCATTCCCCTGACCCTGAACATGACAGGGACAAATGGAGACGTTATTGGCACCAACTCGAGCAAATTTATGAGCAATGAGACAACAGTGATACAGTGATACTTCTCTGTATACAATAAAAATTTGAAATATGCAAATAAATAATGAACAGAAAATTTAAAAGATACATTTCACCAAGAAAATACACAAATGGCCAACAAGTATATAAAAGTCACTTAACATTATTGTTCATTAAGGAAACACAAATTCGCAAGTAGATTCCACTGCACTTTTACTAGAATTTATTTACCTTATTTTTTGTATTTGCTATACTGTCCCATCCCACGGGACTTGTTCAACGTGGGTAACCGGGAGAGGGTGTGAGAGTGAAAAGGAGACAGACACAAGGAGAAAGAGACAGACACAGACAGACACAAGAATGGGAGCAAGCTCCAGCTTTATTTCTCTTAAGCTAGTCTTTTACAATTGATTAGCTGAGGAAGTGGGCAGAATGGGGGAATAGCAAAGAATGCAGACATTAAACGAAACTGTATGTGGGCCCTGGTGGCAGTTTCTCTGGGCATTGTTCTGCAACCTTTCCCAAGAAGCGGTTGTTCCTAGTTACAGGCCAGTTTGTACTGACATATTGTTTCCCAGGCATGGGTTTCTGGCTGTTCCCAGGCATTGGTTCCCGGCACTATACCAAGGGTCACACGCATTTGGTTATGGTTCTTATACTTCTGCTTGTCACACTTCATTTGTGTTTGTCACACCATGTTTAATTACACTGAACATTTCACACTTCATTGTGCTTCTAGGAACCCCAAAAGTAGTATGCCAGGAGGATGCTCAGTGCATGTGAGGGGGTTCTGGGGATCGAACTCAGGGTCTCATGCCTGCAAGGTGTATTTTCTCAAGACCCACCTAGAAACATTATTTTATTTTTTGTTTATTGGAACCATGATATGCACAGTTACAAAGTTGTTCATGATTGGGTTTCAGTTATACAATGTTCCAACACCCATCCCTTCACCAGTGTGTATTTTCCATCACCATTCTCCCTCACAACCCCTCCCCCAAGGCTGCCTCTATGGCAGGCACTTTTCTTCTTGGCACTTTCATCATCATCATCATCATCATCATCTCTCTCTCTCTCTCTCTCTCTCTCTCTCTCTCTCTTTCTCTCCCTTCCCCTACTTTTGGGCATCATGGCCTGTGATACAGGTACTGAAAGGTTCTCTTTATCTCCTTTCAGCACTCAGTTCTTGTCTAGAGCGATCATCTTCTCTATCATAACTGCACTCCTCTCTGCCTCCCACTTATGGCAAGCCTCTAATCACGAACCAGTCTTCTTGGCCCTCCAGAAACATTATTTTAAAACCACTTTCTAGTTCTCAAAATAATAATAAATAAATAATAAAAAAATTAAAACAACTTTCTAGTTATAAATGCTTTTCACCAAATTTGTGACGTATGAGTTTCCACAGCCAGAGATGTCACCATAACATCACTATCAGATAATAAAATATCAATATTTATGTGCTTATAAAAATTAATTGTTCCGTGTCAATTTTTTTTGAAAACAAAAAGTAGTTCTTGTCACTATAATGGTTTTATTGGGTTTGTTTCTTACAAAGGGTATATAACAAAACACAAGTGTTTACCAAAAGTTAAAATGAAAAAGAGATCAACAAAATACAATAAAGTCAAAGTGTATCAAAGTGTATTAACCATTGTTCAGTAGAAGTTTGGAGAATGATTGAAATGTTTTATATCCACACTAACCACACTGCCCAATACTGTTGTCATTTACCAAATGTGACTGTTGTTTACTTGAAATGTGGCCAGGGTGAATCAGAAAATGAATTTTAAACTTTATTTTAATTATCTTAAATTTAAATAATCGTGGCTGGTGACTACCTACAGCAGCGTTCTATATCCTCAACAACAGGCTTAATCATCCTCTGCTTTCTAAAGATGTTGTAGTTAGATGCCAGCAATATGTCCAACTAATCTGTACCTACCTTTTCCCTGACCTCATTCAGGATTGACTTAATGCTTCATCACTCCATGAAGTATATGGGGCGCAAAACTTTTGGATAGAACCCTACGTAGATGTCTGATACAACCATGTTATTTTCCTTGTTACCATCCAAGACTGAAAAACATTAGTTGTCTCCAGTTGGAGTTTCAACTTAAATTTTTTCTATAAATGCTAATCGCATTCGCCTTGAAAAAATAACTGTTTGCTGGGCTGAATGCAGAAAATCATGGCAGTTCTTGTTACCACTGATAATTTTTTAGATTTATCTGTGATACTGTTGCACATACTTCTCACAAATTACTAAGTGAGGAAATGGAAAGAACTCAAAGAAGTAAAAGTTTAAGTTATTTTGTTTTATTTTATGCATCTATTAATAATAAAAAGTATTTTTAAACACTAAAGTTCAGGAATAAAAAGCTAATCCAGATGGATGACTGGACATTAGATGCCATGTAGGACTTTTCCCCCAAAATTGAGACATATGGCAGCAGAGAGAGCAAGACATTATCTTGCTTTAAACAAAATTTCAGTTGTGGAAAAGGGAAAATGCATAAAGGATTTATAATTACAATAAAAACTCTAAAACAATTTTTAAAAGCATGACAGAGGTGAAATGCACTTAAATCATTGCATTTGGGGGAGAAATCTGCTACTAAATTATCATCTGTTCCTTCAAAACAAAGTGAAAATTAAATTTATGTGAAATTCACAGTTGAAAATAGTTTATTTCTTGTAAGACAACAGTTTTTATTAAAAGTGTAGCCAAATCTATTTCATCTGTGATTAAAGGCAAATTCTTGTAATTTCTGGAAATCAGAGCAAAATGGAAAGCATAGGAAATATGTCTTCTAATGAATTCATATTTTATTCCTGAAAAGTGTTCAGGCTCTAAATTAAATATTTTGAATAATAAAGAAGAATTTTTTAAGACATTAGGTTTGTTTGCTTAATATTTATTTTATTAAGATGCTGTAATTTATAAAATTACTCACAGGTGAGTTTTAGACATACCATGTTCCAGTAACAGTCTCATAAGCAGTGTAACTTTCTTCCAACAGTAAGTTTTTAGAGATCAGATTATTCTGTTTTTCATTAATAAGTTATGAAAGAAGAAACATGCAATGAGATAATAGTTATTCCATAAAACTATCCATTAAAATATTGTTGCTTTTAATACAGATCTTAGTCTGACTTAACATTGTTATTTTTATCTTCAACATGGTTATCTGCACAAATTCACTGTCTCCAGTCTCCCATTTATAATGGCACCACCAAGTGAGTGGGAAAATCTAATAAACTTAAAGCAAGAATTGAGGATAAATATATCTGAACATTATATATACTTGTCATATACATCTTTTGGACTTAGTAGTGACGCAGATTTATAAGAAAGAATTAAAAATGTCTTTTCTGTTGTGTTTTGGGGTTACACCTAATGGTGCTTAGGGCTGCTCCCAGCTTGAAGCTGGGTGTGTCAATCCTGCAGCTCAGGGGCTGATGAGATACAGTGCTGAGAGCTCCAGGATGCAAAATATTGCCCCAGTCATTTGTGCTAGCATCCCAGCCTCAAACAGAAAATGTCGAAACTGTTGTCGCTATACATGCATAAGTGCATTTCGTCAAAAAATATATAGGTTTGCAAAATGTGTAGATGGAACAAAGATATTTAACTAATATATTAATTAATTGTCCAAAACATGTTGTACATATTTTCCAGTATTATTGGAGATGGAGGACCTCTCAGAGGAATCAGTGCAGGACAAATTATATTGAAAGTTTAACAAATACTCATGTGGCCAACATCGCTAGTCATCAGGGAGATGCAAATCAAAACAAAAATAAGATATCATCTCACACCACGAAGGCTGGCACACTTTCAAAAGAACAAAAGGAACCAGTGATGGCATGGATGTGGGGGAAAAAGGACGCTCTTTCACTGTTGGTGGGAATGTCGACTGATCCAGCCTTTCTGGAAAACAATATGCCAGTCCTTCAAAAACTAGAAACTGAGCTTCCATATAACCCTGCAATACCACTTCTGGGAATATATCCCGAGGATGCAAAAAAGCACAGTAGAAATGACATCTGTACTTATATATTCATTGCAGCATCGTTCACAATAGCCAAAATCTGGAAACAACCCGAGTGCCCTAAAACAGATGACTGGCTAAAGAAACTTTGGTACGTCTACACAATGGAATACTATTAAACTGTTAGGAGAGATGAAGTCATGAAATTTGCTTATGCATGGATAAACATAGAGAGTATCATGCTAAGTGAAATGAGTCAGAAAGAGAGGGACAGACATAGAAGGACTGCACTCATTTGTGGTGTATAGAATAACATCACATGAGGCTGACAACCAAAGACAGTAGATACAAGGGCCAGGGGGATTGCCCCATAGCTGGAAGACTGCTTCATGAGCGGAGGGGAGAAGGCAGATGGAATGGAGAAGGGATCACTAAGAAAATGATGGCTGGAGGAATCAGTCGGGATGGGAGATGCATGCCGAAAGTAGATTATGGAACAAATATGATGACCTCATTGTCTGTGTTGCAAGCCATGATGCCCAAAGGTAAGGAGAGAGAGTATGGGGAATATTGTCTGCCATGGAGGCGGGGAGAGGGTGGGGAAGGGTGGTATACCTGGGATATTGGTGGTGGGGAATGTGCACTGGTGGAGGGATGGGTGTTTGATCCTTGTGAGATTGTAAACCCATATGGTCCCCTGAGCCTGACAGGAGTGATCCCACAGTGCAGAGTCAGGAGTAAGCACAGCCAGGTGTGATACCAGCCCCCCCACCTCCCCCAACCCCTGCCTAACCCGCCTCCAAAAATAAAAATAAAAAAAGAAGGAATAAAGTAAGTTTTCAGGTCACTATCCTTGGTGAATAGTGATGACAAGATTCTCAACAAAATCGTTTTTTTTGGGGGGAGGCGGGTCACACCCGGCAGTGCACAGGGGTTATTCCTGGCTCTGCACTCAGGAATTACTCCTGGCGGTGCTAAAGGGACCATATGGGATGCTGGGAATCGAACCTGGATTCACCCACATGCAAGGCAAATGCACTATCCATTGTGCTATTGCTCCAGCCCCTCTCACCAAAATCTTAGTCAACCAAGTCCAATAATAAATCAAAAGGCATACACCATAATCACGTAAGATTCATCCCAGGAATATAAGGTTGATTCATTATACACAAATCAATTAAGGTAATATACCCTATCAATCAAAGAAAAGATAAAAATTATGTGATTGTATGAATAGATGCAGAGAAAACTTTTGACAAGATTCAATATCCATTAATAATTTTTAAAAATTCAGCAAAATTAGTGATAGGAGAATATACCTGATGATAGTAATAGCAATATACAATAAATCTTAACAGTCAATTTCACACTCAGTGGTGAAAAATATATGACTATAAAAATTGGATAGCCCCATGTAAAAACCAATAACATCGAATACTTTTATCACATCATACACAAGATTTTATTCAAAGTGTATTAGAGGCTTAAGGATTAGACCAGAATCCATAAAATATGTTGAGGAAAACACTGGCAGAATGTTATACAATATATAACTCAGAGGTTATATATTGTAGAAAGATTATACATAAATTATTTGATTCTATTAGCAAAGAAAACAATGGCAAAAAATTTAAAAAGGGGCTGAATCAAATTAAAAAGCTTTTACATGAATAAAGAACTTAGACTAAAATAAAAATAATCCTAATAAAAAGGAGAAAATAATTTCCCACAATGTTTCTGATAAAAGATAATCTCTAAGGTGTACAAAGCACTAACAAAGCTCAACAATGTAAAGTTATCATCCCATCAAAAAATGGGGAGCGGAGGTGAACAACACTTCTCCAGAGAGAACTCATGGGCTATTAGTATACACAAGAAAGTGTGCTCATCACTTGTTTTCAAGGAAAGCCAAATCCAAATGACAACAAAGTACCATCAGTGAGGATGGCATAAAACTAGAAAGAACCAGGGTTGCTGAGGATGCAGTAAAAAAGGAATCTTCATTCATTGCTCATGTGAATGTCTGGTACCACCTCTATGGTGGTGGAATATGTGCACTGGTGAAGGGATGGGTGTTCGAGCATTGTGTAACTGAGACTTAAGCCTGAAAGCTTTGTAACTTTCCACATGGTGATTCAATAAAAACAAACAAACAAATAAATAAATAAAATAAAAATTAAAAAAGTGACAAATAACCCCCCAACAACAAGAAACAATATAAAAACGTTTCAAATAGAGACTGAGAATAAAATAATTGACAGTGCTGAATAATAGGCTACAGAACAAATAGGGTCCAAAACTTCCTATCAGTCTCCCTGAGTCACGGTCAAACTTGAAAGTCACTTTTATTTTATTTTAAAGATTTGTCATTCCAATACTGTCTATGCCATTTTTTGTTTCTCATCGATGTTCTATAGATGAATGAGATCACCTGTTATTTGTTCTCTCTCGCCCTGTTTCCCTAAACCTAATGCCCCTCCAATTCCATCGATTGCAGCAAATGCATGAAAACAAAAAAATCCTATTCAGCTACAAGAGATGCAATCCTACAGTTCTTCCTGCAATTGTATGTAAATAGAGCACAGGACACTGAGTCAAGTGACTCAAAGGAAGAGGAAAAATACTGAATAATCTCACTCCTTTGAGGAGTATAAAGAAACTTTACAAGGGAATAAGTGATGGCCAACGATTACAGATTCCTCGAGTCTCCCTTCAAAATTGAGTGTGCTAAGGGTGAAGCAGGATAGTAAAGACAAATGCTGATACTCTGGTGGCAGGTGTCAAATAGCAAAATTTTATTCTTGAAATATTTTCAGGAGCTGTTTTATTAATCATGGTTTCTAAAAAAACTATTTAAATAAATGGAGCTTCTAAAACTAGTAAACAAAAAATTAAATGATAATATGACTATTTTATAGGGAAACATGAATTGTCATGGAATTCCTGGGGATGACATTTCTCTGCTGCAGTGTTAATATTATTTTATAAATGTTTTATAAAATGTTTTATATTCCAGTACCTATCAGAGTTTGTGTGATATAAGAATATCCACTATTTGAGTAGCAACAGGTGCGACTCAAAGGCAATGCTCTGATGGACATTACTTTTATTCTTATCACTTTTTTATGTTTATTCTCCTGCATACCACTTTCACTTACTAAATGAATTTATGACAAATGAAAAGTCATCAGGTCACCAACGTTATATAGTGTTTTGCTAATAGACTCAATGTTTGTGCATATTTAGTTCTAATGATGCAGATACCACTTCGGAAATTAAAGTCAACTCTGAAAATGGAGACTAGATAAGTCTTATATTCTTTTTAGAAGGGAAGTTACCCTCTACATCCTGTGATTAGATTGGTGGAAAGGATGTCCAAAGATTCATTTGATTATCCTAGAACTTAGGAGAATTTGCACCTTCTACTTTAACTCCAGAAAGGCTTTCAGTGTAAGCTCTTATGCTCTCAAAACATCTTGTCAAAAGACCTCTCTGAAATTAATGGCTTGGAACTGATGCTAAGCTTTCAATTCAAGGATGCAGCAGTGATTTATTGAGTGGTGCCAGTCTTGTCTTCGTTGGGTGGAGATCACTTGTCTTCATGTAACAGGGCTAATATTACTTCAAGCTGTTGTCAGTTGACTTGGTAAAATTGCTTAGATACACTCCCCATGCAGTTAGCTGGTGATGATTACCCTTAAGTATTCACAGAACAGAAGCCCTGGGGAAACACTAATTAGCCACCCGCAAGGAAGATGTTCCAGCCATGCAAACAACCTCCTGAAGTCTCTGGGTTGTAATGAGGATCAAGCCCCAGTGACAAGACCTACCCTGTGCTGTGCTACTGCATCAGGGTTCAGCAATTTTCAAGGAGAAAGTGATTGGAGTCAGGCTGGGAGCTGCACGGAATCTGCTAATCACCAAATGGCAGCTCAGCTCGGGTGCTCTGAAGTCACAGAGGAAACGGGCTTTGAGAGTTAAAGGAGACGCTGGGTTGGAGAGGGGGGGAAATCTACTTAAGCGTTCATATATATATCTGGAGTGTATTGAGGTTCCTTTGGTCCTTTTATAGTTTCATGCTATCTGGGTGCTTACTTTCTTATTTTGTAGCTTCTTTCCTTCTTCTTCTTCAGCAGTTGTCAACAAGGTTGATAATAGGGAAGGAAAGGATGCTTAGAAGTGTGTGGGGGGAGGGGGTCATGGGGGGGCGTGAGGATGTGAGTTGATGTGTAGATCCCTTTGTTGTAGCTTCACATCATGAATGTGACTAGATTTATATCAGAAATAGGCATACTTTATGTCTTCCGATAGAGAACTTTTAGGAAACAGATTTTAATGGGCTCCGGAGTAGATAACTCTTTCCTGCTTTCTTTCTAATAGCCATAAGGGTTAGAGAGTGAGGAAAATTATGAATCCCCAAAATTATTGCTAAAATAAAGCTGGAACTCAATCAGACTCTCTATTCTTGGCTGTAGAAGAAGGTAAATTTTGCTTCCCTGGGCTTCAAATGGAAAAATTAGTTGACAAGTAGGAGAACACATCATGAATACCTATGAATGTGAAAATAAATGTGAGTACTTGACTGACAGTAAGTGAAGAGAAACATTCAATTCCACCTGGGAAATAATTGTCTCCAATGATAGTCACCATAGGTTAACACCTTCTACCTTGGGCTTTTGATGGCTCCTCAAAAATTTTAACTCCTGGGCCAGCGAGATAGTACAGCAGGTAGGGCACTTGCCTTGCATACAGCTGACTTAGATTTGATCTCCAACACCACATATGGTTCAAAGAGTATCACCAGGAATAATCCCTGAGCACAAAGCCAAGAGTAAGCCCTGAGCACAGCTGGGTGTGGCCCTGAAACTGAAACACGGAATAAAAATATGGCTCAATTGTTAACTACATTTAACAATTGTAGGTGGGGCTGAGGATTGGGCCACACCTGTGTTATCTACATTTTAAAGAACAAGGGAAGTCAGGAAATTTCACACACACATATATGTATACATATGTATACATATGTGTGTATACATATACACACAAACACACACACACACTAACTCTGGACTATTTAGAAGGACAGTTCCACTAATTTTGGTTCCACTAATTTTGGAGTTTGCATATAATCTGTATAATAATCTATGTTGAACATTGAAGAGTGTATTTTAGGTGAGTAATACATTAAATGTATTAAATGAATTACTGGAAAATTTAAAAAATTTTGGTTATAATTGTGCACTTTAAGAAGATATAACTAAAATTAGAATAGCATAGATATGAAATAGAAGCATTAAAGTTTTGTCAAAAAGAAAAATACTTATTTTACATAGAATATTTGACTATATCACATAGTAAATATTATACTGATTATTTTCAACAACTATAAATGTGATTTAAAAATTTTTTTTCCTAAAGATCATGAAAGATTTTTTTCCAGCGTTTGAGTTACAAGGTAAAATGAAACAAAAGATTGACTTAAAATAACTTTTGAGAAACCTAACAATGCATACATATTTTAGAATTTATTAAAATAATTATTGTTAATTTATTATTGAGGTATGACTTTATGTCATGATGTATATACCACTCTAATCTATTGATGAGGTATATTATTACATCATGAGGTATATTACTATGACCATTTTGCAAAAAGAGAAAATAAAATATATAGAAGTTGTTACTTCCTTTAAGTCCCACAAGAAAGGTATAAAATTCATTTTGGGCTAATTAACAGGTTGTGTGACCACATACATTTTGTATAAAATATGCTAGAAAATTTTATATCATCATGACTGTCAACTGCAAATACTATAGACTTTATAAGATAGTAAACTCTGAGTTTACAAAAGTAGTTTGATAGGTTCTATAGTGTGCAGGGATTAAAGTATATGGGTAGTAAAAGAACAAAAGCAACCGCTGTTGGAGAGGATGTGGGGAGAAAGGGACCCTTCTTCACTGCTGGTGGGAATGCCGACTGGTTCAGCCCTTCTGGAAAACAATTTGGACGACTCTCAAAAAATTAGATATTGAATTCCCATTTGACCCAGCAATACCACTGCTGGGAATATATCCCAGAGAGGCAAAAAAGTACAATCGAAACAACATCTGCACATGTATGTTCATCGCAGCACTGTTTACAATAGCCAGAATCTGGAAAAAACCCGAATGCCCCAGAACGGATGACTGGTTGAGGAAACTTTGGTACATCTATACAATGGAATACTATGCAGCTGTTAGAAAAAAGGAGGTCAAGAATTTTGTAGTTAAGTGGATGGGCATGAAAAGTTTCATGCTGAGTGAAATGAGTCAGAAAGAGAGAGACAGACATAGAAAGATTGCACTCATCTATGGTATATAGAATAACAGAGTGGGAGACTAACACCCAAGAACTGTAGAAATAAGTACCAGGAGGTTGACTCCATGGCTTCGAGGCTGGCCTCACGTTCCGGGGAAAGGGCAACTCAGAGAAGCGATCACCAACTACATTGTAGTCGAAGGCCATGTGGGGGAAGGGAGTTGCGGGCTGAATGAGGGCTAGAGACTGAGCACAGCGGCCACTCAACACCTTTATTGCAAACCACAACAGCTAATTAGAGAGAGAAAACAGAAGGGAATGCCTTGCCACAGTGGCAGGGTGGGGTGGGGGGGAGATGGGATTGGGGAGGGTGGGAGGGACACTGGGTTTACGGGTGGTGGAAAATGGGCACTGGTGAAGGGATGGGTTCCCAAACTTTGTATGAGGGAAGTATAAGCACAAAAGTGTATAAATCTGTAACTGTACCCTCACGGTGATTCTCTAATTAAAAATAAATAAATTAAAAAGAAAAAAAATAAAGTATATGGGTAGCAAGAGTTGTAATATGCTGAATAATATTTCCAAAAGTGCATGAATAGATGTATAACCCAGGTATGTTTCTATCCCTAGATAGACTCATGATATGGGCTTAAGGGAGAATTCTCTGAATGTATTTCCTTTCAAGCCAATTTTATTTGGTAAGTAAAAGTAGATATATTATTAACTTACCTCTAATAACAGCTTTATTTCCATTATTTTATCCACATTTAAAAATAAATGCTACTGAAACTAAAAAAAATGTTGATTTTGACTGTCATGACACAGGTATATTTTTAACTAAGTGTTTTTATGTTAGGATTATTATGTTAAAATAGTCCCACTATTTAATTCAGTGAAAAGCCATCGTTAATAAAAACAGCAATATATTAATCATTTCACATATATATGAATATAATACCACTACTTATTATCAAAAATTATTTGCTTGATGGGGCTGGAGCGATAGCACAGCGGGTAGGGCGTTTGCCTTGCACGCGGTCGACCCGGGTTCGATTCCCAGCATCCCATATGGTCCCCTGAGCACCGCCAGGAGTGATTCCTGAGTGCAGAGCCAGGAGTAACCCCTGTGCATCGCCAGGTGTGACCCAAAAAGCAAAAAAAAAAAAAATATATTTGCTTGAACACCAAAATCTTCCCTTTAAGGATTCTTTGGTAAGATAAATATCTTAAAATTTCTTCTAGTCCTACTTACTGTTTTAAATTTCAAGAAGAATCATTTCCCTTCCTTTAAAAAAAAAGTGGCAAATTAATTTTCAAAATTGGTACCTAGTTCAATAATTATTCAATTGTATGTCTATACAGAGTTGATTATTAAGAAAGTATATTTGGTATTAGCGTTTGTTCTTGATCTTTATTTTCTTTCTTTTATTTATTTTTTATTAAAGCACTAGCTATGAATTACAGCTATCCATAGCTTAGTTTTAAACGTGCAGTTTAGCAGCGCTAATCCCACTACCAGTGTCAGCTTCCCTCCACCAATGTTTCCAGGTTCCCCCCACCCCCGAGTCCCCTAACTACCCGCTCCAGCCTGCTCTCTTGACGGACACTAAGTTTGATTATTAAAGTTTGAATCTCTTGATTCAAATGTTATTGACTGTGGTTTTGGATATTTGGCTCTACTACTCCTTAACCTTATTGATCTTCCTTCATATCTTTGGGGTAGCAGCCACCTGTGCTCAGAGCTTACTCCTGGATCTACACTCAGGGATCACTCCTGTTGGGCTTAGAGGACCACATGGGGTGCTGGAGATGGAACTCCACTCAGCAAGGCAGGTGCCTTACCCACTATTGCTCCACCTACCCTCCTCCCCAGCGGACTGGAGCTATAGCACAGCAGATAGGGCATTTGCCTTGCACGTGGCCGGCCAACCCTCTCAGAGAGACTGGCAAGCTACCGAGAGTATCCCCCTCCCCCCCTCCCGCACGCGCGCGTGCATGCGCGCGCGGACACACACACACACACACACACACACACACACACAGCAGAGCCCAGCAAGCTACCCGTGGTGTATTTGATATGCAAAACAAGTAACAATAAGTCTCACAATGGAGATGTTACTGATGCCCCTTGAGCAAATCGATGAACGATGGGACGACAGTGCTACAGTGCTACCTCTCCTCCCTGCCTTGAAAATAAACATTTTAAAGATTTATTTTGCTCTCTCAAAACTTCTATTTCAGAGAACCATGAGGTTGATGAGTAACACTCAATGTTTTTGTAGTATGGTAGTAAGAGTAAGACCTACTTCCTAGTTATGCTAGTAAACCATTGGGTTAGAGTAGGAATTTATATCTCTCAACTCTGTGTATTACAATAAAAAGAATACAAGTAGATATTGAGAGTTGAAGTTTATTATGATTGGTGCTATTATTGTCATTCTAATACACCACTGTTTTTTCATCTCACATCAAACTGTTTAACTTACAACCTGAAAATGGAATAATGCATTTTCTTCAGCTTTCTCCTTTTCCTAAGGGCTTTCAAGTTAACCACAGTTACTGTGCTTCTTACTCTTTCACTGAAGTTCATAAGGAACAGCCTTGCTTTAACATTTTACTAAAATGGAGTTTTTGGCTGGAACAGAATCTATCTTGTATTTGAACTGCTATAGTGAGGCTTCTGGGTCAATTTCAGACAGCCTGACTTTGTTGTTAGCAATAATTGAAGAAACAAGAGATTATCTGCTGGTTATTACTATAGACTCCACAATGCAAAATTCTACCTAAAGACTGGTCAGCCAGATGAAGACTGTTAGATGGACTTAAGGATAATCCTTAAATTTTGTAACAAACAATCTAAGCCCAAACTACTTTCTTCCTTGACCCTTTAAAATTTCTCTATCCCGCTAACCTTGGTGACTATTTGGGACTGGTCCTTGGTTGTGGATGCAAATTGTCCTGATTTGCCAGTTTTCTTAAGTATATCACAGACTGAATATTTCTCTATAAACACTAATAATTGCATTCCATTATATTTTCATTTTATATTTGGTATGTATATTTAATAACAACGAATACAACTTAGGTCATGCAACAGATTTCTATTTTGTTCAACATAGGTATTGTTTCTGAAGGTGTTAAAAGATCTTTTATTTTACATAAAGTCTATTTCATACTTAAATAATTGTGTCAGTGGCTTTTTTCCATAATTCTTATATTTGATTTTATTTAGTTAAATATTTTGAGGACCTTTAGCTACTGTAGTGTGTTCAGCAATTCAAATCATACTGTCACTTGTACTTAATTTTATTTATTGGTTCTTGTTATCAATAAGAATATTGGGAATGAAACTTGATCATCAGAATCTTTGCTAAGGATCTCCTCATTCAGTCCTAATGTAAATACTTCCTAATATACTAGACTATTAATAACTACTTTAAATTTTTATAAAAAGGGACATAGACAGTTCTTAAAATATTTGGAAAGCAAGGAGAAAAGAAGTTTTTGAGAATAAGTGCTAAACAAGAAGTACCAAGGATGTCCAAAGTTTTAAAATGAAAGCAGAGTTGGATTTAGTTGATGTGTTTTCTATTTTATTTATTCCTGAACAGTCATATAGAGCTATAGGCAAAATTGTTTAGACTCCATTTTTTCAGGGCAAAGCTATCCACGTACATGAAGTGTTTCTCTCCCCATAAGCCAACATGTATGTTCTTTGGTTGCTGTTAGTTTCTTCTGTTCCACCTCTGAATGAGTTGAATGACTGAGTTAGTGCCAAAGTTCAAAGACTTTCTTTCCAGCCTTAGAAGTTCTTAAACTATTTAACACATTCCATGTTTTTTACTTAATTGCATGCATAAGCTTGTTGAGAGAACTTTCACCTCAAATGAATCAATAGAGTATTCAGAACACAGTTGGAAGACACTTGATAATGGAATTTTCGGCTTTCTAGAGAGTCTTCCTGCTGATTCACTTCTGAGTCCTGGTAGCCTGGTCAATAATGAGACCAGTGAGCTTCTACAGTTGCGTGATCAGGATGTGACTCTGATTAAGTAACAGTGTGACTGAATTAGGAGTCTGTATGCCATATATTTGAGCCTAAATGTAATGGATGGATCATCAAGTCTACTTTCTTAATTATGAAATCTATAGCCTTAATTCCAGAAAAACTAGATTGTCCTCATGCATGGTCTAAAATACAAGCAGTAAATTTTTGTATTCTGTAAAACAAGTATAACTATTATGCAAACTCTCAAATGATGATTACACCAAGCGGTGATTTACTGTATTTATTGAGACTGTCATTTACTCTTTTTATTCTTTTTTCTTTCATTTAAAACGGAAAGTTGTCAGTGTTGTTGGATTGCTCTCCTTCTCTCTCTTGTCTTCTCACTAGTCTGCTATGCTATATCTATTTTTCTGTTATGACCCATATAATTCTAGTGGTTCTGTTATAAAACAATGTTTAGTTCTATTGTTGGCCTATATAAAAGCTTACTTTTTCTAAAATATTTAGCTATTTTTCTAAAATGTTAGCCAACGGCCAAGATCCAGAGACTATAAAACAAAGCTCCCAGAAGAGAGTGACACAGTCTCCTGCCCCCATGCCTGGCTTTCTCCACAGGGGCCCCTTGGAGGGGGGTGCGTTGAGTTTCCCTCCCTGCCCCAAGCAGAGCCCCAGCAGCCGAAGACCTCTGGAGCCATAGCCATGCTCAAGGCCCCTTTCCACACACTTGGATGAGCCTCATGCACAAAGGAACCTTCAGAGGAACCCAGGTATGCAGGACCCGGGGCTGAGATCTCCAAGCCTGCTCGGACCAAGACTGGGTCTCCTCCACCCAGATCCCGAATTTTCCAATAGCTAGACAGTCACATCCACAAACTGCCCCTGGCACCATGTACTCCCATCAGCTGCTAAGATCCAGAGACTAAAACAAAGCTCCCGGAAGCGTGCCTCTTATAGTCTAGTTCTCCCTTTTGGAGAACCAGGCAAGCTATCAAGAGTACCCTGCCAGCACGGCAGAGTCTGGCAAGCTTCCTGTGGTGTATTCAATCTGCCAAAAGCAGTAAGAATGAGGGGTTTCATTCCCCTGACCCTGAAAGAGCTTCCAATGCAGCACCATTGGTTAGGATGAGTAATGAGAGGCTACTAAAATCTCAGGGCTAGGACAGATGGAGACATTATTGGCGCCACTTAAGCAAATCAATGAACAACAGGATGACAGTTATACAGTGTAATTGTGAATATGAAAAATGAAAGAAGGTTATGGGCTATTGCTTTTTACAAAAGTTAGAGAAAACTTTGCTGCAGAGTAGCTATTTTAATTTGAGATTTTTTTAAATATTTGAGATTTTAATGAGTAGGAAAAAATCATAGAAAGATGCAGAGGAAAAGGAAGCTCAAATGCAAAGGCTGAGCATACTTAGCATAAAAAATGATAGTGAAGAATGGTGTGATTGCATAATAAGAAAGATGGACCAGGGTCCAAGAGATAGTGCAGTGCGTAAGACATTTACCTTTCATGTGTCTGGCCTGATTTCTATCCCTGGCACCACATAGTGTCCCCTGAGTTCTGTGAGGAGTAATCCCTGAGAGCCAGGAGTAAGCCCTGAACACTGCCTGGTGTGGCCCCAAAACAGACAAAAGAGATGGACCAAGTATTCTTCATTAGTTAGTGCATAGACTTTATAATGAATTCCCTTGTTGAACAACAATGTTATTGTTCCAACACAGTAAAGTCTCAAGAAATATTGTGTACTAAGAGAATATACAATAAACAAATCTCTGAGTGAAAATAATATTATAGTCTTGTTTGCTGCTTGTATTTTGTTTGGAGGACATGTCCCACTGAGCTCAGGGGTTATTACTGGTTCTGTGTTCAGGAATCACTCCTGGTGGGGGTTGGGAACCAGATGGGATGCTGTGGATATAATCTGGGATGTCAGCGATTAAACCCAGGTCAGACGTGTGCAAGGCAAGTCCCTACCATCTGTATTGTTGCTCTGGCCCCAGATGATTCTGATAATTCTGATTAAATTACATTGTTCCCACTTGGTCAGGACAAGAATCATAATGAAGGTCTGATAGCCTGATATCAAAATACGCCATTCTAAGTTATTTGAATTTTAATCAACTAACTTACTGTTAGAAAATTATCATTTGTTTTAAGGGTTTTTTTTTTTTTTTTTTGGAGGGCAGGGCACACACAGCTGTGCTCAGGATTTACTCCTGATTCTATTCAGAATCACTCCTGGCAGCAGTGTTGGGAATTGAACTCAGGTTAACCACATGCAACACAAAGACCTTCCCCACTGTATTACCTCTTTGGCCCAAAACAAAATTTTAAATTAAAATTTACTAACATATTCTGTCATTGTAATCCCGTTGCTCATCGATTTGTTCGTGCAGGCACCAGTAACGTCTCTCATTGAGAGACTTATTGTTACTGCTTTTGGCATATCCAATACACACGGGTAGCTTGCCAGGCTCTGCTGTGCGGGCTCGACACTCTCAGTAGCTTGCTGGGCTCTCCAAGAAGGGCGGAGGAATTGAACACGGGTTGGCCACATGAAAGGCGAAAGCCCAACCGCTGTGCTATCGCTCCAGTCCACTAACGTATTATTATTATTTTTTAATTATTTTATTGATTCACCATGTGGAAAGTTACAAAGCTTTCAGGTTTAAGTCTCAGTTATACAACATTCAAACACCCATCCCTTCACCAGTGCCCATATTCCACTACCAAGGATCACGGTATACCTCCCCCCTTCCCCCACCTCCCCAGCCCCCCACCCCGCATGTGTAACTGGTAAATTTCACTTTACTTTGATTACATTCAATATTTAAACAAAAAAATTCACTATTATTGATTTGGAGTTTCTCCCCCCTAAAGTCGATCTGCTGAAAAGAAAGCATTTGGTAATTTGTTTTCCATTGCTGAGAATGAAGAGATATGAGGTCAGGAGGCCGCACTAGCAGCAGCATAGTTTTGGATTTCTGTATTTTAGTATTTTAGTAACTAAGTCCAGAGAAATGTCTGCCAGGAATCGCAACATTGTAAGCTTGTATCTCTCAGCTACTTTATATTCCACATATGAGTGCGATCTTTCTATGTCTGTCTCTTTCTTTCTGACTCATTTCACTCAGCATGATACTTTCCATGTTGATCCACTTATATGCAAATTTCATGACTTCATGTTTTCTGACAGCTACGTAGTATTCCATTTTGTAAATATACCAAAGTTTCTTTAGCCAATCATCTGTTTTCGGGCACTCTGGCTTTTTCCATATTGTGGCTATTGTAAACAGAGCAGCAATGAACATGGAAATGCAGATGTCATCTCTTCTATACCTTTTTGCCTCTCCGGGATATATTCCCAGGAGTGGTATTGCTGGGTCAAAGGGGAGCTCAATTTCTAACTTTTTGAGAATCGTCCATATTGTTTTCCAAAAGGGCTGAACCAGTCGGCATTCCCACCAGCAGTGAAGGAGAGTCCCTTTCTCCCCACATCCACGCCAACACCGGTTGCTTTTGTTTTTTGGGATGTGGGCCAGTCTCTGTAGTGTTAGATGATATCTCATTGTTGTTTTGATCTGCATCTCCCTGATAATTAGTGATGTTGAATATTTTCTCATGTGCCTCTCAGCCATTCGGATTTCTTCTTTAGAAAAGTTTCTGTTCATTTCATCACCCCATTTTTTGATTGGGTTGGCAGTTTTCTTCTTGTCCACTAACGTATTATTGATCTTAAATACTAACTTACATTGGTCTTATATTTACTAAATTACCATTGGTTCTAAAATTTTAAATTAAAAATTTGCTAACTCATCATTGTCTTTAACACCACATAAATTTCACCACTACTACTTCGTTCTCCAAAATTTGTGTATGCCTCACTGCACCTAACACCAAAATTCTCCCACAATCACACTATCAAGTGACCTTCCCACCCTTTCTTTTAACCCCATTTTCCTCCTCAATAATGACCATTTCTTTGACAGAATTCAAGAGTTATTTTGTTATGTTATATTAGTTTGTGTCAGTTATTAACATAAAATTTAAATTAATTAAAATGCATTTATTTATAGTTACTTTTGGACCACAGCTGGCAGTGCTCAGGACTTACTCCTTGCTCTGCAGTCAAAAATCACTACTGCCAGTCTTGAGGTGTCCTGGGGATCAAACCCAGGCTTCCCATGTACAAGAGAAGAACCTTACCTGCTGTACTATCTCTCTAGCCCCCAAATGCATTTTTTAAAGAATCTCAATTTTAACAGAGATATCAAAAATCACTTAAATCTTTGCCTCTTTAGATTTGATCCAGAAACCAGCCGCATTGGAATCACTTGAAATCTTGGTAGAAGCAGAATCTCAAATTTCAACCCCATCACACAAATGATACTTTACATTTGAATATCCTCAGGTGATTTAAGAGTGTGTGACTTAAATGATTTAAGATTTAAGGACTGTTCGTAAAGAACAGACATCTTAAACAGACACTGGATTTTGAGTCCTCATGGGAAATCACTCAGTGTAAGGTTTTTTATTTTTAAATTAATGAACTCCTATTCCTTAGGAGTAAACTCCTGGAGTGGGTGCATGATCTTAAACATGTAGATTATAAAAAATAACTTAGTTCACTCCGATGAATCTTAATTTCTTTATTGGTAGGTCTGCCTGATAAAGAAAGTAATGAAACACACATGAAAAATGTATTTACTGCTTATCCACAATTAAAATGTTATTGTACATCTTGTATTTCATCTGACCATTTTATTCATTTGATGTTTCAACAGAGGTCTACATGTATTTCGCGACATAATTGTCACAGCCTGTGCTTTCATTTGATGATTGGTTTATAACCTTTAATTGTGTAAGCATAAACCATTTACTGGTACTCTAGCATAATGATATTTTTAAAAAGCGTCACATAGTGGTCAAAACTCACTTTTATGCAAAGTAGTAGTAAATATCTGTAATGATTATGTGGTGAACTATATACAGTTTAAATGCCTTTTAAAAATTTTCACAGAAACACACATTAGTGTTTGTACTCTAGTTGAGGTCTCCTAAGAACAAGAGTTCTCCATGAAATATAAATGTGTCAGGAGTAAATTATAGGTATGGACTATTTTTTCTTCTTTTTTTATGATGTGTTTCTTTTCCTTTAATTTGTCTGGGTGAACCACACCTCATGGTGCTCATGTGGGGTTCTGGGGATTCAACCCAGGTTGGCCATGTCGTGCAAGGCCTCTCTTACCTGTATCATCTTTCAGGCCTAAGAGTTCTGTTGATTTTCTTATGCAACTCTGTCTAGAAATTCACCTATGGCATAATACTCATAAAAAAGAAAAATCTGTGTATCTTAATGCAAGAGAATTTGATACAAATTATTATAATACGGAGATTTCCTACTGAATAATCCAAAAAGTCCACTTCAAGAGAAAACCAAGAATTGAGCATTTTTTTGTCATTTTGATTGGTTTATTGGTTATAACTTTTACTTAATCACTTCTTATGACTAGAAATTATCTTTTTAACTTAGTTGCAGACAAATTTAAACATATGTGTTGGATTATTGTTTGAAACATTTTAGCCTTAACATTGGTTTGCCATTTCTCCTTGGGCCTTTCTCCTTCACAATAAGGAGCTTAGGTTTGCTGGGTAACACCCATCACAATGCTCCTGAAGCACTCCCATTTCCTCAGTATTTATCTTTAACTTCTCCTTTGTTCTGCTTCCCCTGTCTGTTAATCACTCATTTCCCCTAAGCATGGGCTTGTAAAGTGACTTGTAAAGTAAAATTTCTCAGAAATCTGATTTTGTATTTGTAAGTGAAATATTGGGCTGGAGCAATAGCACAGTGGTTGGGCTTTCACCTTTCACTCGGCCGACCCCTATCCAATTCCTCCGCTCCTCTCAGAGAGCCAGGAAAGCTACTGAGAATATCGCACCCAGACGGCAGAGCCTGGCAAGCTACCTGTGGTGTACTGGACATGCCAAAAACAGTAACAAATAAGTCTCACCATGAGAGACGTTACTGGTACCGGCTCAAACACATCGATGAGCAACAGGATGACAGTGACAGTGACAGAAGTGAAATATTGCTTTTCTTTTTCCCTTATGTTCTTTGCATAGTTTACTTCAGAGTAATGTCCTATTTTTATAGACACAGGAAGACAGTCAATGCCATGCTTTGGTAACTCGGGAGTTAATTGACTCTGAAAAATACTTACTCCTGGGCATCTGTTTTCTTGACTTAAGCCTCAGTTGCCCTTAATTCCTAGCACCCCAAAGGCAGGGTCCTGAGGTGGGACTGGGTGGACTCAGGGCAAGTTGTGAGCCACTGTGTCATTGAAACGGGCCAGGCCAAGTGCCATAATACTTAACTATAAGTTAAGGGCGTGGTCATGGACAAATTCTGTCATGACCCAAAGAATAACAACTGGATTAGGACCCTGCTAGAGTTAGGAAAGACTAATCTGGTCTGAGCACTATTATAGTCTGGGATCTATAGTGAGATGTCCCTAGGAGAGCCATCCTACAAGCTTAATGTATCTTTTACTTTGTCCATACAAAGTGACTACTATTAAGTAGAATTAAAATGAATGTTTCAAAGGTTATTGAACTAAGGAAAGGAGAAACACACTCTGAGAAGGTATTTGTCCCTTGAGCAGATCTCAGGAGATCTTTGTCTTATCTTAAGAAGAGCTTCCAGCTTCCCCAGAAGCCTTTACATATGTTGATTGTGCTACCTCACCAGAGTGTAATTGCTACCCACAACTCTTGGCAAGGAGGAATAACTAGGCTGGGGAGTGGGCTGTGGATGAGGATCTGGGCAGTGAGTGAGACTGGAAGGAGGTGGAGGAATTGATCAACAGCAATTGATCACTAATCAGCCTGGCTCCTTTTCCTTTTTTTCAATTTTCTTTATTGTCTTTTTTTTAAATTTTTTGATGAATCACTGTGAGGTACAGTTACAGACTTAGAAATGTTTGTGCTTATGTTTCAGTCATACAATGATCAAATACCCATTCCTCCACCAGTGCCTATTCTCCACCACCAATGTTCCCAGTATCCCTCTCCCCATCCCAGCCCCCCCCCCCACACACACACACCTGGCCTCTGTGGCAGGTCCATTCCCTTTTACTCTCTCCTTTTGGGTGTTATGGTGTGTGGTACAGGTATTAAGTGGCCATCATGTTCGGTCTATAGTCTACTTGCAGCACACATCTCCCATCCTGACCAAGTCCTACAAGCATCCTTTACTTGGTGGTCCCTTCTCTACATGAGCTGTGCTGCCTTCCCCCCCCCCCCCCCCTGCATGTGAGGCCAGTTTCTAAGCCGTGAGGCAATCTTTCTGATCCTTATCTCTATTATCCTTGGGTGTTAGTCTCCCATTCTGTTACTTTATATTTCACAAATGAGTGCTGCCCTTCTATGTCTGTCCCTCTCTTTTGACTCATTTCACTTAGCATGATACTCTCCATGTCGATCCACTTATATGAAAATTTTATAACTTCATCTTTTCTAACAGATGCATAGTATTTCATTGTGTAGATGTGTTGGGGACTGTTCAGGACCCTGAACAAAAGAGGACCCCGAAACCTTTACCCTGGACAAACCAGAAAATTCCATTACCAGCTTTGCATGACCTGAGGCACAGGTGCCCTTGTGACAAAGGAAGTAGCTAAACTCAAGAAGTAAAAGTAACCCAGGGCAGTTAACTAAGAGACCCCAAAAAGCCCGTAAAGTAGAATGCCTTCCTCTACACTAAAAGCCTTGTGCATTCCTCCTGACAGATGCTCCTGCCAGATAAACCCTTGTCTTCCTCTCCCCACTATTTCTCAACATACTCTTGGAGAATGTTGTAAGCCCACCAAAGTACGCCCCAAACCTTTCCTTATTTGGTCTGAGAAGACACTTCCCTGATGATTGACAACTTATGTACCAACCCCCTGCTAAGAAAAGTATAAAACCAGCATGGCTGTTAATAAAGTTGCTCTTGATCGGCATGTGTCATCTTGAGCCCCCTTTTTATTATCCTCACTAGTTTTATTTCAGATCGGGACCGCTCTTAGAATCCACCCAATTAGGAGCGCTTTCCACTGTTGTCTCTCCGCGGGCCGGAGATATCTCCGGGGGAACGCACATAGATGTGCCAGATTTTCTTTAACCAGTCATCTGTTCTCAGGCATTCGGGTTTTTTTCCAGATTCTGGCTATTGTAAGCAGTGCTGCACTAAACATACAAGTGCAGATGTCATTTCTACTATAGCTTTTTGCATCTCAGGGATATATTCCAAATATAATACCTGGGATATATTGACCCGGGTATTGCTGGGTCAAATGGGAACCCAATTTCTAATTTTAGAGAAACATCCATACTGTTTTATAAAAAGGCTGAGCCAGTCGGCATTTCCACCAGCAGTGAAGGAGAGAGTCCCTTTCTCCCACATCTGCGCTAACACTGGTCACTTTTGTTCTTTTGGATGTGGGCCAGTCTCTGTGGTGTGAGATGATATCTCTTTGTTGTTTTAATCTGCATCTCCCTGGTGATTAGTGATGAAGAGCATTTTTTTCATGTGGCTTTTGGCCATTCAGATTTCTTCCTTGGGAAAGTTTTTATCCTTCTTTCAGCCATCAGCGATGGCCATTAGGGGTTAGAAAATGGCTTAACCACTGAACGCACATAGAGAGAGAGCTCAAGCCCCCCTTTTTATTTTGTGATTGCACATATATGAAAAATAACCATTTAAATGAAGAGCAACTCAGTAAAATAACATTTGAAGCCTAAAACCTTATATTGTGTTATCATTTAAGATCTGTGAAAATATAAAGGTCTCTAAATTAGACAACACCTGGGCATTATTTACATTTGGAGAGTACAGAAGTATAGAATGAATTAATTATCCATTATTACATAATCAGAGGATAATCACTATAATGATCAACATATTATTTGCCAAATCTTTTTCTTGTAAACAATGTATTGTTTTTGCTTAGTTGTAACAATTTTTTACCATAATGTTTTACTGTGCTTTTATCCTTCATGTTATATCATAAACACTTCCCTTGTTATTACAAATTGTGCTTCATTTATCATTGATATAATATTCAGTCAAGTAGATGCATCCAATGTTCTTTTGTCCTTATTTCTTTTGAGTTTGGGGAGTATCATAAAGATCCTAGCTTTCTCAGTCACATTGATTAAAACTCTAAGCAGAACAGAAGAAAACAAGGCCCTTCTCTCGCGTAGTCCTTATTTTTGAACTTGGATCTCAGAAGAAACAAAGGAAGTGCCCCTGGAGAAGAGGCAGGAGCTCCATTGATGAGCAGTTGCCTTAGCTTCCAATCACTTGAAAGACACCAGAAATTTAAGCTGCTTCCTATTTACAAAGAGTCTAAAAGCTCAGTGAAATTGACTCACAGCTGTCACTCCATGTGAATAGAACTAGATCTAATTTGTTGGGTGGAAAGAGTTAAATGAACTTTAACTGAAAAGCTCTCTTCTCTTCCTCTCCCGATAGAAAATAGCCAAGGGCAACAGCGGATGACTAATGTGTAGAATATTGCAATTAGTACAGCAAGGTACTTACAGGGATCAAATTAAAAAATTCATTAACGTACGCACTTAATTAAGAAACACTTTTCGGTTTACATGATAAATTATGACACCTATTAAATCTTCCAGTACAAGCTGTAATGGCTTCTTTGCTCCCGGGTAGAGAACTATCGCCTTTGAGGTCCTCTGCACTCTCCAAGGACCAGCAGCATTAGTTACAAGTGTATTAAAAACAATGCTTTCCCCCTGCAAGGGGCAAGAGCATCTTCACCGGTTAAAAAAGCATCAAGGAGCAGGAGGGCTACAGTGTTTCAAAGCAATGATGACGAACATGAAATGACCTTGAAACTGAACGATAGGACTTTGCTCCCCAATATTCCCCAAAAGGAAGTTAAAGGCCTGACATATTTCTTCTGTTTGCTTTTTAAAAAATAAATTTAATAAATCAATTTCTAATGTCCCCTGTTGCTTTGACTCTGAATACGTCATTGATATTATTGCCTCCTTCCCCGAGAGATCATGGAAGGATTTCTTAACCCAGGACAGCACATCAGTGGGTCAAAGATTACTGGGATAGAGGACGTGTTAATTCTTAGAGGTCTGACCTCTTGTTTGTGTTTAGGCATTATTGCTGCAATTACTCATTTAGTGAGAAATGAGAAAAGAACCCATAAGACATTCCAAACCACTTTGGTTTAGTCACACTCCTTATCTCTCTTGTGTAGCAATAATTCTAGCATCTTCTAATAAACAAGGTTAATTATACACCACCCACTGGTGGAGGAATTCCTCTGCCTTGCCTTCTGGTGTACTACCAGAAAACGAAACCTCAAAGTAACCAAAAGCAATGCTTTTTTGATGCTTCCACTTCAGTGAAACCCTTACTACGCATCTGGCTTAAGGCTTGTTCCAGGAACCAAAAAGTCTAAGGAAACAGTGCCTGAACTTCTGGGGGTAGGGAACATTCTCTGGAAATGGGATACTGGAAGGATAATGAGTTGGAACCAATTCTATTTCCATATGTTGGTTTCTGACTCATATAGCTTGGTATTTTAGTATTTAATATGTATACATTTAGTCATTAGAAAAAAACATAAGATAAATTCTAGAGGAGCACAGCCTATGCAACAACACATTTTTCTTATTAGGTAGTGTCTTATCTGAGCTTTCAGTTAGATATTTAATTATTATATTACTTGGCATCTTCTAGATCAATGTTTCTCCTCTATCCAGCTGTGACCCCTTTCCAGCCTTGTTCTCATCCTATGGCTCTTCATCCTACCAGATGCATACCATCACTTTTCAGTTGCACGATTTTTGCCTGTGAACCTCTTATGATATCTTGGGGGGCTCCTAAGGTGCCATATGGTTCCATTTGGGAAATACTATTCTAGATGATGATCAATGATAAGGCAACAGATACCATGATCTCATACTTTAGTCCCTTGGTGATAGAGATTATTCTGTAAGTTATGATGATTTTGATTAATGAGGTATTTTATAATCCTTCAAGATGGCACCTATGAATAAGGTATTATGCAGAAGAGAAGCAAAGTTATGTCTTGGCATTAACTCATTTCAGTGAAAACAAATCATCCTTCCTTACAGATAGAAGAGCCATAACTGACCTGGCTAGTGGTTGGCTTGTGCACATAAGCAATTGTCTCACATAGGTCATTAATCACTGTATTATAAAAGTGAATTTTCAGTAGCTGTTGAGTATACTTCCAGTCAATGTCCCTCCATATTAAGTGAATGACTAAATGTACTGTTTTCAGCACTTAGTTGAGACAGTTTCCTTTTCCCTCGACCTTTGCATTCTATCTGCATGAGATTTACTCAAATAGTGCAGTTTTCACCTAGTTCAAATATATACTTTTTTCTCATGTGAAACAGGTTCTCCATCATAGAAACAGGTCAGGAAAATTCAGAACAATAGAAGTAGAAGCATGGGTACATTCACCTTGTGTTGTGTTTTGGGTTGTCCCAGAAGCAGATCTTGAGACCAGGATTTAGTGCAAGGGTGTTACTTAGAAAGTATATGCTATGCCAGTGGAAATGAAATATGTAAAATAAAGACTGCATTATTTAATCGTTCACCACTGTGTGTAGTGGGGAAGTGTTTGAGGCAACACTCAGTAGTGCGAAGGGGTTATTCCTGTCTGTATGCTAAGGAGTAAACTCTGATGGTGTTCTGGGGGACTGTATAAGATGCATGGGATTTGAACAGGGTCAATAATATTAGATGCCAGTGCTTTATCCCTATTTTATCTCTCCAGACCAGGATTTCAAATTTTATTTCACATGCATCTTTTGGGAAACTTGCAAATCTTATGCCTAAAAATTAGACTACACAAGGACAAAGAACTATGGATAATTATGGACCAGTTCCTAAAGGTATTTCATTGAAAGATGCTGGTAGAAGTGCTAATTCCTTGAGACTTTTAATCTGCTGTTCTCAGGGTAATCACAGTTTCCAATCTTCTAGGAAAACAGCAAACAAGTTGGTTGTTAGATGCAGCTATTACCACCTGAAATGCAAAACATACTGAAAACATGGGGGGTTGGGATTTAGGATATATTTGGAACCCTGTATCAATAAAAGTTTGGTGGCAATTATGCATTAAATAAACTTTTCTTATATTAATTGGCCATTGATTAATGCAAAGTATCTTTAGTACCCTACTTACTTCCAGCAATATGATCCATAGATTCCTTAGGCAGGTGCACTAATTCAGATCTGAAATATTTATATACATCTTGTCAAGAGCCATTCTTCTTTTAAAAATTTTTTTTATTAGTGGATCACCATGAGAAAAATTTACAGACTTACAAACTTTCATGCTTACGTTTCAGTCATACAATGATTAAGTACCCATCCCTCCATCAGTGCCCATTTTCCACCACCAATGGTCCCAGTATCCCTCCCACCACCCCACCCTGTCCTCTCTGCCCCACCTCACCTCTGTGGCAGGACATTCCCTTTTGCTCTCTCTCTCCTTTTGGGTATTGTGGTTTGCATCCTAGCACCTAGCACCCTTCACGTGGTGGTCCCTTCTTTATCTGAGCTTCTTTCCCCCCCCCCCAGCATGAGAGGCCAGTTTCAAAGCTGTGGAGTAATCCTCCTGGTACTTATCTCTACTATTCTTGTATGTTATTCTCCCATTCTGTTACTTTATATTCCACAAATGAGTGCAATCTTTCTATGTGTGTCCCTCTCTTTCTGACTCATTTCACTTAACATAATACTTTCCATGTTGATACATATATGCAAATTTCATGACTTTGTCTTTTCTAACAGCTAAATAGTATTCCTTTGTGTAGATGTACCAGAGTTTCTTTAACCAGTCGTCCGTTCTCAGGCACTCGTTCTTTTTTTTCCAGATTCTGGCTATTGTGAACAGTGCTGCACTAAACATACAAGTGCAGATGTCATTTCTACTATATTTTTTTTGCATCTCCGGGATATATTCCCAGGAGTGGTATTGCTGGGTCAAATGGGACCTCAATTTCTAATTTTTTGAGAAGCGTACATACTGTTTTCCAAAAGGACTGGACCAGTCGGCATTCCCACCAGCAGTGAAGGAGAGTCCCTTTCTCCCCACATTCGTGCCAACATCAATCGCTTATGTTCTTTTGGATGTGGGCCAGTCTCTGTGGTTTGAGATGGTATCTCATTGTTGTTTTTATCTGCATCTCCCTGATGATTAGTTATGAGGAGCATTTTTTCATGTGTCTTTTAGCTATTGGGATTTCTTCCTTGAGAAATTTTCTGTTCCACTTTTTTTTACTACCTTATTATTAGTATCTTGTAAACAAAATGAATTAAAAAGTTATATGCTGATACTTTGTCAATGAAATCTGAGGGATACAGGTGTGAAAGAAAATGGAAAAGGAAGAGACAGGAGAGAGACTAAATATAAATGTACGACCAATAGCGCCATAACTTCACGACAAGCTGATGGCTCATTCTTGGAGTACTCCTAGGAGGCATATGAGATCCTACATTCGCATACTTAACAGGAGGAGAAAAAGGAAAAAGTATGTTCACTGATTCCATTGCCCAGGAGTCAGTTTGTTGTTAAATTCCCATCTTTTTTAGTTGTACTGGACAAAATGTCAGCAAGTGCTATACAATTTAGCTTAATCAGATTAACCAATGAATGATGCATGATGGGTTTGAGATAGGCAAGAAAGCAGGCAAGTGTGTGTATGGGGGTGGGAACCAGCCAGTTAGCATCAGGTTTCAGACCAAGATACCGTGGGTAAAGGAGCTATTCTGCCGTAATCCCAAACCTGCATTCTGGACTCCCTTGGAATCTGATTCTTGAGGATTGAAGTTTGATAAGACACTGATTGAAACCAGCCCACACAGAGAGACTGGATTCCCTTAGGAAAAGAGACAATTCAACAGGAAGGAAATACAGGACTTTCCCTTGACAAAGCAGCAGAAAGGGCTTCAGGCCACAGCAACTTGGAGAAAATTCCTTCCCAAAAGTCTCTAGGGAACCAATCTCTCCTTACTCTGGAGAACATGTGGTTCTCTCCAGAGCACGTTTCCTTTTCCTCACTTCTTGTAGTGTCTTTGTTTTATTATTTGTCCTTTCCTGAAATTCCTTTCTGTAAGAATTTACAATGAGCCCAGAACCTAAAAGGAGTTTGGATCTGTTTGCCTCTTCCTGCAGCTTGACCTTGTTTCTGCCCGAGAACCACAATCCCCTGAACATACAGGGGGGCGGGACCAGTTTCCATGTGTGCAGGCCAACACGGTGCTCAGATGCACAGGGAACTCTGCTTTAGCTCGAATTTGTACAGGATCTTATTAGTCCTGGTCTCCTCCTGCACTTTATCTACAAGGACGTGGTGGACCAAGAGGAAGGGAAGCTTGCTCTGTTGCTTCCTCCACCTGTGCCTTACCATTCACCCCAACAATGGGACTTTCCCTGTGTCCCTAAGATGTGACTGTGAAGGTGGGTTTTGAATTTAGGAGATGAGAGGTTTTGCCTTCTAAGCAAGTTAAATTCCTTAGCACTGTCAGTAAGGTGGGAGTGGAAGGGAGAAGCACCCCATGAACTTGTTCATTTCATTGATCATCGTCTCACCTGCTACATAGGTCACTGTCACTGACATCCCACTGCTCATCGATTTGATCAAGCAGGCACCAGTAACATCTCCATCGTGAGACTTGTTGCTACTGTTTTTGGCATATCGAATACCCCACGGGAAACTTGCCAGGCTCCGCCATGCTGGCGAGATACTCTCGGTAGCTTGCCGGGCTCTCCAAGAGGGACAGAGGAATCGAACCCGGGTCGGCGGCAAGTGCAAGGCAAACACCCTACCAACGTGCCAAGATTATCCTGCTACTGCATAGATATCCAGGCAGATAGGTAATGGGATGGCTGGGCATGGGAGACAGCAGAAGATGGAAGGAGGCCTCCAGCCAGGCCACGCTCTCTTTACCCCCTCAACAACACCCAGCAGATGGCAAGACTGCAGAGGCTCTTGCCTACACAGAGGTGGACTGGCCAGAGATAGAAGCAATGCCAAGAGGACAGGTTACCGCTGGGCAACGGCTCTAGAGAGGCCCAGAGACAGTCTGAGCAGAGTGCCCCAGTAAGTAAGAATGCCCTGAAAATTGGGGAGGGACCCAGGCCAATCTACTTAAGCTGTACAATAAGCTTTGTTTAGACTTCTTAAGCGTCTGGGTTTTGTATGAAAACTGTTCCTACAGTTCTCAACATCCCAGGAGCTCAGGAACAAATCCACTTTTGTGCAGACACATTCACTGAAGGAACATTTGCAGAATTATAGAAATTATAGAGAAAAAAGGAAAATATTAAAGGGAGATGGAGAAATAGACTCTTTAGGGAAGCTCCTCTGTCTTGCCAATAGTGCATTTCTAGAAATAAGATATTGACATGCTTTAATTTTTTTATTTCTTATTTTTTCTTAATTATATTTTTTTATTAAATCACCATGTGGAAAGTTACAGTTTCTAGGCTTATGTTGGTTATACACTGCTCAAACACCCTTCACCAGTGCCCATATTCCACCACCAAAAACCCCAGTATACCTCCCACGCCCGCCCCCCATCTCCCGCTTGCGTAGCTGATAAATTTCACTTCATTTTCTCTTTACCTTGATTATGTTCCATATTTCAACACAATATTCACTATTGTTGTTGGAGTTGCCCCTCAAAAAAAAAAAAAAGCCCTGCTGACAAAGAAGCATTTGATAGTTTTCCATTGCTGAGAATGAAGAGAAATGAAGTCGTGGCCGCGCGGTTTAGGATTTCTGCATTTTAGTACTTTAGTAGTTAAGTCCAGTGAGATTTATGTTAGAAATTGCATCGTTTCCCTTCCTGGGGCAGCATGGGCTATGGCTTAGTTCACAGTCTAGAGACATTGGTGGAAGCAGTTGCTGGTACCAAAAGTAGTCTAGCTGGCCTCCGGATCGTGGTCAGCAGCAGCAGAGCAGCCGCACAAATAAACATGTGGCCACTCGAGTCACATCTCAGGAGAGCACGCACCGCTATCACCCCAGCCCTGACATGCTTCTATTTTTAAATAAGATATCTTGAAATTATTTTTTTGTTACACTAAGCTCCCCTCCACTTATTTCACAGAAGTTGCTTATATTATTTTCAATAGCAGCTATTCTTGAATTGTCAGATTATATGAGAATGATACATGAGTGAAATTTGTTCATTTTAACTAAATTTTATTAACTTTATTTTGTGTCACAATGGAATTTCCAAAAAGAATAAAGTAATTTAAAAGTTAGAAGTTTATTTCTTCCAATGAATTTTTTTGTTTTAAAAAAATAGGTTCCAATGACATTAAAATTTTTAATAAGTCATTGAATAGAAATGCCAGGATGAGACAGTGTTTCTTTTTTTGTGTGTGTGGGGGAGGTCAGGTGACAAGGTATTCAGCAATAGATCATCCTTATTAGTGATTTTCTTTGCAGATTGTTTTGTGTGAAATAAGGTCCCCTATGAATGCTCCAAAACAGCCTGTAATGACTGCTAATCACCCAAATGTCAAAGCTTATAGTTCTAATATATCTTTCTCAGTCTACATCAGAAGACAGTAAGAATTTCAAGAAGTAGAGTCTTAAACCACCATCAAATAAATCCTCAGTCCCATTTCACCTAAATGCACATTTCTGTTTATGACAGAGGAGGGTAGTTGCCCTTAGTCATGAAGAAATTCTCTTTGAAACTGACTTTCAACTTTTCTCTCTACTGAAGATGCATTATTCAGCTAAGACTCTGATTCCTGGGACAGAATGGGAAATCCTCACAGTTTTAACGGATATGCTGTGTCACTGTGGCCAAGATGTTTTCTAAGCCTCTTTTCTTCCCTCGGTAAGAGCCTATGTCTGCTACTACAGTCTCTCGGGGTCTGCTTCGTCAGTCTCAGTTCACTCTATACTTCTGGGTCACTGTGTCTCTAGCTGAATCTTCTGCTTCCTTTGTGATTCAAGTGAGCACTTCTCTAGAGCAGTAAATGAAATCTCTTGGACTGAACTTTCCAACTATTTCTTACCAGTGCCTTAATCTTAGGGCTCACTTTGCCATGCTCTGAAGTACTTGCATCTGTGGTTTTCTTTGTTCTGCCAGAGGATGTTAAGAGCCTTTTGGTTTCTCAGTGTGTGTCTGACTTTAAGAGCTTCTAATTTATCTAATTCTTACTCTTCCATGTCTTTGGACTCAGACTCACCCACATTGTTTTAATAGGTGCCATGATTTTGACTCTGCTTCTTTTGAGCTGTGTGTAAGAATTAATCCTGAGTATTCGTTCTTCCTTCTCCAATTGCCTGAAAGCTCTGCTTTTATATGACACTGGCTGATTTGCATGTCATTGCATATTATGCATATGTTTTCATGAATTCTCATGAAAGACTTCACTGCATGATTCTTTAAGAGTCTCATACTCTTGAGACTACTTTTGGTCCCAGCAAGTGCTTGCAGCCATGTCTCTAGACTGAACTAAGCCATAGCACCACGCTGGCCGAGGAGGGGAAATATCCTTCTTTCTCGTTTTTTTTTTTTTCCTTTTCAGGGAGAAGCGGCCTGGCGTCCGCCATATTATGAGGAGTATTAAGCAGGTATGAACTTGGTGGCACGGGAAGGAGGGAAAAAAATATGTTATGAACTTGAAATAGTGGGACACTTGGGCAGTCTCGGCCGGGGCCAATACTGGCTCGCCCTCCGCCGAGATTCAACCCAGGTGGCCACGCTTTTGTGCGGCTGCTTTGCTGCTGATCGACCAAGATCCAGAGGCCAGCTAGACTACTTTTTGTCCCAGCAAGCGCTTGCAGCCTTGTCTCTAGACTGTGAACTGAGCCATAGCCCCATGCTTCTCCAGGAAGGGAAATGATGCAATTTCTAACATAAATCTCCCTGGACTTAATTACTAAAATACTAAAATACAGAAATCCTAAACCATGCAGCCGCAATAGCCTACATATCTCTTCATTCTCAGCAATGGAAAACTAATTATCAAATGCTTCCTTCTCAGTAGGGCTGTTTTTCTGGGGTGGGGGGGAAACTCCAACAACAATAGTGAGTTTTGTGTTGAAATATGGAATGTAATCAAGGTAAAGAGAAAATGAAGTGAAATTTATCAGTTACACAGGCGGGGGTGGGGGGGTGGGGGAGTGGGAGGTATACTGGGGTTTTTGGTGGTGGAATATGGGCATTGGTGAAGGTACGGGTGTTTAAGCATTGTATAACTGAGACATAAGCCTGAGAACTTTGAACTTTCCACGTCTTGATTCAATAAAATAAAAAAATTTAAAAAAATTTTAAAAAGGGTCTCATATTCTTGTTTTCTACTTGATTTTATGCATTTCACTAATAATATACAAAGAGAGAAGATATGCATCTCTGGTAAAGTATGTGAGATGCCAGTAACTAGGTCATATGTTTGTGAATAGTTTTCTTCCAGTAGAAGACAGGAATCTGAAGAAATCGGGAAAAATGAACTCTCAACTTGATAAAATCCATCTCTTAATTCTTTGAAAATGTAAAGCAAACAGCAGGGGCCAGAGTGATAGAATAGCCAGTTGGGCACTTGCCTTGCATGTGGCCATGCTGGATTCAATCCCAAGCACCCCAAATGGTACCCCAAGCCTGCTAGGAGTGATCTCTGAGTACAGAGCCAGGAATAAGTCCTGAGGACAACTGAGTGTGCCCCCACCCTCCAAAATAAGCAAACTGCAGAAAAGAAGATATATCTTTTCTGAAACTGCAAACAAGTTTCTGATTTGTAAGGGATGGGTGTTTTTGGAAGTGTGTGTGGTGGAGGACATTTAGTTATGCAAATATATAGTAAAGGACATAGTCTGATGATATAATTGTCAGAAAAATATATTGAACTTAATTTGCTTTAGATTCATATATCACCATCTCAAGTTTCTCATTGTACAAGAGAGGACAAATTGCTTTTTGTTTTAATGTGCACTTATTGAATTCAATTTTCATATTTATTTAACATAAATTGTATAGCGGTCACTGTGAAATTACTAGGAATAGATTTTTTCATCTTTTGAGAATTTTTCATCTAATGAATTAGTTTATAAAACATTAGTTTTGGGGAATATATTGATTATGCTAAAAATTATTCTTGGAGCCAAGAGCTATCTCAAAGTTTATTGCATGAATTTGCATGCAGGAGCCTTAGGTTCTGCACCAGATGCTACAACATTCATGGTGCTTTGCCAGATCTGACCCCAGAGCAATGAGCTACGGACAGTCTCTGAACACTGCCAGGTGTGGTCCCAAAGCCCCTCAAAATAATTTAGTTTTGTTTCTTATTAAGATAACTTGAAGCATGTGTAAATAATCCAAACTTATGTTAATTTTTATGTGATTATAATGTGTAGATAAGAGTTCCCCAGAGAATATATCTATGTTATTGTCTTAAGGTATCTCATTCTCTAGAAACTTTGCAAGAATTATTGAATTATTGTTGGGTTTGGGTGACTTTATCAAAATGAAATACTTTTCAGAATTCTCATAGGAACACTTATATATAGAAACTCTTGTACCAATGAGCATTAATTCACAGATAGTGCAAGGAATTAAAAAAGGAGACAAACAATAATCGTTACAAATGATCACTCTGGACAAGAACTCAGTGCTAAAAGTAGGTAAAGGACTCTATGATAACCTTTCAGGACTTGTATTGCAAACCATAATGCCCATAAGGAAAGGGAGGAAGAGAAGAAAGAAAGAGAGAAAGAGAGAGAGATAGAGAGAGAGCGAGAGAGAGAGAGAAGCAGAGAGAGAGACAGAGGAAACAGAAAGACAGAGAAGAAAAATGTCTGCCATAGAGGCAAGTTGGGGAAGGTTGTGTGGGCGGGAGTGAAACTGGGGACATTGGTGTTGGGAAATGACATGGAGAAAGGACGAGTGTTGGAACATTGTATGACTGAAGCCCAATCATGAACTACGTTGCAACTGTGCATCTCATGGTGATTCAATTAAAAAAAATGTTTTTAAGGAGGCATCCTGATGATTTAGTAAGGGAAATAGACCCAGTGAACTTGCTTTTCCTACTCTCCCCAAATGCAAGTACGACATAAAAGCGAAGTATTACATCTTTTTTTTCTCAATTTTTTTCTTATAAGAAAAATGAATTGCAAGCCTGAGAGGATCAAACCCACGGTAAAATGATTCTCGTGTTCGTTTATCTTGAGCAGAAAATTGACATAAATATCACTTCGAAAAATTATGATTTATGTCACTAGTTCATTTCTTCCCTTCCACTACCATCACCCAAGACTGCCTTCTGTTTGAGGGCAAACCCAGTACCAAACACCTGCCTGGCAGCTACGGTCTCTGCTTTCTTTTCAAATGATGTTCGCCTGATCCATCTGCAGAATGAGCCTGCATGCCAGTTATGATTATTCAAGTGGGACTAGACTCTTTAGAAATGTGTAAGAATCTAAAATACTTTATAGACATGGCTTTTCTTTCCTCACAAACTTTCCATAATTGAAGAGTCTATTGTATTCCCACTCCTACCCCCTGTCTTTTCTCACTGGTAAGAATTGCACTGCATATCAATGAGGCCTTACTTGATCCACAGCCAACCAGATCTGGTGGGGTAATTAATTGGCATACTGATTGGCAAAATCCCAGACCAAATTTTTGTAGGTGATTTTTGGCATAGGTAATTGTCTACTTGTGAATAATTTCTAAATTTGTTGTTAAGAGAAGCTGAGTGATATTTTGATTCTGGAGTAGTCTAAAACAAATTGCTACCATAGAAGCACTAAAATTATAATTTTTTAAAAAGACAGTATACTTTAGAATACTTTGACCATCCTAGATCTTGGATGTATGAAATTTATTTTTATTATTTAGGATAAGTTTCTGGTATCTCCTAACAACGCATCAGCTTTTACCTCAGAGTCATGTTTCTTTTTCCTCTTCTTTTATGAGCAATGAGGTGATAGCATGGAAACATTTTTGCAGGCCTTTATGTTTATTAAAAATCTGTTTATTAGCCCCTACAGAATATAAGCAACTGTGAAAATGGTTGTGGCTTAATCTTTGATGCATGGAAAATTATCTATGAAATCACAGCTAACAAAAGACCACAAAATTAATTTAATCAAGAAGCAGCTATTAAACTCATTGAATTGTAAAGTTAAATTACATGCATTTTACTGTATTTAAATTTCATTTTACTATATAACTTATACCTCAATAAACCCGACTTTAAATTTTAAAAAGAGAAGCAATTATTGAACATCTATAAAATGACCCAAATCATGCTGGTCATTGAGTCATAGGAATATCTTTAATTTATTTATTTGTTTATTATTTTATTTCTGTGTTCAGGGGTCACTTTTTATGGTGCCATAGGGACCATACAGTGCTAAAAATCAAACCAGGCTTCCTGCATGCAACCTTCAGCTCCGTGAGTAATTCTCCAGCCCTGGAATGACTCTGGTTGAGTCCCAGCCTTCTAAAGCCCACAAACAAGAACATAGCAATCAAAACAAAAAGTGGCCACTTGACAATACAAAAGACAACAATGGAGGGATGCTCAAGACACTCTGGTACATGGTGAGTGATTCTTGAGGGAGACAAACTGGTGGAAAGATTTAATCACTAAACTTTTTGTACTGTGTAAATCATTCCACTCATTCATGTCTTCCTTCTGATTGGTGACGGAACTTTCACGAAAGGTCTTTAATCCCCTATCTTGATTAATGTCTTTTCACAGATTATGAACATGGTGCCTCATAGATTTTTAATTTTTTGTTTTATATTTTTGCTTTTGGGTCACACCCAGTGATGCTCAGTGGTTACTCCTGGCTCTGCACTCAGGAATTACTCCTGGCAGTGCCTGGAGAACCATATGTGATGCTCAACATTGAACCAGGTAGGCTGTGTGTTAAACAAACACCCTATTTGCTGAACTATCACTCTGGGCCCTGTTATCATAGATTTTTAAACTTTTTGGTATCCCATTAGACCATCTATTCTTCCATATTAACTCCCATGCCTAGTCTATAAAGACTGATCCACATTTGGTAGCGTAGAACTAGACTATAGAAAAGTAGTATTGGGTTATCAGGGAACTTTTTACATAATTAGATTATGGGAGCAAAGAGTTTATAGTAGAGGGAACTAATGGTCCTAAAGTAAACTGTGTTAAGGCAAAAAATGTAAGTAATTTGGACCAGAGCAATAGTACAGAGAATAGGACACTTGCCTTGCATGCAGCTGATCTGGGTTCAATCCCAGGCACCCCATATGGTTCCTAGAACTAGCCAGGAGTGAGCCTTGAGCACAGCCAGGTAAGATACAAAACCCAAAAAGAAAAAAAAAGGTATGTAGTTTAATGGGATAAAGAGCATGATGAAGGGTATAAAAGAAGAGTGATTGGAAGCGACATATATGTAGAGTAGACAAGGAATTTCTAGTTCTTTTTAGAGAGTTATATTTCTACCTATAAGTAGTAGTAGTTGTTAAAAAATTTTAGGTGGTACTGTAATATGATCAGATTTATCTTTTTTTTAAAAAATGGCCAAGCATTTATTGCAAACATATATAGTCATAAACATAGATATACTTATTCAATTTTTTGAATCTTACTCATTTGAATTTATAAGATTCTATTTTCCTGTGGAATAGCATTAGAGGCATAAACATGGAAACAGAAATCTGGTGAGGCAGTAACAGAGTACTTTGGACAGAAGATAATGGGGAGAAAGCAAAGATGAGAAGCAATAGGATTAATAGACAAAGTTTGGATCCAAGAGGAAACTGTTAAACATTTGATGATTAGTACAGAAGGATACAGCTTCTTTAAAAAGAGAAATCAGGCATAATAGTGCATTTCTTTCTGCACATATAGAATTTGATGTGGACATGTTTAGCTGTGGAGCAAGCAATTAGAAAAATGAGATTTATACTCAGAATGAAGAGTCTGAGATACTAATGAGCAAGGACAAAACGTGAGAGAAGAAAATACCAGACAAAGTATAAGCTTTGTCTCAATTTAGTGTTGATATATGCTAATGAGTCTAACAGACAAATTTCAGGATTTCTAGAAATGTGGAAAGAGAAGGATAAGAATTGGAAGTGAAAAATACACTTAAAATAGCACTATCATTTTCTCAGTTTTATAAGTCAGTCACATAAGCCTGAGTTTTCCAAATTTTAGGGCTCTAGAAGATCAGTCAGGTCTGAGTTTCATATAAAAAAAAAATGGAAGGATTTTCTTCCAAGATCACCTGGTTGTTGGTGAGGTTCAGTTGTTCGCGGGTTGGTGGAGTGATGATCTGACTTCTTTGACTGCTAGCCAGAGGCTGCCTTCAGTTCTGTGCCCTGCAGGCCTCTCGTCAAACCATGGAAACAAGCAAAAAGGTCTTGGAAAGGTACCTTACAAGTCTGTCCATCATGACTGATGACCTCCAGTAGAAGAATTTCGGTGGAATAGTGGTACCAGAAACAAAATCCAAAAATTAGAAACACATGTCAGAGACCTCGTTTCATTGATTGGAAACAAAACACAAACAGAAAAATATCCATGTGAAAAAAAACACGCAATCCAAAAACTATTCTCATCAGCAAGTAAGGGAATTTAATTTAATTTAAATTTTTTTTTTTAATTTTAGGGTCACTTCCAGCAGTGCAGAGAGACGGGGGCTATGACCCTCTTGGGGCTCAGCGGTCCCTCTGGGTAATGCTAAAGAGAACGCATAATGCCAGCTTCAAACCCTTCAACATGCAAAGCATATGCGCAACCCTTTGAGCTTTCAGGTCCCTGTAAATCTTTAAGGGGACTTACTTAATTATGCTGCTATAATAAAAATCAAGAATCGAATTTCCTTAAAGGGAAAGCTTTTTCAGGTGTTTGAAAAGTGAATTATGTCCTGACTATTGTTCAAAGAGGGTCAAATAATCTGCCATGCTACATGTGGCATAAACATTTAACTCTTCGTCGTCTCATTTCAAAGCTCTTTTTCCCCATTGTCACTGGAGTACAGTTGAGTCCTCTAGTTTAGAAAAAGAAGGGATAAATAATAAGGTAGTTTTGATTTTTGACACTCTCCAATGAAAAACTAGAATCGTTGCATGACTTATGGTGAAATGTAGAAAGAGATACAACCAATCAGTACTTGAAAAGTAATTGACATTTACATTAACTTAAGTTTCATTGAAACTTTCATTTCCTGTAAGTGGACTGGATTGTTTAGTGTCAGGTCAAAATTATAACAGTAAATCTGTACCTCCAAATTCCTGTATCTCCGAATTTCTGTAAGGCTGCAACAAACTGAACACTTGATTTATGATTTAATGCATGATTGAGTGTTAAATGACAGTCAAAGGGGCTTTCAGAGATTATTTGATTAGCTTTTAGCACCCAGAGATCTCTTCTCACTGAAATCTGGCTCTTTAATTAAGAATCAGTGGTGTAAATGTCTAAGGGAATTTTGATTCATGTGCAACAGACTTAAAGAGAAAACTAGGTAAGCATGGAAAGGGTTTGAAAATTTGAATATTTACTGAGATTTTCTTCAAGAAAATAACTTTTATTATAAAATAAGCACTAACATTAGTCTTAGGGACAACATGAAAAATTTCTTCACTTTATCATTATAAAAAGTAGAATATAGACATTTACTTGATTAAAATCTTACTTGATTTAAGCAGATGTATGCTTAGGCTTGGCTTATATCATCTATGTGTTATATTAACATATGTTATAAACGTCTAGATTTAAATGATCATAATTGGGAATTCAGGTTTAGAATTAATTTTAATATAAATGTTTAGATTCCATGTACGTAATTTATATAGCATTTTCACCAGTTTATTTTTTAATGATTTAAGATTTTTCATATATAGGAATATGATATTTCAGTTGTATAATTTTTAAGTTAGAAATCTTAAGTGGTAAAAAATATGGAAGTTGTTCATTTTTTTCTTTACTAACCATTCACAATAAAAGCCAAGGTTCTTATAGTAGCTGAGACCAAGGCACAATCTCTGCTCTCTTCTGCAAACAACACACATTTGCTTTATTGCACTGGTCATCTTCTCCTCAAATACAACAAAACATCCCTGCTTCGAACTAGCTATTCCCTCTTCCTGGCCTTCCCATTCTCCAGACACTTCCATCACCAAACACTTAAGTTAGCCTTTCCTCCTTCAAGTCTCCTCCACCCCCCATATTCACACATTTTCAACCCTTTCTATCTCTTTTATCTGAAGAATCTGCTGCCAGTACTCATCAATACACTGGCTCAGCTCTTCACACGCTACCTGTCTGTATGCAAGGTTTCGTCTCAATGGAAAACCAGCAGGACCGTTCTGTTGTACAAGAAGGGAGACATCGGCAAGTATGGATGCTCACAGGTTCATAGGCTGGAGTATTCTTCATGACCTTTCTGAAGAAATGCTGATGATTGCTCAGTAGATGCTAGCAGAAAAGGGAAAAGGCAGAATCTCCTGACCCCACGCCAGGCTGTCTTCACTGGGGCACCTCAGAGGAGGGCGGATTGAGTTTCCCTCCCCGCCCCAAGCAGAACCCCAGCAGTCAAAAACCTCCAGAACTCAGCCACAGCCATGCTCAAGGCCACTCTCCACATGCTAGGACGAGCCTCACCCATGAGGGAGCCAACAGAGGAACCCAGGTATGTGGGACCCAGGGCTGAGATCTCCAAGCCTGCTCAGATTGGAACTGGGCCTCCTCCACCCAGTTCCCCAGATTTCCAGTAACTTGGCAGTCACACCCACAAACTGCCCCTGATGCCATTTAATCTAATCAATGGCCAAGATCCAGAGACTATAAAATAAAAACTCCCAGAAGAGAGAAATACAGTATTTCCTGCAACACGTGACTGCATTTGCAGTGCGAGACCTCTTATACTCTAGCCCACTGATGTAACTAACATAGGACACATTTGTTTGGTTTTAACATGCTGCTTGTATTCTCTTATATACGGGCCTAATTTGCTCCAGAATGAAATACAACAACCTTCATGCACTTCCCTCTTATTGTGGTGGGAAGATGCTTGCTGGTGGGGTGGGTCTTTGAATATTATCTGTAATGTGTGAAGTACTTAATGAAAATAAAATGTATGAAAATCAAAAAAGAAGGAAGAGAAGAGGAGGCAGTTGATGGTTTATTTTAACTTACTACAAGAAAACTATGTTTCAAGATCCTGAGAAATCAATTAATGTAGTGATGCATATACTTGTCAGATGATTCTTCATTTAATTTTGTTCATCGATATAGCACCATAATTACAAAATATTAAAATGGTATTTAAAATATTTATTTTGCTATGCAGATCACTTGCCCATGTCAAGTTTAATATGATCATGATATCTCATTTTTTAGTCAGGCTCCCAACATACTTAATACTTACCTAAATTTTACCAGCATGAAAAAAAAAAAAACTAAATCAGATTCCTTTGCACTGGTTTCTCAGAGGTGTATGATTTAATTCCTCAGGAGTTTTCTCTACAAGGAATTCTTCTGAAACTCTCAAAACTTCTCTTTTGCTAACTAAAAACTTTCCCTTTTAATTTGTGAACTTAATTTTCTTTCTCAAGGCCACTAATTATCTTCTATTTTGCAATTATAACACAACCACCAGTGAATTTTATTCTTTCACAGAGGCATTGTTCTCGGAATAGTCGTGAGTTTTGCCAAGCACAGGTGGGTAAAGTATGGACTCATGCTGCTGCTGCTTCTGTTAGGACATTTAGCAAAACAGGAGCACTAAAAACAGCAATACGGAGAAAACAAAGCAGCCATCAAATAAAGGATGAGCAATTAAAATGACCAGAAATGAACAAGATTTGGTAAGCGTTATAAGTTACATAAATGTGACTAAATCCCTATTTTAATTCAAAGCATACGGACAATAATGAAAATAACTTCTCCTAGCACACTCTTGATTCTTTGAAAAAAAAATCTTGAAGCATCATTGTTTGATAACGTTATATAAGCTTCAGATATGCACCATTGCAAAGCAACATCTCACTGGGCCAGAGCGCAATAGTTTTTGACCTTTAAACAGTGTGCAGGAAGTCCAGGAGGGCCATTATCTGGGGCTACTAAGTCCAGCTGTGGGGGCCACAAAGTGCAGAGCTCAGTGGTCACAGGACCTTTGTGAGCTTGCAGCTGCACATTAGATGCACCATCTCTGGACTTGTGAGCTGTTTTCCTAGCTCCTAGAGCAATTTTAAAAGTTGACCATTAACCATAGCCAGACAGATGTCAATGTGAGAACACAAAAGGAATACGACAGAAAAGTATTCAAAGGAGTTCTTTTAAAAGATCTAAATTGTATCTTTTTGCTCATTACAATAAACAGATCTGGGGCTGGAGTGATAGCACAGTGGGTAGGGCGTTTGCCTTGCACGCGACCGACCCGGGTTCAATTCCCAGCATCCCATATGGTCCCCTGAGCACTGCCAGGGGTAATTCCTGAGTGCAGAGCCAGGAGTGACCTCTGTGCATTGCCGGGTGTGACCAAAAAAGCAAAAAATAAATTAATTAATTAAAAAATAAACAGATCCTGTGGCAAATAGGAAAGAGGTCACAGACAGCCGAGAGAGCTACAAGCTCATGGACACTCAGAGACACCGTACAGAGGCAGTGAATATACTAAAATTCCCAGTAGTTTTATTACCTGAAAAGCAAAATTCAGAAAAACTCTTCATGAAATAAATTTTTATATTATATATATATAATACATACATTATTTGTATATTAACTTTAGTGCCGTGGGTTCGAGTTAGTTCACATGTGGACCTCCCTTTCTCCTTTTCCTCCTCTCTGTGATAGTCTTTCACCTAAAACCTCCTCCAGCTCTCCTTCTCCTCTATTCTTTTTCCTTCTCATGTTTTCCCTACTTCTCCTTCACTCCGTGGATTCTTGTCTCCATCCTCTCCCTTCCCTTCCCCTCCCTTCCCTTCCCTTCCCTTCCCCTCCCTTCCCTTCCCTTCCCTTCCCTTCCCTTCCCTTCCCTTCCCTTCCCTTCCCTTCCCTTCCCCTCCCTTCCCTTCCCCTCCCCTCCCTTCCCTTCCCCTCCCCTCCCTTCCCCTCCCTTCCCTTCCCTTCCCTTCCCTTCCCTTCCCTTCCCTTCCCTTCCCTTCCCTTCCCTTCCCTTCCCTTCCCTTCCCTTCCCTTCCCTTCCCTTCCCTTCCCTTCCCTTCCCTTCCCTTCCCTTCCCTTCCCTTCCCTTCCCTTCCCTTCCTTCCCTTCCCTTCCCTTCCCTTCCCTTCCCTTCCCTTCCCTTCCCTTCCCTTCCCTTCCCTTCCCTTCCCTTCCCTGGACTTACTGCTTCCTCTAAGAGTTGTTCTTATTGAGACCTGCTATATCACCATCATTCATCTTATGGGTAAAGTATCACTGTATCACTGTCATCCTGTTGCTCATCAATTTGCTCGGGTGGGCACCAGGAACATCTCCATTGTAAGACATGTTGTTACTGTTTTTGGCATATCAAATATGCCAGGCTCTGTCATGCGGACGAGATACTCTCAGTAGCTTTCCAGGCTCTCTGAGAGGGACGAAGGAATCAAACTCAGGTCCTACCGACTGTGCTATACAAAAATCCTGAAAGTTAAGTTGTTTGAACCATTTGCCTCTTTTAGCAGATTTTCATTGGCTTACAATATTGTGAGGATATACCACCTCTAAATGTGAACAATACCTACCACCAAAGCTCCAGTTCCATGCCATCACCAAAAGATTGCTCACCATTCCTCCACTGTCCCTGCTCCCCCCAAGTAGCCGACATAGATCTTGCCAAGTCTAGGGGTTAATTTTCTTGTGTTTTGCCAGTTCTATTGATAAGTTGCTTATATTCCATATATAAATGAAATCACTTAGAATAATCACCTCAGGGTCCATCTATTTTTTCCAAAATTATATATACATGTTTTTTTTTCTTTTTAAGAACTTATTTTTATTTATTTTTGTTGTTGTTGTTGATTTTGGATCACACCCAGCTGTGCTCAGAACTTACTCCTTCCTGCTCAGGGATCAATTCTGGTGGGCTTGGGGGACCATGATCTAACCAGATAGGCATGTTAAAGACCTTACCCTAATTTCATCTTTATTAATGACAAGGTAATAGAATGACAAGGGAGTGCATCTGTGTGTCTTCTATGGCATCTGTTCAGGTCTTTGTCCTCCGTCCTTTTTTTAGTTTGTTTGCTTCTATTTGTGGTTGTAAAATTTAATTTTTCTAAATGTGTATTGGATATCAGTGGATATCAACCTCTGCAAGACATATCTGCAAATATCTTGCCCAACTGCTGGATTCTGTTTTGTTTTTGTGGTATGTGGTATAAAAGTATTTAGCTATCATGTAGCCCCATTTGTGTATGTTTGCTTTTGTTTTACTTGTCAATGGAGTTGAATTTTTTTTTTTCTTTTTGGTTTTTGAGTCACATGTGGCAAAGTTCAGGACTTAGCTCTGGCTCTGCACTCAGGAATTACTCCTGCTGGTGCTTAGGGGATTGAATGGGATTCCAAGAACTGAACCTGGGTTCGTCATGTACAAGGCAGCACCCTACCCACTGTACTACCGCTTCTGCCTCTGGAGTTGAGTTTAAAAATACATCTTTGGTGTTGAAGTCCCAGAGGGTATCACCCATATTTTCTCCTAGGTATTTTATGATTTTAGATTAAAATGTAAACTACACTGTGATTTAATTTTTTAATATGGCATTAAATGGTGATCTATCCTGCTTGCCTACAAGCCAGCCCGCCTCCTCTTCTCTCTCTCCTTCCTTCCTTCCTTCCTTCCTTCCTTCCTTCCTTCCTTCCTTCCTTCCTTCCTTCCTTCCTTCCTTCCTTCCTTCCTTCCTTCCTTCCTTCCTTCCTTCCTTCCTTCCTTCCTCCCTCCCTCCCTCCCTTCCTTTCTTCCTACCTTCCTTCCCTTTTTTCTTTCTTTCTTCTCAGCATTATTCATTGAATATTTTTCTTTCCTCACTGTAAAGATCTGGCTCAGTTTAGATGTTCATGTATGTGTGTGTTTATTTCTTGGTCTATGTCATCAATCCGTGTGGCCTTTTTTGTTCTGCTTCCATTCTATGCTTTACCTACTGTTGCTTTGTAATGTAGCGTAAAGCCAGTGAGTAAAATTTCTCCATTTTTCTTCTTTCCTTTAAGTTTGTTTTGACAATTTGGGGCCCTTTGCTGTGCCACACAAGCTTCAAATTCTTTACTATTTTGCTGAAGATTGCCATTTATATTTTGATATAAAATGTTTTTAACAGCAACCGCTAGATCTATTGTGCAGTATGTAAACTGTTTTAGGTAAAATGACCACCTCAATAACGCTTTTACCTCTGATTCATGAATATGGGATGTTCCCCTGTTGCTTTATGTATTCTATTCATGCTGTATCATGTTCAATGAGAGGTTTTTCAACTTTATTACTTAATTTTTTAAAATACTTAAAGAACATTGTTTTCTTTTTCTTTGACTATGTTATTTATTTATTTATTATTTATCGATTTATTTATTTATCAGGATCATCCACTAAAGACGTAAAGTGTATTTCTAGTGAGTTTCCTAGTGAGCCTTCCCTTGATTTTCTTGTCTCTTTGGAAAAAATGTAGGAATGGATTTGATTATGTAATCCACTAAAAAGGAAGTGCACAAATGGCTTATCAAGATGTAAAAAGATGCCTTGTGTCACTTGTGACTAAATTAAGACAAAATGATTAATAGGATGCCATTTAAAACTAGCTGATGAACAAGATCATAAATTTAAGGAAAAAAGGATTAACTAGTGTGTGGGAAACCACACTCTCATATATGTTGATGAGAATATAAATTAGTGCTGTCTCTTCAGAATGACATGTCTATAGTTTAAAAAATTTTAAACACATGCATCCTTGTATCAAGTCCTATTTTTAGAAATTAAGCTTAGAAATATTTTGCATACATGCAGAAGGAAATGTATAGAGATTTGTACTGCAACATTGATTTAAATATAAAATGAGACTGAAAGAATTGTTTATGGTTATACAAACTTCACATAGTTATATAATTCTGTATAAAACTAAAAATAATGGTGAGGATTACATTTACCAATAAAATTATCTCTAGGATATATTGTTAGATTTAAAAATTAAATAAAATTTAGAACACTGTGGACATAAACTTCTTTTGTGTGCTTACCAAATGCAAATATATATGTATACATAAATATGTGCTCTTCTATAAATTATACATATGTTCCTCTATGTCTTAAATTGTATAAGTGCAAAGGCAAGTACTAATATATATTGCATTATTCCAGCTTTAATATTAATGACCACTCGGCCATGCTACCTCCACAGTGGGTAGGGCGTTGGCCTTGCATGTGGCTGATCCAGGTTCGATTTCTCCGTCCCTCTCATAGAGTCTGGCAAGCTACTGAGGGTATCCCGTGGCATATTCGATATGCCAAAAACAATAACAACAAGTCTCATGATGGAGACGTTACTGATGCCCGCTCCAGCAAATTGATAAACAACGGGACGACAGTGCTACAATATTAATGAACCTAATTTTTCTCTTCTAAAAAATAAATGAAATAAATATTCTAATTTAAAAATTTTTATATGCCTTTGAACAAAAAATTAAATATATTTAAAAGGAAGAAATAATTTGGAAAACAATATTTTTGATATAAGGGTCTGACTGTTTCACAGTATACTGAAGCCTTATAGTTAATATATTGATATTAGGAGGTGTAGCATTTGAGGCATGATAAAGTCATGAGGGCAGAGGCCTCAGGAATGGAATTAGTGCTCTTGGAACACAGACCCCAGAGAGTTCTCTTGCCTTCCAGAAGCCACCATGTCTTGGCATCATGTTTTATATATTTGGTGAAACTTTGAGGGCATGAACAGTGCTCCAAGTTTATTTCTGACTCTGTACTCAGCAGTGACTCCTGGCAGTACTCAAGGAACTAGGTGTAATAAAGGGGATTGAACTAGGGTTAGCTCCATGCAAGGTACACATGTTACCTTCTATACAGACACACACTCTCTCTCTCTCTCTCTCTCTCTCTCTCTCTCTCTCTTTCTGTACCTGCCAACTATTTCTTTTTTCCCTTTTTTAAAAGTTGCATTTATTTATTTATTTGGCTTTTGGGTCACACCCAGTGATACTCAGGGGTTACTCCTGGCTCTGTGCTCATGAATTATTCCTGGTGGTGCTTGGGGTGAAGTTGGGGTAGGTGGCATATGAGTGCCAGGGATCGAACCTGGGTTAGCCACATTCAAGGCAAAGATCCTACCCATTATACTATCTCTCCAGCCACCAACTGTTTCTTATGGCCCTGAAATTTTACCAAGAGGATTTGGTAGAGATTCCAAAGTGCTAGGGTGCTTGATTTATTGGCTGGAGACCCTAAATTTAATCCCCAAAACTATAGAACCATCCATGCTTCATTGGGTGTAGCTATAGTAGTTTCTAGCGCTGTTGGGATCCTTGCAGCTCTGGATCTGAGCGCTGAATCATCCCACTGGTTGGCCAAATATTACCAGAAGTGTCCTAAGAGGTCCCTGAGTGGCCCTCAGGAGGACCACCCAACATTCCAACAAGACTCAGTTCAACATGACAAACCCACAAATTAATTAACTTTCTTTAGATGAGCACATTGGAAACAAAGATTTGTTACATTTTCTGAAAGGAATAATGATACTGTTATGACATTATTCATTCATAAGTAAACACTATTTAACACATTAGGCTACCACAGATTAATTTTTGCTTGAGGTGTATTGGAACAGATAGAAAAATGTCAGTTTATACCTGTTTGAGAGAGAGTGTACCCAAATAAATTTGTAAAGCACAAGGTTATGTAGGGAGGGGAAGATGCTAGAAAGGGCCCTACCTTTGAGCTAGAGCAAGAAAAAGGAGTATAAATAAAGTAGCCCAACGGGAAGACTCAGGAAAGAACAGATGGTCAGTGTCAGTTCTACAAAAGATGAGTCTTCTATTTGGGGCTTGAGCATAAGTTTTTTCACGGAGAAGAAATGAGGATTCTCGAATTCCAATCTTTATTACGATGTCTGTTGGAGACTGCTCAGGACCCTGACAAAAGAGGACCCTGAAACCTTTACCCTGGACAAACCGGAAAATTCCATTACCAGCTTTGCATGCCCTGAGGCACAGGTGCCCTTGTGACAAAGGAAATAGCTAAACTCAAGAAGTAAAAGTAGCCCAGGGCAGTTAACTAAGAGACCCCAAAAAGCCCGTAAAGTAGAGTGCCTTCCTCTACACTAAAAGCCTTGTGTATTCCTCCTGACAGATGCTCCTGCCAGATAAACCCTTGCTTTCCTCTCCCCACTATTTCTCAACCTACTCTTGGAGAATGCTGTAAGCCCACCAAAGTATGCCCCGAACCTTTCCTTATTTGGTTTGAGAAGACACTTCCCTGGTGATTGACAACTTATGTACCAAGCCCCTGCTAAGAAAAGTATAAAACCAGCGTGGCTGTTAATAAAGTTGCCCTTGATCGGCATGTGTCGTCTTGAGCTCCCTGTTTACTAACCTCACTAGTCTTATTTCAGATCCGGACAGCTCTTAGAATCCACCCAATTAGGAGCGCTTTCCACTGTTGTCTCTCCGCGGGCCGGAGAGATCTCCGGGGGAACTCGCAGATGTCCTCTGAGATTTTGTAACCACCAAGTTTCAGTTCCACTGTTGCTCAAAGACCAAGCAATTGAGAGACACAGTGGCAGATTTAGAAAGAGCTTCTCAGGCAAGATGAAGGATTCTTATTCTCAGAATTGCCTTCTTACCTGTATGTTCGCAAGAAGAGGCATAAGAGGAGAAAAGAGACATTTCTTTTGAAGGGTTAGTTCACCATTGGGTATCAGAATGATCTTTAAATTCCCCTGCGGGTAGGTCTCTGGAGTCATACACTGTCTTATCTGCAAACCTAAAGAACATAAGGGTTAAGCTTTAGGGGAAGGACAAGATGAAAATAGAGGCCCTTATCTCTAGGCTTTTAAAGACTGGGTAAGGCAAGGACAATAAAAGAGCTTGCTGGGTTTTACTTGTTCACTGTTATCCCTGTTGTTCCTGTAATGTCTCTATTCCTCCCAGCCCTGAGATTTTAGCAGCCTCTCCTCACTCGTCTTTCCCAACAATTGGAGGCTCTTTCAGGGTCAGAGGAATGAGACCTATCCTTACTGTTTTTGGCATATCGAATACGTCACGGGTAGCTTGCCAGGCTCTGCCCCTGCGGGCGGGATACTCTCAGTTAGCTTGCTGGGCTCTCTGAGAGGTATATATATTCACCAAAATACTAATGAATAAATAAGATGTGACATTGACAATGTGTCATGGAGCAACAATAAATACATACAACGAGCTACTGAGTAATAGCACTGCAGCACTGTAGTCCCGTTATTCATCGATTTGCTCTTTGTCTTTATTTGTTATGTGCTAATTTCTTTGGTTTCAGATTTATGGAAGTGATTATCCTCTTTCATGTAATTTCCCTCATTTGAGAAATGAAATATTTTGTCACTGCCTTAGTAAAGGTAAGAAGAAACTATAGGTAACAACTATTATTAGAATAAGTGAGGTGTATTTGTGTGTGAGTATGTGTGAGTGCTTATGTGTATGAGTTTGACCATTGCTAATTATACTTTTCATGCATACAGTGCAAACATCATTCCAACACCCCACCCAACACCAGACGGCTTTTGCATATAAAAATGCAACAGATTTTTATAGTTGATTCCTTAGCTTGCCAATATATCCTATTGATTCAAAGAGCTTTCTAGTGAAGTTCTTAGAGTTGTCTATAGCATCATGTCAGTGAAATAGGATAATTTAGCTTATTTTCTAACTTTAATTTCTTAAAAAAATTATTGCCTACCTGCTGTAGCTAGAAATATTAATACTGTGCTGAATGATAGCAGCAAGAGTGAAAGTCCTAATTGTGCTGGAATTTAGGCTAGAAGAAACTTTAGTTCTTTACCAGCGAATTTCACTCAACGTTTCTTCAGAGTACATTCATTATTAGCATTGGTTTACATTTCACTTCCTTGAATACTGAAAAGTTTCCTCAGTATCTACACTTGTTTTTGTTTATCATTCATCAGTAGATAGTATTTTGAATAATTCTAAGAAAACAGCCATCGACTATTTTTTAAAGAATTGGAATTTGACTTAATTGAGCATGTTGATTGCTTCAACTTTGGTAGAAATAAGTGTAAATCACTGAAATGAATTTTAGGTGCTATCATTAATATGCACTGGATTTTAGCTTGGAAGATTTTTGTAAAAATACAAATTGCTTATTTGAAACAACCTGACTCATGTTAGCTCTTAGCACTTAGACTCTTGAAATTTAACATCTGGACTCAATCAACTAAAAATTATATTAAAATATCAAATGGCAGAAACTGATTAATCTTTTCCAATTTTTTTCTTCCACTTAAAATTACCTATAAGGGCGATTTTCTTACCGTCCCCATGCCTGCCTTGTAGGCAACATTTAGCAAGCTCATTGTTCTTTCTAGGACCTCAAAATTTCAAGCATGAGTTTGTTCAATATGCTATTTAAATAAAATGTTCATCAGCAAATATTTGGTTCATAACAAAAGCTCTTTACTTCCTGATGGGCAGGAATGTGTCTCTGAAGATTGATGTAATTTTTGGTCAACATGTAAGATACTCTGTCTTAAGAAAATGATGAGAGTAGTTAATGGGAGGGGGGAAATTTTATTTTTAGATGGAGGAAGAGAGATCAAATGAAGCCATTTTCTCTTAGAAAAGGCAAGAACAAGAGGGCAAAAACCATATTGGGTTTTATTTTTTTAATAGAACATTTTAGTGCCTATTATGTAGCTTCTGTAAAATTACCACAACATGGCAAGGCTGACAAATAAAATGAGATGTGAAACAAAGGGAGAAAAAGCATGCCTCATTAGACATTACTTGCCTTCCTCTATAATAGTGGATTGTGTACAAAAAGAAAAAATAAACATCTACAGTGTAATTATTTACTAAATTCTCTTTAGACTCATAACCGAAACTTCATTGGACCTGACATTAAAAAGTGAATTAGTAGAGAAAGAGAGCTGTGTTTTGGTTTCTGAACTGAACTCTCCAGATGCTCCTCTAAAGCTCTCTTTAATCAGAGCCAGATTTGGAAAGTTCTAGACTAAGTGAGATGAAACAACAAATGAATGTTCAAATTGTCATTGTTTTCAATATATCCATGTGTCCTACTGAACAAGTCTTGATTTTAGATTTAAAATCTTAAATTACCATTTTAGGTGAAAGCATTTGTATGTCTCCGTATTATAGCTGATAAAAATAATATTTTTAACAAACTCATTCTAAACTGGTAGTTGAGCCTGTGTATATGTCAACATACTCAGAATAAACTGAGTCACTGTCACTGTCATCCTGTTGTTCATGGATTTGCTCCAGCAGGCACCAGTAATGGCTCCATTGTGAGACTTGCTACTATTTTTGTCATATCGAATGCGCCACAGGTAGCTTGCCAGGCTCTGCCGTGTGGGTGGGATACTCTCGGTAGCTTGCCAGGCTCTCCAAGAGGGACCGAAGAATCAAACCCGGGTCAGCTGCGTGCAAGGCAAACGCCCTACCCGCTGTAATATACAGCCCCCAACAAACCATTTTTACAACTTCTTGTGAGCAGGTTAAATCCAAAATTGACAGCCAACCAGCTGTATGCGATATTTAGGACAAACTCCGAGCTGGGGAGGCTGCTTCTAGAATCCCCTCTCAGAAAGAAGTCCTGCCTACTGCAGGGGACCTCCTGGCACAGACCGGCAGCCAACCTCAGGAATCACTCAGGAATCACACCTGGCGGTGCTTGGGGGACCGTATGGGATGTTGGGAATCGAACCCGTGTTTTCCGCAAGCAAGGCAAACGCCTTCCCAGGTGCTATGGCTCCAGCCCCACCCCCCAGTTTCTTAAATCTGAAAGGGGTACGCATAAGCCTGGCTTCTGGCCTTCGGGAGCTGAGGGAGGCTGGACACTGGGGCCAGCTGTGGCCCAGGCCTGAGACCGCCAAATCCCCCGCCCCGCGGAGTATCAGACTCTCATTACTCTCACCCAAGTACTCGGGGGTGAGTAACGAGTGCCCCACTATCACACACAGGGGTGAAGAGGCATCACTCGCTCTTTACAGAAAGAAGAGATGCCCCCGAAGGAACCAAAGGTGCCAAGATCCTGGTGGCTTGGCAATGTACAAGGCCCAAAATAAGCGTAAGTTTTTGGATTATTTTGGTTTTGCTTTGGGGGGTACTCCTCCCATCAGGGGTTACTCCTGGCTCGGTACCCAGAAATCACTCCTGGTGGTTGAACGGGGACATAGAAGATGTTGAGGATTGGACCCAGATCAGCTGGGTAATTATGAGTTATTATGTAAAAAAAAACCTGAGTAATCATGTAAAATTGAAGAGTATGCTAAATGGCTAAAGGACCATAGTCTATTGGTCCTGGTGTATTCTGATTAATTTCAATATATTTAGCATATGTTTGTGCACTAAATACTTATTTCCTGTGATTCACAAAATTTTAACTTAATTAAAGAAGGAGCTCCTATCACCTCCTTCTGAATGCTTGCTTCTATAAACTAGTTATGCTATTATCAGCATTTCCAGGTTTCTTTCTTCTGTGTACTAATCCAAAGTTGGAAATGACTTGATGGAAGAATAATGTCTCACGGACATATAAAGCTAACATCTATTTATATTAGATGATGTTAGGTCACATTACAAAGCCCTGAGTGGTAGGAAAATGCATCTATGCTGATTTTCTTTGAAATTTCCCAGTTGTTTTCTTGATGGTTAACTGGTTTCTCACATTTTGGTATTAAAATTCACTTTAGGCTGCTAAGCCCTTTTGAGCAAGTTTGATATTGAACCATACTGGTCTCTTCTCAACCCTTTTTGTCAAATTCTTCAGAGTAAAAAAAAAATTAAAATATACTTTCAAATATTTGGGTGAACAATTATTAATACTGCATTTCTGCAGCTTTCTAATCAGCAAGGGCACTTTCCTCTGGGTGATAAATATGTTAGTATGTTTTACAGAGTCAATAAATCAAGAACAATAATAAACATTAAAACAAGGTCCTATCCATAAGTAACTTCAGATAGCAATTTATATAATGACATCATATCCCGTCTCTGACCAAGGCACAGAAGTTTCATTTGCCTACTGCTCTTGTGAACAGTGAAATTTTTTTCTAATGTTAAAATTTAATGCAGGTACATAATATATGACATTTGTATTCAAAAGATATAATGAAGAGAAGATGAAGAACTGATAAAGCAAATGACGTGATAATATATGCTGTTATGGGTAAGACAGAGGGAGGACAGGTGACGAATTGCTCTTCTTTTCAGACACCGTTCTCTGAATTTGGCAGCGTGTACATTCCAGGCAATGAAGACATAGCAAAATGCAAGTGGTGACAAGAGAGCTACTGCTCTAGTTTTAGTATCTTTTGGTCCATACTTATTACAGCAGCACTACACAGAATACTTACTTCTCACTGCTTACTACAGGCATTTGCTGCATGTGGTCCTCAGTTCAGAATCTCTACCCTTCACTGCTATGAGGTGGTGTTGGGGATTTTTTGTGCTTCATGCTGCCTTTATTTTCAGATGGGAAGTAGCTTTTCACTGTTTTTCAAAATGTGACTGCACTCTCTCTCTTCTTCACCCTCACTCTTTCTCCCTTAACATTTCTTCAAATGAAACAATTTAAAATATGATTTTCAAATGATTGTTTCATTTATTTGTTCAACCTAAACCTGAAATCTATAAAAAAATTGGTGTCAAAATTTTGATACTAATATTTGATACCAATACCAAAAATCTTGCTTTTGGGGGGGCCTCCATCCACTTATCAGTTGGTACAGGGGCCGCTTACCATGAGACTGGGCCTTGGTGGTTCAGCATCAGGGCAGGAGAGTTTAGGGCTGTTTGGGTCAATCAGTGACCAGGGCACTAGATCAGTGGGGGTTGGTGCCACTAGGGCTACTCTGGCTGTGCGTGGAGCTCGGGGTCATGCAGTGCTAGGAATTGAACTTGGATCACTAAGCCCTGTCCTCAATTTTATTTTTATGAATGTTCTGAAGTGATAGCGCAGCGGGCAGGGCATTTGCCTTGCATGCAGCTGACCTGGGTTCGATTCCTTCGTCCCTCTCAGAGATCCTGGCAAGGATACTACTACTCTCAGTAATATCCCACCCACACAGTAGAGCATGGCAAGCTACCTGTGGAGTATTCAATAGCCAAAAACAGTGACAACAAGTCTTACAATGGAGATGTTACTGGTGCCCGCTTGAGCAAATGGATGAACAATGGGACAACAGTGCTACAGTTCTATATAAGCAGTAATAGTAACATGCTATTCACACTGAATTGTCTCTATTAAGTGCAGAATTCAAAATAGTAACAAAAAGCCTCCCTAAGAACAAAGTCAGAACAAAGTAACTTCACTAGTAAATTTCTCAAGATATAAGATATAATTTCTATTTTTAAATGATTCTAAAAAATTGAAAATGGAGAATACTCCCAAACCCAGTTTACCATATTAGCCTGATTCCAAAATCAGAAAAGAATAGCATACAAAGAAGAAAGCTATAGACAGATAATATCTGTAATATACATAAATCCAAAACTCCTGAAAAAAAATCCTGGAAAAATCAAATCCAGTAATTTAGAGGAAAAGAAAAAAGTCACACACTATATGGCCAGAATTACTGCCTTGTATGTATGAATGAGTAAAACATAAATTGATTGATTTAATACAGCACATCAACAAAATAAAGGATACAAATAGCAATGTATAAATAACTATAGATAAAGCTTTCAACAAGATTCAACACCCATTATGATAAGAACTATTAAAGTGGGAATATAGTGAATATAATAAATGTCCTACATGACAGTCCATACTGAGTGTCATATGCAATGGTGAAAAACTACATTCTTTCCTGAATATTAGGAACAAGAGAAGTATATTCACTCTTACCACTTTTTATGGCATTGTTAAGAGAAACAAATAAAGACTCAAATGTAAATATATTTCATAAATTTAAGAATTAGTATTCTTAAAATGAATATTGAAAAATTGATATTAAAATTCCCACATAGCCTTAAAGCAATTTATAGGTTCAATACAATCTATATCAAAATACCAATGACATTTTTAGAAAATAGAACAAGTAATTAAAAAATTTGTAGAAATACAGGAGACCACTGGTAGTCAAAGCAATTCTGATAGAAAATAAGGAAAAAGGGGAAGGAATCAAAACCCTGGCTTCAAACTGTTTAACAAAGCAGTAGTAAATAAAACAGCATGGTACTGGCCCAAATACCAGACACAAAAGCCAATTGAATAGAACAGTGAATTCAGTGAAGAAGAGTGGAGACATAAATGGACACTTAAACTTTGATAAAGAAGTCAAAACCATACAATGGATAAAGGAAAACTTTTTCTACAAATATGCTGGGAAAACTCAAAAAGTGGATAAAAATTATGGAAATTAAAAGTGAAGTCAATCAATATCTAAAACATAGGTCATACACTCCATAGGTTATACACATTATTTCAGAGGTGTGGTTGGAACAACTGCTGTAGGAAGGAAAACATAAATGGACGGGCTTATGTCAAAATTAAAGAAGGAAAAAATGCAACCTATGCAACCTGTAAATATATTGAGAAAATATATTTGCGCATCAAATGTCTGACCAGGTTGATCCAAATTATGTGAAGAGATATGCAGCTCCACAACAGAAGCAAAGAGAAATGATCCAATAAAATAAAAGACCTGAACAGACATAACTCCAAAAAAGGCATACAGAGGGCCCACAGGCAAAAAATTTTCTTAGCATCACTTATTGCAAGATGCAAATATCATAGAAGATGCAAATCAAGACCTGAATGGAACATTGTATTCCACAATTGAGAATTGTATTCCACAATTGAGAATCTTCTATTAAAACAAACAAACAAACAAATGTTGAAATAAGTGTGGGCAAGGGTTTAGGGGAAAAAAAGCTCTGGTACACACTGTGGGGAATGCGTATTAATTTAGCCTCTAGGAAAAGCAGTACAAAATTCTTTGAGAAAGAAAAAAAAGAAAAATATCACATAATCCAGCAGTACCACTACTAGGAATTTATCTGAAGTACATAAAAACACTAACTTGAAGAATATTTTCACCTCTATGTTTATAGCAATGGTACTGATAAGAGTAATAACATGAAGTCACTTTAAGGGTCATAAGCAGATAACTGTATACACAATTTTTTTAAAAAAAGTTGAATACTATTGTTTTCTATTCATGGCTACTTTGCTTTCTCTGTGTTTGATGTAATTTTGTTACTTAAATTTTTTTGTTAGTACTTATGACTAAAGCAATAGCACAGTGTGTAGGGCATTTGCCTTGCACTCGGCCAACCCAGGTTTGATTCCTCCGCCCCTCTCGGAGAGCCTGGGAAGCTACCAAGAGTATGTCGCCTGCACGGCAGAGCCTGGTAAGCTGCCCATGGCGTATTTGATATGCCAAAAACAGTAACAAGAAGTCTCACAATGGAGACGTTACTGGTGCCCACTCGAGTAAATCGATGAACAATAAAACGACAGTGCTACAGTGCTACTTATGATATTTTCCTGTTAAATCCTAAGAAAACATTTGCATTTAGGTGTTTTTATTTTTAATTGAGACACTAACTTTTAATATTGTTTTAAGTGGTGTTCTTATTTTAATTTGTCAGAGAGGTTTTACTTTCAACATGTTGACTACTATAGATACTGGATTTATTCATTTATTTTAAGAGATTTGGTAAGTATGAAAAGCTGCTTTTACAGAATGAAAGTTCTGCAAATTCTAAATGTTTGTAATTTTCAGTTTATTTTCCTTCATCATCGATGAAGAGTACAAAAACAACTATTGTCATTCACACTCCTCACGCTATACATTTAGCATGCTTTTCTTTTCTAGATTTATCCTTCACCTTAAGTTTTGTTGATATAAAATCAACATATCAGCACAATATCAGTTTTACATGTAGGCTATTAGCTTGATATTATTAGTTCAATCTTGTGAATTGTTTGCTTAAAATTTTAAATATGAGTTATTTATATTTATTTCTTAATTGACTTTAAAATATTTTTTTATGGCTGAAAGGGATCTCGGGAGTCAGGGACAAACTTTTTGCATGCACAAGTCTCTGAGTTTGATGTTAGCACCACAAATGGTGGCCCCACAAATAGGGTCCACTGGACAGATCATGCTCCTATTTTTCCTGAAATCCCAGAAATTTAGGAGTCCCGATTTTAAATTTGATAAAGGTCGGGAAAGTCAAGTAAAGGCTGCATTTCTAGCTTTTTAGGACAGATGAGCCCTGTAGCATTGATACCTCTAATGCGGAAGCTGGTGGACCTTTCGTGTGTAAAGCCTTACTCAGGATCTAAAGCCTTACTCAGGCTGGGAGTGGCAGCGAGAGGGGGAGGGAGTGTGTGTTTGGACCCAGCATCTCTCCTGTTGGGAGGGAACCTTCCAACCGAACCGCCTGAGTCTGATCTCCCTATGCTCTGCTGACTAGCTCTACCGGTACAGGGCTGCCTCCCCCCACTGTGTTTTTTCCTTTGGCTCTTTGACACCCCCACCTTCCTGCCAGCCTGGTGCAGCTGATCAAGCTGTTCAAACAACTGGAAGACATCAGAAGTTAAACACTCATTATTTTAATTTGATGCTAATCATGTGTTAATGAGACTAATCCTTGCAATGATTCAGGTAATTTGCTTAATGGCTGCCCAGAGTACAGATTACAGCAATCAGTCACGTCTGATAAGATGTCTGTTGTGAAGGCTGTCAGGTGAATGAGGTGGGAGAGGACTCGGCAGGGAGGGTCTGATGCTCAGCCTGCTTGTGTTGGAGAGAAGACAGCTTCGAAATTTGAAAAAAAAAAATCTGGACTGAAGAGAGTCTAAATGGGTCAGATTCTTACTATACACGTGGCCAAACTGGGTTTAATCCCCAATACCCTCTATGGTCCCCTGAACCCCGCCAGGGGTGATTCCGGATCATGGAGCCAGGAGTAAGCCCTGAACACAGCCAGGTATGGCCCCCAAACAGTACAACAAAGAAATCCAAAAATTTCGACCAGAAATGGTCTTGGTCCTCAGAGTGCTCACATACAGAACGAAGTTAGTGTCACTTTGTATAGTGACAGCACACACTGAAGTATGCATAAAAATTTAAAAAAATTTTTTTTAATTGAATCACCATGTGGAAAGTTACAAAGCTTTCAGGCCTAAATCTCAGTTATACAATGCTCGAACACCCATCCCTTCACCAGTGCACATATTCCACCACGAAGAATCATAGTATATGTTCCCCCCCCACACACACACACCCCACCCCCACCTGTGTAGCTGATAAATTTCACTTTACTTTCTCTTTACTTTGGTTACATTCAATATTTCAACAAAAAACTCAGTATTATTGCTTGAAGTTCCCCCCCTCAAAGTCAGACCTGCTGGAAAGCAAGCATTTGATAATTTGTTTTCCATTGCTGAGAATGAAGAGATATGAGGTCTATTGTGGCTATTGTGGCCGCGTAATTTTGGATTCCTGTATTTGGCATAGAAGTGGATCAACATGGGAAGTATCATGTAGAGTGAAATGAGTCAGAAAGTAAGGGACAGACATAAAAAGATTGCACTCTTATGTGGAATATAAAGTAGCAGAGAGGTTGCAATGATGCAATTTCTGGCAGAAATTTCTTTGGACTTAGTTACTTAAATACTAAAACGCATAAAAAAATTTTTTTAGGAGGTAACAGAAATTTATTGGCCTTTTCTTTTTTAAAAAAATTTTTATTATATCACCATGTGGAAAGATACACAGTTTTCAGGTTTATGTCTCAGTTATATGATATTCAAACACCATCCCTTCACCAGTGCCCATATTCCACCACCAGAATCCCCAGTATACCCCCCGCCCTCCACCCCCCACCCCCCACTGTATAACTGATGAATTTCACTTCATTTTCTCTTTACCTTGATTACGTTCCATATTGCAAAACAAAACTCACTATTGTTGTTGGAGTTTCCCCCCAAGAAAGACAGCCTTACTAGGGAAGCATTTGATAATTGGTTTTCCATTAAAAGATTGTATGTTTTCAGTTAGCGCGGCCATGCTGTTCGGATGTGTTCCAGTCCCGCAACCCGGAGCCGTGTTAGTTGCTGCTCAGTGTCGCCAGGGCTCCATTTGGAGAAGGCGTCCCAGCTGTACCTCCTCCGTCTGTATCCCTGGTGTTGTTGGCCCGGATTCCAGTCCGGAGCATTTCTCTGGCCACGTTGCTCACCAGACTACCTGGCCTCTTCTCAAAATGCATAAAATTTTTGAGGAGACTTGGTATAGAGTTTATTTTAGTCTAGAGAGATGATTAACTCAGGAAGCTGTTTGTAGTTGTGTGCACTTTCCTATCAAAAGTTCTTTCCTAAAATTTTCAGAAAAAGAAAGTGAAACTACCCGGAGGAAAAGCAATGAGTTTCTTGTTTTCTCCTACATTGGAAATACAGACTTAAAGAAACAAATGAGGGAAACTATTTTATTTGGGGATAATTGACTTACAGCAACATATTGTGAGGCTTTAAAACCATCGAGACACAATTGCCTTTGTATTTTAGGCAATCGATGACTGCTAAAGTGGGGGCATGGTGCCCTATGCATGTTGTGAGATTGATTCACGAGGTATCTTTTTTCTCCCCCTTCAAATAATGGAATTTAATTAATTGTTACACGTAAACTGGGCCAGCAGTTCAATGCAAGGGCGTAAGGATGAGTTGCCTCCTGGGCTCCTTTGATGGTGCTCATTGGGGTCCTTCGTTACTCCTGGTGGAGCTGGCGTCCTCCAGGGCTACATTTGTAGTGCTGAGGACTGAGCTCTGTAAGGTATGCACCTCAACCCCCACACGATCTCTCCCACGCTACATTTGCCAAACCGTTAAGCCAGTTTTCTTTTTCCTTTGTAATTTCATCTTTAATTTTTCTCTCTTTTCTCACATTGTCATATCAGCAGACAGGAGCCAAGCCACACTTTCAGCATTTGACATGATAGCATCAGCGGAATACTCCATTCCATTGCTCCCAAAGTTTCTCTTTCCTGAAACAGTGGAAAAACATTACGTTTTCAAGTTCTTTGCCAGTTTATTTTCTGCAGTTTCCAAAAAAATGATCTTCATTTCCCTCTGAGATCTCATTCAGAATGGCCTTTTCCTTCCATATTACTAGAAATGGTCTGAACAGAACTACTGTTCTCTGATGGAGGCTTTCTCTAACAACTCTCCTCTTTTCTTTCTGAGTGGTCACAAGAATTGCCTCTTCCTGTTACTACAGCAGCTCTATATTTGAGCAAGACTTCACCCCCACTTCAATTTATGTCTTTGTTTCCTTAAACTACTACTAAAAACATATGTGTGTGTATAGTAGATTTGTCACTTAAACAAACAGTAACCATTTATTTCTCATGAACTGGAGACTGGGAAGTCTAAGATAAAGTAGATTTGATGTCTAGTGAGCATCATTTTTTTCTGACTGCTGAGTTTCCTTTTTTTTACTCCAATACAGTAGAATTTCTGCTTCTCAACTGGTAGAAGGGCACCAGCTGTCTAGATTTCAATGCACTAAGGCTGTTTTGTGGAGTTCCAGTCTCATAACTTAATTACCTTCCAAAGCTGTATCGCCTCCAAATTCCAACACATCGGAGGTTAGATTTTCTTTTTTATTTCTTTCTTTATTTTTTGTTTGTTTGTTTGTTTGGCGGGCACACCTGGCAGTGCTCAGGGGTTACTCCTGGTCTGTGCTCAGGAATCACTTCTGGTGGTGCACAGGGGACCACATAGGATGCTGAGGATTGAACCCAGTGCAAGGCAAGCTCCCTCCCTGCTGGACTATCTTTCAAGTCCCCCCGAGGCTAGTTTTTAATTTATTCAGTCTGTAGGACAATTCAACAGTAAAAAGATAGACTCTGAATAAATAGTACCAAAGTAAATGAAAATCTTCAGGGAACAAAATAAGCTTTAACGTAAACCTTCTATTTAAACTATCATATAACATGAAGTAGATTATGAATTTAAATAAAAATTTTAAGACTATCAATCTCTTAGAAAAAAAAACAAGAAAAATCTCAGTCTTGGAAAAGAGATTTTAGATTAGATAGCAAAATTCATGGCTTCTAAAAGGAAGTAATGAGAAAATTGAACTTTATCAAAGTTATGAATTTTTCTTCTGTAAAAAATCCCATTAGGATGAAAAATATAAGCTGTAGGCCAAGAGAAATATATCCCCACCAGATTTCTCAAAAGTTAAGGCTGGAACCCATCTTTTTTCAAATGGTTAGCAATTTGATTTCATTGGGAAATTATTCAATGATTTGCATAGGTTTCCGTCACATGTTTTACAAGTAATGGAAAGTCTTACTATCGAATTTTATTTATAACTTCTACTCCAGTTGACCCTTATCCCATATTTTCCTATCATCTACTTTTTTCTTCTTGTCTTTGTGCTTTGACCTTTCTTACTTTTCAGCTGCTTTTCTTTCTTGTGATGCTTCTTTCAAAAAAGTGTGTCAAAGGTAAAGATGTTTTATTCTGCATAAATAATTCTTATACCACTGAGATAATTCGGGACCATAGACCTAAGTAGAAATGTTTACACTTCCTGGGGCCGGAGCGATAGCACAGCAGGTAGGGCGTTTGCCTTGCATGCGGCCGACCCGGGCTCGATCCCCGGCATCCCATATGGTCCCCCAAGTACCGCCAGGAGTAATTCCTGAGTGCAAAGCCAGGAGTAATCCCTGAGCATCGCCAGGTGTGACCCAAAAAGAAAAAAAAAATTAGAAATGTTTACACTTCTTAAAAAATTATTAGGAGAAAATTTTTAAATGGGTCTGGTAATGAAAGATTCATTTTCTCTATGCACTGTTTTTGCCAATGCACTAAAGATGGAGAGTGAATACTAAAAGACATCTGAGGCCAAATACATTAAACTAATCCCAACATGCACTTTTATCTTTACTTTCAGGTGGATGGTTTGAAAAATATCAGTTCAGTTTTGAATATACTTATTGTGGACAATTTTGGTTATTCATGTATATTTAAAATTTGTGGTTATGAAGTATGCATAGCTTGAAACCCAAGCTACCATGTCTTTTGGGGAAAAAAAGTGATGACTCCATTCCAAAGGAAGAGAGAGTCTGATTTTCACACTTAAGGCTGATGGCACTAGAAAGAAATATATTTGAATACAAACTGTTGTAGCTCCAAAAGGCTTTCAGTCCCCACCTCCCTGTTAGGAGAGACATTGTCAACTTAAAATTAATTACTAAAATGTGAAACAAATCAAAAGACAAAACAAATCAGGCTGTTAAGACAAACATTAAAAATCAAATTATGCTCTCAAAATAGGCAATTTACAGCTTGGAAGGGTAATTGGCAAACCTGAAATGCATACAAATAGTTGAAATTACTGACTCTAGCGGTATATTACCTATTGGAGGGTATAATTTGACAATGACTCTTTAAAAGGGGTAGAGATTCAATCATTTTTCATGATTTAACAGCAAAATATGCTTTAACACTCTGTCTAAAAGAGTCCGAAGGAAGATTAAATTGAAGAAGGAGCTTTAGCTAAGAGAGAAACGAGTGTTGAAGCTATATGTCAGGAAGAAGCATGGATAGCCTTTAGAGTTTTACAGTCTTCTGTTAAATGAGCAGCTCAGAGGCAACCACTGACCACAATGATTCAGTAAATCATTCAAATAGGTTTACTAGGACCAGAGTGATGGTATAGCTAGTAGAGCACTTGCCTTGTACTTGGCCACTCTGAGTTTGATGCCCTGAGCCCTGCAGGGGTGATCCCTAAGTACAGAGCCAGTGATAAACCCTGTGTATTCCTGGATGTGGCTCAAAAAAGACCCAAAGAAAAAACCAAAAAGAAAAAAAAAAAACCTTATATAAAATAGGTTTGCCTTGCTGGCTTTGGAAAGAAGGATACGGCATACCAAATCTGACATTTGAGTTATCAAATGTGGTATTTAGAGTTAATTCAGGGATAAAGCTCTAAGGGATCAATACATTTTCCCACATATATTCAACAGATCCTATTTTCAAATTCCAATAGAATAGTCATTTTCTGAAACTCTGGACCTTTGCATATTGCCTCTGTCTTTCTCAGTATATTAAAAAATTGTTCTTTCTTGAAATGACAATATTTACTCTTTGGATAGGAGTGGTGTACAATGGGACACAGCAGCCAAAGATCTCACAGGGCGTGATGGTAAGTGGCAGGCTTCTCCTCTGGGTTTAGTTTTTCCCAGCCTCCTTTACCTGTCCTCAAAGGTCTAGTCCACTAAAGTCTTCTGCCTCTGGTGTTTCTTTTACCTGTGTCTTTAGACATCTTCATGACATGGCTTTTTCACTGCCCTACAGAATCAGTATACACCACCATGTTTTTTCACATTGAGCAGCTAACATTCTTTTGAGCAAATGCCAGAGAGAGAGAGAGAAAGAGAGAGAGAGAGAGAGAGAGAGAGAGAGAGAGAGAGAGAGAGAGAGAGAGAGAGAGAGAGAGAGAGAGAGAAATGTTGGTTTTGGAGCCACACCTAGCAGTGCTTTTTCACTCAAAGATCAAGATGACTCCTTTTGGCCACTCTCAGAGGACCACATGCAGTGCCAAGAGGGAAACAGGTGAGCTAAGTGGAAGGCAATGCCCTGCTCTCTGTACTGTCTCTCCAGACTAACATATATTTTTATTTAATCTAGACCATCGAAGATCTTTTTAAATTTTTATAGTTTTATAAATCAGAAGTAGGACTTACAAAAATAAATTGCCAGTATTTAAATTGTATAATGAAAAATTGGGGGACATATTTTATACCTCTGAAACAATGACTCCAAAAAGATTTTAAAAAATCTCTCATACTGTAAAATATCCCAGTGCCCCTTTCAAGTCCTTTCTTCCCACCTCTTTTTATAACATTTTAAACTCTCAATCCCTACAAATTTGTTTGTCTATTCTACACAAAAATAAAACTAAACAAATAAAGATATAGTATAGGTAGCCTTATATTATTTGGATTGTTGCAATAAACAAAAATATTTTGAGATTTATCTCTACAGTTGATGCATCAAATCATAATTTCTTATTATCATTTCATTGTGTGGAAGTTTAATTCTCTTGCATTTACTCAATTAGTGCATATTTGAGTGATTTCTAGTTTTTGATTCTTTGAAGTATTGATATGAACATTCATGTTCAAAGTTTTCTGTGGATATATACTTTCTATTCTATTGGAAAATAACTAGAATGGAATAATTGGATAATACAACAGTTGAATTTTCTATTTTTAAGAAACTGATAAGTTTTCTCAAAGTAGTTTTATCATTTTACGTTCACATTATCAGTGTTTGAATGTTTTAGTTTCCTTTCCAGACTTGGTATGGTCAATCATTTTAATTTTAGCCACTATTACCAGAATGTAATGGTAGCTTATCTTTTCATTAAATTGCATTCCCCTATCGTTTAATCATGTTTAACATTTTTTTCATGTTCTTGCTTGACATTCTTATATTTTATCTAATAAAATAGTTAAATCATTTCCCTCTTTTCAAATTTAGTTGATTGTTTTTTTAAAGTGTTTTAGGGAGCCCTGTATTATATGCTGGATACATGTACTTTATTTTTTATATATTTTCTTTAATCCTGAGATTTGTCTTTGAATTGTTCTAAAGTTGACTTCTAAAGGGTAAACATTTACCATTGCTATGAAGTCAAATTTATAAATTATGCATTTTTTCTCATATTGAAAAAGCAGCATATTTCAAAGGCAAACTTATATTCATTTGAAAATGTATCATTTGAGGTTTTACATTTACGTCTATGATGTTTTAAGTTCATTTTGTATATGACTTCAGGCATAATTTTAAGACTTTTAAATTTTGTATATGAGTGCATCTTCTTGTCTCATTATCACTGGTTGAAAACACTTCTTTATCTACTAGTATAGGTCTTAATGAGAACTCATAGTCTTATGAAATTCAGAATTTGAATTATAGCATAAATAAATTGAGGAATCGTATTATACCAGTACAAATCTCAATAGAGTATAAAAGAAATACTTATAGGTCTACCATGTAAGAATGAGTTTATGTTGACCACAAAGACCTTGATAAATGCTCTGTAACATAATTAGCACTTAGAAAATGTTTGTGAAGAGTGAATCAATTAATTCAGACATAAATTCAGACATAAATAACCTGTTGGAGTGGGTAGATCATTTCTTAAAGTTTTACTATTCAGTTCAGCAATTTCTTTCCAAATGGCACTGCATTTGGGGTTCATCTTCTTTCTTTGCAAGAAACAACATTCTAAAGATTCTATTGGATTGAATCCTTTTAAAGGGATTTTTATGCCACTCTTTGCAAATTCCTAAGAATAAATCTTGTGGCATAGAGTTCTCATTGCAATAAATGACCAAAAAATGTATAATTATGGATTTTTTACCCTTTCCTTGGTGAATTTCTTCATTCCTTCAATTTTGCTTCTTGAATTAATTCCAATTGTACTTGACTGCAATTTCTGGTCTTAGAATCTAACTTTGGTACAACCTCCAAAGTCATAGATGAATATTAGTATAGTTCTAAAAATCTGCTACAATCTGATAAAAGAATAAAATATTTATTTGGCAATGAAAGAATTTAGTGCCCAGGAATTTCTAGTGCTATGAAATAATTTAGTGCATAGAAATTTCCAGCGCTATGAATAAAACCTGAACTTAATTTAATGTTGTTACTAAAATTGATATTGAAGAATAAAATTTGCTGTATTATGATGATGGAAATGATCTATTTGTATCAAATTTCTCCTGCAAATCCTTGTGACATATTTTATATGTATCAATAAAATAGACATTTTGCCAGCTGGGAATTTTCACATGTAGAAGATTATCTGAAACATACTTTTGAGCATTATACTTATTTAAATGCCTATTATATTTGTTTAAATATAAAAATACTGTTTACAGTCTTAAAATAAATAGTAAAGATTAAGCCACAGAACTATAGTTTATTGAGCTTTTAAAATTCTATTTGTAAATCTTTTTACTTTTTCTTGTTATTCTTGAGTCATAGCAACATCTTGAATAATTTACTATTGATTTGGCTCCTTAAAACAACACTTAAAGGCATATAAGACAGTAATACAGAACAGATAAAACATATTAAATTGTATATATATGAGTACCATTGCTTAAATGTGTATCATTTATATATATTGAATATATTTGAATTTCTGATTCATTTCAATGCTAATGTTATAGTTTCTATTTTAGTTTTGTTGAAGGGTCAGGATTTCTTGTGTTGTTCACTATCTTCCTGTCATAAAATGATGCTCCCCCAACTTGGAATTTCAATCTATTTTACCCAGAGTTTTATGTTTACTTATGACTATTCATTTTTTGGCTGTGGTTTTGCTTATTATATACTCTTTTTTATTTAGTTGGATAATATTGTCATTGGTTTATTCACTCCTCAGTTTTTTTCAATTATTTTTATGTACTTTGGGTTTAATCAATTAATTTTCCAAGCTGTAAATTATCTATTTTGAGAATGTAATTTGTTTTTAATGTATGTCTTAACACCATGATTTGTTTCATGTTTGTAATTAATTTTGAGCTTTGAAAATAAAATTGCATGACAAATCATTATGGGCAATGCCACCACCATAGACAGCAAAGATGAAATTTGTCATAGAAGCAAACTTTCTTTTTATTTTGACATCTTTAAGGGAAGTTTTAGCAGTTAAAAATGAACACTATTAAGTCCTAATAGTCCAGAAAAATAGCACATTTTTATGAGTAGCACATTATACGAATGTACGAGTAATTATATGTTCTATTACTTATCTATTACTATATCTAAAAAACATGCTTGAAGTTAGGTGTGTAGCAGTAATAATTTATAATTTCTGATAATTTTTGGTCAGATAGATTTATATTGATCTGAGCCAGGCCAGTGGATCTTGACCAGTTAACTCACCCATTTCCATTTGACTGACAGGAAGCTAGATTGTTCTCTTTTCTTTACTGGTTGTTGGGTAAGATATGATGTTGTCCAGCGAAATCTTTCAGTATCTGGTGAGCTGGCCGGAGCTTTTTCATATGGCAACTATGGAGCTTAAAGGGCAAGCCTAGAACCACGAGACACTCCTTTGAGCCTCAGCTTAGGATACGCGTATCTTTCCCACTACATTTTATTGTTCAGATGAAGTTAAGGGGCTAAGAGCAAGAACAACAATCATAATGAAATCTCCTCTCATCAAAAAAACAAAACACACCAAAATTCTCCTTCCAGTTTATACCTGACTAAGCAGTGGATTGGAAAAGAGACATTCTGATGAGAGCAAGGAAAACTGAAATTGAGGAAAGCTGGAAGCAAATCTATTTCGCCTGATGTTTTCACCATTTGCCGGGAGCTCAGATCTGGTCAAATACAGGGTTGCTGAACCAACAGAACACTTCCCAGCTCAGCGTGAGCTCCGGTATGCAGACACATCATGAGCTAAATAATGCAAATACCCGGAGACCAGAGCGCTTTGTATTACAAGTGATAAAACATTAAAGTTACACACATAGTTGGCACAATAAGTTTGTGACAGCAAATTTCCACATAATTATAGCTTCTACAGGTCATTACATACACAAATCTCCAGAGAGCATCCAGGCCAATGCAATCTCAAGCCATTAATGTGAACTCAGATCAGCAGGTGTGATATGTGAACATTGCCCAGGCCAGCTCACATTCAGGTCTCTATCCCTAACACTCAATTATCTCTAGGCATAATTAAGAAATAGGAGGAAGTGACTCTCACCAATGGAGAGGAATAAAAAGCATAGAAAGATCCCCCGAAGCTTCTAGAATTTTTTGCCTAGAGAACTTTCAAGCAAAAATCCTACCTGTATTGAATAAAATGAATACTGAAATGAGTAAGCTAGTGTAATAAACCATCAATAAACTTGGAAAATTTGGGAAGTATGCATACACCCTTTCATAAGCAAATTAATGAGTTTAATATTAAAGTTACTAATTTAAAAAAACATTAGTGGGACTTGTCTGCCTCATGGAAGAAGCTGAAACTTGAATCAGTGACTTAGAAGAAAAGACCTTGGTACAGGTTATCAGAGAGAAAAATGCAGGAATTTAATAAAGATAGAAAACATGAGAAATCTATGGTGAGCAGTAAGAGGAAAATATTTGCATCATTCTCTGCCTTTCTAGACAGATAGAGGAGAAGGAATAACGTGGAAAAAATAATAGGCAAGGGTTTCTCCCTGTCTGAAGGGTGAGATATGTGTACTGATACAGGAATTCCTAAGCAAAGGAAGTTCCAAGCAAAATGAACTCAAACAAAAAGACATCAAGAAAGGTTGTTAAACATCAAAAAACAGAAATGGCAAGAATGTGAGAGATATAAATGAGAGAGAAATAGAGAAACAGAGAGAGATAGCCCCCGAAATAGCAAGTTAAAGCAAAGAATCACATTTCAAGAAATGCCCATAGAATCCACTGGATTCTTAAAATGAAACTCTAGAAGCAATAAGAAAACAGTGTGATATATCCAAAGTCTTGAATGAATAGAATTCCAACCAAGTATACCCTGCCAGGTAATCACTCAGATTTACCATAAACAAAAGAGATTTCAAAACAGATCAAAGACCGTCATAGTTGAACTGAATTCATTAAGTACGTTAAGGAAAAACTTGGCAGAACTCTCCATGATACTGATTTCAGAGTCATCTTCAATGATTTGACTACACTGACAATGAAAACAAAAGCAAAAGTAAACAAATGGCACAACATCAAACTAAAAAGTTTTTGCCACTATGAAAGAAACTATAGCTAAAATAAAAAGACACTGTTGTGAAATGAAAATATTCACACATACATCTGGCAAAAGACAAATTTCCAAGAAGCACCCTCAGTGTTTAGCAATAAAAGCAAACAATGACATCAAAAATAGGGGAGAGAGCTGAGTAGACATTTCTTCAAGAAGTTCTGTAGATGACTAGCAGGCATATGAAAAAATATTCATCACTACAGATTACCAGGGAAATGCAAATCAAGCGACAATGAGATATCACCTCACAGTAATGAAATGAAACTGTTATAAAATCCCAGAAAGAACTAGTGCTGGCAATGATGAAATAAAAACAAAAAAAAAAACTAATAAACTATTGGTGGGACTGTCATTTATCAAAAGGTCAATGAAAACCAGTAATCGTAATGCCTCAAAAAATTAAAAAAATAGAATGACTATATGACCCCAAAGTTTCATCTTTGGCATATACCCCAAGAATAAAAATACATAATTTCAAAATAAGTGCATAGTTATGCTTAGTACAGCACTATTTTCAATAGTCAAGATGTGCAAATAAGTCCATGTCCAACAACAGATGAGTGGATAAAGAAACTGTATTACACACACACGCACACACACACATACAAATGCTACTCAGTTTTAAGAAAAGAATAAATCAGAACCAAAAGATAGTACAATGAGTAAGGAGTTTTTCTTGCATGTAGTTGACCCAGATTCATCCCCATATGGAGGAGGAGGAGAAGAAAAACAGGAGAAGGAGGAGGTGGCAGAGGAAGAGGAAGAGGAGGAGGAGGAGGAGGAGGAGGAGGAGGAGGAGAAGAAGGAGAAGAAGGAGGAGGAGGAAGAGGAGGAGGAGGAGGAGGAGGAGGAGGAGAAGATCTTGACTTCTAGATTTATAACTACAGGGTGTCATATCAAGCAAAATAAATCAGAGTAGCAAGACAAAGTTTGGATTACTTTACTCATACAAGCTATATGAAGACTCAAACAAAGGAATGGACAATGATGAATAAAACAAAATATTGGACCCTGATTTAAAGAGAAATAAAATCACTATGCAGGGAAAGATGGAAGGCATAGTGCAGATAAGGAAGGGTGGGCAACATTAAAATACTTTTTTAAACAAAGTTAATATAAAAATAAAAAATAATAACCATGGGAGGATGTATCTCTTCAAAATAGTGTTTGCATTTTGGTAAAACACTAAAATGTATTACAACTTTGTTATGAATAATTTATTGTTCAGTAATTTTCATAATAGTTAAACTAATTTTCATTTTCACCAACAATAATAAAATTAGCTTTTTCTTAACATCATGCCAGGACTTACTGTCTCTTCTGTTTGAGATACTACAAATGATATCTCTTTGCAGTTTGATTTGCAAGTTACTTATATTTTGTGTTTAAATGTTCACATTTCTAAAAGGGAATAGTAGTATATTACTTCAAGTTGGCCTTAAACATCAAAGAAGGCAAATATATCAAGCACTTAGAGAAATACCTGATATATGGAAATACTTACTGTAGGATTAATATTTTTAATTTTGACCCAAGAACTATTGTTGATCAACTCTTTTTGTATATTTTATAGTCTCAGGTAGGATGAATCTGTTTGGGGTAATTTTTGGAATTCAGTAAAAACTTAGATGAATGAGAAGTAATGGATGAACAGGCGTTAGGGCTTCAGTTATACCAGTTACATGAGTGAGGATATAGCCAATCTCCAAAACAACATATCAAGCTGACAGACAGGGATGGCGTGGGGGTTGGAGTGGGGAGAAAATATGGGAACACTGGCAAAGAAAGATGACACTGATAGTGGGATTAGTGTTGAAATATTATATGCCTAACTTCAACTATCAGACACTTTGTAAATCACAGTATCACTGTATCACTGTCATCCCGTTGCTCATCAATTTGCTCGAGCAGACACCAGTAACGTCTCCATTGTGAGACTTTTTGTTACTGTTTTTTGCATATCGAATACACCACAGGTAACTTGCCAGGTTCTCTCGGCAGGTTGCCATCCTCTCTGAGAGGGGCAGAGGAATCAAACCCGGGTCCACTACATGCAAAGCAAACACCCTACCCACTATGCTATCACTCAGAGTTCATTAATAAATTTTTTTAATTCTTAAAAATTTTTTAGAACAGAGTTAAGTCACAAATTGAAAATAACTTAAGTTAAATTTGGTGTAACACATGCCCGACTCTTCCCTGATGTTTTAGTGCCTGTGCACACAACTGTGATCGAAGGAGGACCAAGGTGTGGTCCCAATTCCAAAGGAGCACAATTACTACCCTGTCACTGTTCCTGCATGAGGTTGTCACCAGCCGTTTTCAGTGAACCAAGGGTCCCTGGGTGCATTTGGGACCAATCAGCATCCCCCACCCCAGCCTGACCGGCCAATGGCAATGATGAGGGAAGGCGGGGGACCACCAGGCTGTTTGGTAATCAGTGGCTGTTTATTCAAGTCTCACAGTGTTAGTCATAGAGAAGTCATGAAATATTCTAGGTAGCCATTGCACATAGATGCAGATGAACATTATCATAAACAATGAAGAGATATAAAGCCTTTCTGTCAGGGGACGTTCTAGGAGATACTCCAGGACTACATCTCATCTTAAGTGCTCAGCACTCTAGATTCCTGCTAGGAGATTCGCCCAACGGGGAAATTCCATCTCAGGGCGTGTCGCTTTCCCTTTTCTTTACCCAGTATCCACTTAAACATCATCTTAAATTTCCTTCTTAATAATATTCCTAGTCATTTTGTATGGACACAGTAAGAGGTATATTAAGCTTAAAGATTGGCTCTTCCTGGTAACATCTCGCTATATATCTCAGACCACAGTCCTCAGGCCAGGTTAGTCTTTCCTAACTCTGGCAGAGTCCTTATTCAGTGACTTCTTTTTGGGTCATGGCAGAGTTTGTTCCATGGCCTTGCTCTTAACTTTATTATAGTTCTTACAGCACTTAGCCTGTCCCTTTTCGATGCCAGGGTAGCTTGCAGCTTGCCCAAGGTCCATTCTTGTCCCTCGGGGTGTTAGAAACTGAGGGAAACTGAGGCTTAAGTGAAGTAAATATAGCAGATGCCCAGGAGTAAGTATTATTCGGAGTAAATTAACTCCCATATTACAAAAGCACAGCATTAACTGTCTTCTTGTGTCTATACAAAAGGATATTGCACTAAAATGAACTATGCACAGGGCATAAAGGAAAGAGAAAAGCAACATTTCACTTACATATAAAATCAGAGTCCCCAGAAGAATTTGACTTTACAAGTCACAGGGTCTGATTTAGGGATTAGTGATCAACAAAGGAAGAAGAGCATAAAGGAGATGTTGAAGGTAAGCACAGAGGATTGGGAGTGCCTGATAGGATTGGGTGTACCTCAAGAGCACTGTTGTGGGAGTAAAACTAAGCTCCCTATGGGGAGAAAAGAGAAATCAATATTAAACCTAAAATACTTAGAACTGTAATCCACTACCCCAGAATTATCTCACCCCAGGCTACCAGGTGAAGAAATATTATTTTTTAAATGTTTCGCAGGCATGTTTCATGATAATGTATTGACATTATTTGCAGTTACCATTTCCTCCTGACCTGGTTATAGATAGTATTAGAGGTACAAAAGTAGGCAGTCAATTGAGCGGATTGCAAATACCTTTTGGATCTTCTGAAGAATGCTTTCCTAGATCTTTTTGTATGCTTGACAATGCAGAAATGGGAGTTAAGCAACATCAGAATAACAACCAGCTAGCCAGAAGGACAAAGAGAGATAAAACTACCACTTGAATTTGAGCTTTCAAAGTAGGAATGTTTGATGATGGAAATAAGTTACATATTCTGAACTGAATAAAAAAAAGTGGTATACTGGCTTTTTATGTTTGCATCCTCCATAGCTAAAACTATAGAATACATCCAAGACCACTTAGAAAAGCAAAGTTAAGGACTAAAATGCAGTATTCTAGACCAAATAATATTACTTTTGAGAGTATTTTAAATTTCTAAAATCTTATCCCTTCTAAGTGTTTAATAATTTTTATTAATCATAAATATAATGTGTAATTTATATAATGAATTAGTGAACTACATCCATTTTTATAACAATTCCTAGTTTATAAGTCACATGCATAGAATTTGTTTGACCACAAAATATGGTGTTTCATAGTAGAAGATTAAATAGAAAGCCCCCTGAAAGGAAATAATTTAGTATGCTTTGTTTGGAGAAATGACCGACCCCTGCCACCAAGTCTAAGGGTAAAGGAAGTCCAAGATTTAGAAACATAACTTAAATATTATGCTTCATAATATGTATTTATTTTCAAATCAATGAAGTTATCATTTTTCAACAAATCTAATCAAAAGGAAAAACAAAAAATCAAGGATATTTTATCTATTTTAATATGTAGAATATCTTAATGTATAAAATTTCTGGTTTTGCTATACGCTTTAAACTTAATGGAATTGCATCATAAGGCATAGGTAAGTTGCAAAATATTTTAAAATTATTTTTTATTGAATCACAGTGAGATACAATTACAAGGTTGGTTGTGATTGGGTTTCAGTTATAAAATGTTCCAATACCTGTCCCTTTGCCAGTGTACATTTCCCACTACCAATGTCTCCAGTATTCTTCCACCTGTAGGGCAGGAACTTCTCTTCTCTTCTCTCTCTCTCTCTCTCTCTCTCTCCTCTCTCTCACTCACTCGCTCTTGCTCTCTCTCTCTCACTCTCACTCTTGCTCTCTCTCTTCTTCTGGACATTATAGTTTGCAGTACAGACACTGAAAGGTTATCTTTATATCCCTTGACGTACTTTCAACACTCGGTTCCTGTCCAGAGTGATCATTTCTATTATTATCATACTAGTCCCTTCTCTATCCTAATTGTCCTTTACCCTACACACACTTGTGGAAAACTTCCTACCATTTTCCAGTCTTCCGAGCCCCTGTTTTCCCTGGCATTGGATATTTGTCTCATACTATTCTTTTATAGCCCACAAATGAATGCAGCCATTCTATATCTATCCCTCTACACAATAGAACATTACACAGCTATTAGGAAAAATGAGTCATGAAGTTTGCTTATAAATGAATGGACATGGAGAATATTATGCTGAGTGAAATGAGCAAAATATTATTTCTATTATATCAATCAAGTTTTTTCTTTGCTTTTTGGAGGAGGGGCACACTCAGAAATATACAGGACCTATTTCTGGCTCTCAGTTCAGGGATCTTTCTTGGCGGGGCTTGGGGGACCATACGGGGTGCAGGGGAGTGAACCCCATTTGGCTGTATGTAAGGCCTTACCAGTTCTATTATTGTTCTTGCCCCTCATCAATCAGTTTCATGTAAGATATTTAGATTATTTCTTATGTGAAAATGAACAGGTTTGGTATTTGACAGGAAGCATATTTGAGGACAGTGAGGAAGTGAGTTTTAATATGGTATATACTATCATATTAATGCTCTCAAACATCCCATTAGAAAAAAATTTTAATAAATAAAAAATGGAGGAAGTTTGAAAGATTGAAGGAAAAATGGTAGCTATCTAATTTTAGCCTTTAGATACACAATTTATAGCTTTATTTTGATAAAATGCCATCTTTAGTATTCAACTTTTCTTGCAACAACAACTAAAGATAGTGCTCATTTTGCTATAATTCTCTCTCTTGCCTTATCTATGTTATCTTTCTCCACCACACATTTATGTTAGGCAGTTTAGACAAACTACAAAATAGAAATACATTTTCTTAGCAGCTGTTACCATAATTCTAAAAATACACTATTTTTTTTACAGGATTTAAAACCTTCTGGGCATCTTCCCAATGCTAAATCCTGTTGACTGGGTTTACTAGGATGGAGAAAAAAAATCAAGTGTTATATTTTAAGATAATTTCTTTTCTAAATACCCAAAAGGTAATAATTCTGGCATTTTGCAAGGCATGTCAATTAGCTTCCTTACTGCTTTCTCCCAAACGTTTTCTTTTTCAGTTTTGCTTTAGCCTTTTACCTTCTTGCATATTCACCGTTTAATCATTGGGAATCATGGACTCACGGGAAAGAATATATGCAGAACTAGAGAGTATGGTATTCATTGCACATGAGAAAGTTGAACAGTAATGTCACTGATTTCGTGCAGACTAAGCTAAACTTCTAACAATGCTTCCAATAGGCAACACTTTTTGCCAAATAAGTTTGCCACTCCAGGAGCCTAATGAACGCTGTAGTAACAAGACTAGCGTATTGTTTCAAATTTCCCAAACAGCAAATGTCTTTCAATGCCTGACGATGATAATATGATAAGTATTAAGAAAATGACATCCAAAGTGGAAACTTTCCTGGCCTCAGTTTACTGTGCCCTAGTGTTTGCTATTCTGCAGAAACCTTTTCCCAAAACACACATTTCCTCCTCCTGCTCAGGTTGGGTTGTAACTGCACACATGATTGGGATTTTAGGTGTCTGCCACTTCAACTCTTTCCCAAAGAGCTTGCCTCTTTCCCTCTCCACCGCGCATCAGTTAGTTCATCTGAGCTTTTCTGTTCTGCTAGAGATAAAGAAAAAATGTTTCTCCGTTCTATTTAATCACTGGCAAGCCGGCATTGCTTCATGAAGGCTGCCAAAAACACGACCTAGTTACTGCTCCTTTTTGTAGCATCTTACCGTGTGGTTTGTGGCACTTTGGAACATAAATTCACAGTTACCAGAAGCGAGGTTTATCACTGTTGCAAAGCCACTGAGTTCTGATCCAGAATCTCACAAACTGGTGCATGCCCACGCAGATTTAGCCTGTCCAGATAGACGGAACAGGAGGAAACACACAATGCCAAGAAGGAAGAAACTGGGTCCTAATTAATCAGAAACAAATAAGTCATTTTCATGGCGATGTTGAAGGAGGGAGAAGTGTATTCTCACGCGAACCCTATGTTCCTCCCGGATAACACTGTGAAGTGATTGCACTGCCAGTTATTGTCACTAAGTTGTGGAATACTGAAAAACAAATGAGTCATTTGGAGTGGGTTCTAATTTTTTGTTTTTATACTTTAACTCACTTCAAGATACAACACAGCTTCATGATCTCTTTTATTTTTCTTTTTTACTTCGTCTTAATTTCAGAATGATCCCTAGTTAGCAGATGGATGGTAGAGACAGGCCCTTTATCTGAAGATTTAATAACATCAATTATTCAAAGTGACAAAATGCTCTCAACTCCCCAAAAGTTCTCGAGACTTTAAAGTGAGGAAATACTATCCATTGCCAAAAATTAAAAAAAAAATTGACTGTCACCAGGACCATTTTGTTCAGTAAATATTTATTAGCCATTTTCACTTGTCTACTTCATTTGCTCATTTCATATCTGCTGCTTAAAATCTCCACCCACCGACCCACGCGGCCGACCCAGGTTCGATTCCCAGCATTCCATATGGTCCCCTGAGCACCGCCAGGGGTGATTCCTGAGTGCAGAGCCAGGAGTAACCCCTGTGCATCGCCAGGTGTGACCCAAAAAAAAGCAAAAAAAAAATCTCCACCCACCATTCACAGATAATCAAACCTAATTCTTCTCTATACTCTTAATTTTTCTTTAATTTGCATTCTCTCCTAACCCCATAAGCCTTTTTATCTTTCTTCATCACCAAAGACTCTAACTTTTTTATCTACTATTTTATTTATGTATTTGTATAAAGAAAAACACACCCTACATTGTCACTTTTAAGTCTTCTCTGTTTTAAAATGTGGGCCTGTATGGAATTCTGGAAGTTCTACTTAGCTTCCCATTGGATATTGTTGGTTTAGTCATAGGTGTCCTCTAGAATAGCAAATATAGAACTTAGTTTTATGGACTCTGCTTGATCATTGAAAGATTTTTTTTGCCCCTGCTGTGCATGCCAACTAAACAGCATCTTTTAATAACAACATCCTAATAAAGATAATATTAAAATAAGTCAAATCAATCAGTATTTTTATGTTTTCTGAATTTTATAAAATATTCAGAAATGCTTTATTCTAGATTGTCTTTCATTACTCTTTTCTTTAAAATTTTAATCTCTGATTAAAGTGATTTGAGTTGCCTGGACTTATTATTTTGTAATCAGCTAAAATAAATACCCACCTTTGATTTACAAAAAAAATAAAAATTAAAAAATGTAGGCCTGGTTTATTGATTTAATTTTTTAGCACATTGAATCTCATAGTTGCTCATGAAAACATGTTGTCTTATTCAATTAGTGTCTATTCTTAAAATTTTATTTTTATAAAGTAGTTCACAATATTTGATTACATTTAATATCAAACACCAATCCTACCACCATTACACCTTCCCACCACCACATTTTGGATGTTTCCATCCTGGAACCCAACCCCTGCCCCAAAGCAGAACCGAAATAATTTATTTTGTATTGTTTGTTATGAATAATCCACTGAAAATGATCCAAAGAAATATTTCTTAGAGGAAAATATCTGAAGATTGTTGTAGTTCACCCAGGAGCAATTAAGCTCTTCTACAAAAGATTACTAACATGTTGTTAAAGGTTGAGCCATGTTTATGTGTGTGTATATATATATATGTATATATATACATATGTATGTATATAAGTATGTATAATATATGTGTAATCACTGTCACTATCACTGTCATCCCAATGTTCATCAATTTACTAGAGCGGACACCAGTAACGTCTCCATTCTTCCCAGCCCTGAGATTTTAGCAGCCTCTCCTTACTCGTCTTTCCCAACAACTAGAGGCTCTTTCAGGGTCAGGGGAATGAGACCTGTTATTGTTACTGTATTTGGCATATCGAATATGCCTCAGGGAGCTTGCCAGGCTCTTCCATTTGGCATAATAACCTAATTATAATAATATATGGTTTCTATTATCTGCTCTGTTATCCATATTGTAGCATAAGTTTCAATGTCTTCATCAAAAGTACCTAGATAACGGGGCCCAGAATATTAGCGCAGCCTGCTAGGGCATGTGCTTTCACACCATAGACCCGGGCCCAATCCCCAGCACCCCATATGGTCCCCAGAGCACCATCGGGAGTGACTCCTGAGTACAGAGTCAGGAGGAAGCCCAGAGTACCACCAAATGTGGCCAAAAAAAGTCACTCCTTTCCCCCCACCAAAAAAAAGTCACTCACTCCTGACCATAATATGTAAGAATGTGAAAAAGCAGTGATTTAACTTAACTCAGAACAAGGTGTCTCAAGCAGGCATCATCAATCATGATTCTCAGGCTGGAAGTCTAGCACTATAAATAAAGTTTTCTCTGCTCAAGCACTTATGGCAGCGAAACAGGAGTCACATGGCCTAGGAGTTTGAACCTTAATGGAATAAGCTCATCAGGTCCTGCCTTATCAGTGCGAAAGAGCTAAATATATATAATATACATATATACATATAAAATATATTTAAGTAGATATATTTATAATATATAATGTCTAAATATATATTTATATTGAATATATATTTAATACATGCAATATATATGTATATCTGTAAAAAAAAATTCCCTCTAAGATTGGTTGTCTTCTACTTTAAACCCCATTAAATGTGGTGCACTACTGTTAGAATAATAGTGGTGTGAGCTATGAGATGTCCAGGAATAGATCCACTCGTGGGTGAGGCTCAGCCAGAGCCTGTGGAGAGCAGTTGTGAGCACAAGGGCAGTTGAGTTCTGGAGGTTTTTGGCCGCTGGGGCTGGCTTTGTTAGGGTGAAGAGGGGCCACACCCCTCTCCCTTCAGCCTGGTGCGGGGTCCAGCAGCATGGCTTTGGCATCTAGTTTTGTACTCTCTTTCAAGAAATTTATAATGAGTCTCTGGATCATGGCCAATGAATGAGATTATATGGAGTATGGAGTTGGCTGCAGGGGTCAAGTAATATCTTATTTATAGTTTTCAAAAACCTTGTTGGAACTGAGGCTTATTTAAAGTGGATTGCAGGGGCTGGAGCAATAGCACAGCGGGTAGGGCTTTTGCCTTGCATGCAGCCAACCTGAGATCGATTCCCAGAATCCCAGATGGTCCACTGAGCACCACCAGGAGTAATTCTTGAGTGCAAAGCCAGGAGGTAACCCCTGTGCATTGCCGGTGCAACCCAAAAAGCAAAAACAAATAAAGTGGATTGCATATATTTTTGCAAGAAGTATAAATTTTCATTTTTAATAAGTTGGGTGTTGATGAAACTCTAAGACATGAAATTATTTGGTGGATTTAAGATGAGCCTAAAATAACTTTTCAGGTAGTTCAGTGACTATTAGATCTTCACTCAATATCAAAGAAGTTTGGGATCTTCAAACTAGTTGGTAACAGGGAATATAATTTCTAATAAACTAGAAATAACAGCCTCCAGAAAACTTCAGCAAGACTTCATAAAAATAATCAACCTCTCTTCCTTCTCTTTGACTTTTACTTAGGATTAGTAATTTTTATTTACTAATAAAAAACGTGGGTATCAGAAAATAATACTATAATGTAGTAAAAACATGGCAAGACAGTTGTATGGGACAAATATTAAAAATATTTGGCCTTTTACCTAACAGTAAAACATTTGTGTTAGATTTCAGTATTCCAAAGAAAATACAACTATTTGGGAATTAAAAAAGAAAGAAAGAAATTACCTGTTTTAAAGAATAGATAATAGAAATTATCTGTAATAAAAAAAATGACACAATGAAAAAGCTTAAAACTGGTAAGTTTGTTCAAAACAAAAAAATGTGTGATCAAATTTTCTTTAGGAATTTGTTGGTAAAAGTTTTTCTGAGTTGCGTAAAATAAAGCTATTGTCAAGGAAATTAATTGGGATTTTATTCAATAAAAAGTTTCAATCATTGAACAAATAAATTTTTGCTGCTGTGGGCCAAAATGACAGACAGCAGATAGGGTGTCTGCCTTGCAGTGGCTGGCCTGAGTTCCACCTTAACACCCTATACAGTCCCTTGAGCTGCCAGGTGTGACCCTTGAACACAGAGTAAGTCCTGAGCACTGCTGGGTGTAGCCCACCAGCCTCCAAAAATTTCTACTGTGAAATTTCCATATTTTCATAAGCTCTCACTTTCTGGACTCTCTCCTCGATTCCCAGACCTCCAGGTCTAGCAGCAAATGTCTTCCTGATCATCCTGTGTAACTCAAAGACAAACTCTGGACCCTGTCTCTACTGTAAAGTTTGGCAAGTATTCCTAATCATCAAGATTTGGGGGAAAAAATGTGTCAAGGCTGATATCTCCGGGTGCTGAAGTTGTCAGTTCAACCCAAGTCCAATCAACACATGTCTTACTAGATGGCAGTGGTGGGAACAAGAAGCTGGAGGAATCTTACACAGGAACACCAAAAAAGAAGGGGAATGTTCTAGAAGGAGAAAGAAGAAATCACAGCCTCCAGATGGACATGGGTACTATGGGGAAATAGCATACAACCCCACGGCTGAGGAGTGAATGAAGATAGGAGCCCTGAAGCCTCAACAGAGAAAGCCCACATGTAAAATCTTTCTGATAAATAATTCAGAAACAAAATGGTGAGGATGTTTAATTAGCTCAAAGAGGCAGTGGAATGGACAGCCAATAAAATACAGGAGGATATGAGAGAAATGGAATGGACAGCCAATCAAATTCAGGAGGAAATGAGAGCAGAAATAAAACTACAAACAAGAAGTGTCATTAATTAAACATTAGTTAGATGAAATGAAAAACTCCAGATTTACATATTCTAACAACTTCATTGTCAGACATACAAATAAATGAGTGTTTAATAAGATAAACATATTAAAAGGAAAATAATTTGAAACAAATCTTTTATTCTCAATCACATGATGTATTGATGACATGTTTATTTTTGTATATGCATTTCTATATTCAAGCTATATCTATATTTAGCTATGTCTATAAATAGCATATTCAATAGACAAGTCAGCTGTTCCTGTCCATGCACATTTTATCATAAAAATTGCTCAGTAAATGTTAAAGAAATGAATTAGTAAAGAATTGTAGAAAATAGAACTTAAGTAGACCTAAGTATAATTTTACATCAAATGGTGATCTATGATTAAATATATAATAAGTGAGTTCTGAGATGACAATTTTAATTTTCAAATACCTGTGCAGTAGTAACCTTTAAGGAACCCTAAAAGGATATGCTTCAAGTAATTTTGCTAGCATGAATGGGCTAAGAACTCTACAGAAAACTTGCATTGATGAAAATATAAACTCTACATGCCTGTTATCTTTAATCTAAAAATAAGATAGTTTAAAACACATAAGTTTTTTATTAGCAGCCATTTTCTAACTTCTAGGTAGTATGCAATTTTTGCACTTTGACAGTAGTATATTTCCCTTAAATTAACTCAAAAAGAATATGTGATCCTATTGCAACTAGGCAACATCTGTTATTATAGTCACATGCAGGATATAATTTAATAATCAATAACTGTCAAAGAAAAGTGATTTTAAAAGCTTTAAATAAATTATTGAACTTTTTTTAACAGACAAAAAAAATTCAGACTAACTTTCAGTTGATAATCAAAGGAAACTTGGGCCAGAGTGATAGTATAGCAGGTAGTGAATTTGCATGCAGTTGACTTAGGTTCAATCCTCTGCTTACTGAACTTTAGAAGAGAGACGTTATATACTTGGGTTTACCAAGAAGTGCTGCAGTCCATTTTCAGGACCATGGTTAGTTCCATGGACCCCCACAAGTACGCTGTGTGCATCAGATTTACATGTTGGAATTTCCGAGAAAAAGAGGCCAGAGTGAATATAGGGGGTGGGGTGCTTTCTTGGCATGTGAGTGACCTAGTACAATCCCGAGTATTCCATACTGGAATACTGTTCCGTGGGTGACACCAGAAGTTATCCCTGATTACAGAACCAGGTGTGACCCCAGAAAAGGGAAAAAACTAAACAATATAGAATACATCTTTCAATAGAGACCCTGCTATCAATACCACTGGGACACATTATAATCTTATATCCCTGTCCAGGGAATTGTCCCATATCTGAAAACCTATTTAAGTTTGGGTGAATCCTGAATTATCATATTCATCTAAAATATTCATCTATAAGTTTCCTTAAGACTTGTAGGCATGTGGTGCATCCAATGTTGGAACGTTGTGTGCACAAAATGCTATCATTAACTGTATTGTAAATCAAGGTGCCTAAAATTTAAAAAAAATTAATGAAAGACAGTGATCATATTTAATCTCCACTCCTGAGCAATTAATTACTCTTTGCTAGGATTAGTTTTTTAAAGATTTCACTGCAATCACCAAATTATCTGGCAAGAATATATACTATATCAAAAATAAATAAATTAAATTAAGCTGTTGTTTAGAAAATCCCTGATAGGATAGTTAATTGAAATTTGATTAAATATAATTATTGAAGGATATTAGTCATTATAAATGTCTTCTTTGAAATTATAGCTAGCAATTGCCCAAATAATAAAAGCATAACTGGACACTAATCTCTATCAGCATATTTACCTTATTCTATGTTATAAAATCAAGGTTTTTCTGTTGGGGGTGTAGAAAACTATCTTAGGTAAAACTATAAGTCATAGTATTAATAAAAATAATTTTATTTACTTAAATCAACTGAAAGTTATTTTATCTCTCTGACCTCATGAAATATTTTAACAAAGACAAAGTTTACTTGCTAATAATACAACTGGAAAAGAAGTTGTGCAAATATTCTCAACCTTTTTTTCCTCCATTCATTTTCTTCCATTTAATTTTGTTCTGTACTGATGAATTTCATAGTCTCTTATCAAAGATAATAGTCTTTGAAGTCCAAAATCAGGTATGATCACTGTCCTCAGAATTTTATCATCAAATGGGGCAAGAGTTATTTTAATTCATCAGAGAGGCCAATTGAACCCTTTCTGTTATACAAGATAGTCTGTCTGTCTGTATGTATGTAGGTGTGTGTATGTGTATGAGGTATGGAAAGCATATAATCCCTAATTTTTGAAAGATTTTTATAATGCTTAATTGATATTTTAAGTTGGTTTCAGAATTTATATGATACTATCAGAACAAATATTTTGAGACAGAACCTGAGCCGAAAAAAGCAAGCAAGACCTTTAAGAGCAGAAAATAAAGTAAGGAAGTTCTGGGAGATAACTCAAATAATAAGTGCACATTCTTTGTGTGCTAGAGGCCTGGGTCTGATGAGTGGCATCACGTTTTTCCCTGAGCATCCTTGGGAGCAAGGCTTGAGCACTTTGTTGGTAATAGATTCTGAGTACTCTAAAACAAAATAGCTGAATAGAAACTCTTCACTGAGCTGAATCTTTTCACTGTTTCACTGTTCATTGTCAGTGTTAAAATTTCTCTAGAGGAACTAAATCTGAAAATTTGTTTTGATTTTCATATGTATGAAAGTCCTGTGTATAGGAGACTAAAGAATAAGTACCTAGACAAAGCAATGCTTTTAAATTCATGACAATTGGTCTGGGTGATTGTGTTATGTTTATTGGCAGTGTGAATTCTTAAGTGTGCTCCATTGTTAAGTTCCTAGAACAGATCTGAATTGTCAAAAGTGTGTAACAAAACGCAATGACTGATTGACAAAAGATAATCCTTTTGTGCTATTTCAGAGTGCTACACTAGACTCAGGGATGGTTTCACTGAAGTTTCCACTGAGCATAATAAGCTTGTACTCATACAAAGGCACAAAAATTGGGGGTGAAGATTTAATGTTTCAAAAATGACAAATGAAAACTCTGAATGGACCGAATGCAGTGGGAGTTCTTCACATTCCTTTTACCACTTACTAATTTTTTTAACATTAACTTTTTTTGTAATCTTATATGTGTAATCACTTTGTGATAGTTATTCCATGAATCCAACTCCTTTCATCTTCCTCATTTCTGAAAGTCCTAATAGAACCCCGGAAGCAGCAGTAATCCATAAAGCTTAGGTAAAGACATCTGTCACGGGAGTGCAGGAATGACCAGACAGTAAGGAGCAGGCAGAGGTGATGAGAATTAAGCAGTAATCAAAATGGGTATATAAGAACCAACTTTGATTTGATAAATGTCTTTCTCAATACCAGCATTATGAAATACAAATTCCATGGCTTTGGGAGGATTACTTTATGCCTTCAATTAGACTCCTCTTCTCTAAAATGGGAAATATCTCCAAGGGCCAGGATATAGATTAAATAAAACTCATGCACATAGGCAATTCCTTCTAGGCCCATAATAAATGTTCAATACAGTTTACCTTCTAAATTATGACTACTAAGACTTTTGCAACTCAGTTCTCACAATCTTTCATGCTCACAGAAGACTAATATTTGGTCACGAATACTTACAATACATCTTTTAGAGGTTACACATATTATTAAGGCAGATAGGGTTTCTGCCCTTTGTGAATTTATGTTGTAAATAAATAAAAAGCCATAAATAAAATGTTAGCTCTCACAATATAGCTGCAGTGTTTTTTTTAAGTTAGTATAAAAAAATACGCATAAGGTTTTCCCTTATACACTTTGAGGTTAAGTCTTCCAATTATTTTTGCAATTCATATTTCCAAAATGCAGAAAAGTTAGCACAGTTTTAGAGTCCCTTCTTTTTCTTTCCTCCAAAAATCTTTCCTGGCAGTTACAAGTTCAGAATGCTTTTGTGCATTCCAAGCAGTCTTGCCCAGATTCTGCCACCTGCTCCATCATTCTGGGTATATTTAGGGTATAGTTCTTTTCCATATGGGCAGTGTAATTCCATTAAGTAGCAATCCAGCACAGTTCCTTTTTTTTAATGTTAAACCTCGAGAGTTAATCGTCCATCTGTGTGTAATCATCGATTCCATTAAGCCTTATGGCCTTGTCAGATTATCAAACATTTTAAACAGTACTCATTTCTTCACAGGAAACACATTTGATAATTAAGGGCATGATGTAATCTAAGTTTTTGACTCTGCATCCAAGGAACTACATTGTGAATCCTGAGTCAAACATCGTCTGCATTAGGTCAGTTAGCTCTGACTCTGATAGCCAAGGATTCAATCTAAGGACCCACATCAGTCTAGTCCAGCAGGATTCCTGAACATGCAAGACATGATATTAACATATCAAAGATAAGTGTGACCTCCCTGGCTCTGCAATAAGGAATTACTCCTCACCCGGGTCAGCTGCATGGCCAAAATGGCCTTTACCCACTTTGTGAGAGTAAATAGATTCTCGACTTTTTTTTTTTTATCTGAAAGGTTTTTATCTTCAAATTTCTGGTCATGACGACTGACTAAATATTACTATGAGTCATCTTCACTCACAGATTGTGTATAAATCAAATTTTGAATTCTCTCTCCTTTCCTTTCTCCTTTTTCCCAAATTGGTTCCTATTACTTTTTATTCTCTCAGAGATTAGATTTTTAAAGAGTGAACTCTCACTGGGGAACTTTAGAGAGATAATATGGACAGACTGCTAGTCAAATTGAATTTAAATTTTTTGTGTGACCCAAAAACCAAAAAAAATAAAAAACAAATAAAAAAATAAATTTTTGTGTAAAAAAAAAATCAGTGTACACAGTATATTTCCTACTTTCAGTATTTTGAATCTCATTTTGTTCATCAGGGATGGAGGAGATTAGGTCTAAATTGAAACCTGGAAGAAACTAAAATATAGAACTTTTCTCTAGTACATAAAGTAGAATTAGGAGGAGTAACATGTCATTCCAGAGACACAGGCATTGGACGCTCCTAATATATTTATTATTATTTGTTTGCTTTTTGTTTGGGGGTCACACCCTACAGGTTCTCAGGGCTTTCTCCTGGCTCTGTGCTCAGGAATCACTCCTGGTGGTGATTGAGGACCATAGGGTTGCCGGGAAATCAAACCAGGGGTGGCTGTATGCAAGACAAATGACCTGCCTGCTGTAATTTTACTCCAGCCCTGAACCTCTGCTTCTTTATCATGCTTGGGTAGGACCATGTCAAGGAGTGAACACCTTTGCCTCCTATTTTTTTTTGGTTGGGGGAGTCAGAGGGGACAGTCACATCCGCCAGTACTCCGAGTCCTGGCTCTGCAACCAGGAATTATTCCTATGGAGTGCCGGCTATTGAACCCGGGTCAGCCATTCATGCAAGACAAATCCCCTACCTGTTTTGCTATCTCTCAGGCCCCTACTAAAAGGTTCTTGAAGTGCTGATGTTTAGGTATTGTACACAATTTCTGAAATATTAATATGGTAGGGGCCGGTAGGGGCCGGAGCGATTAACACTGGCCGGGTTCTATCCAGTGCATGCCATATGGGCCCCAAGCACCCCAGGAGTAATTCCCGAGCGCCAAGCCTGGATCAAGCACTAAGCACCCCCGGTTGTAGCCCAAAACCAAAAACCTTGTATTAGTAAAATTAAAGTATTACACCTAGACCATTGGGACACAGTTCCCACAGTTCGTTGTATCATCCACTACTGTTTCAATAAAGAAATTAGAAATTCCTGATCTTTTTCCCCACAAGACCTACAAAAGAATAGTTCTTTTTTTTTCCCCCCTTTCCAGTTTGATTTAATTCTATATGAAGATCAAAATGCTTCTTGTGTTCGTTCACCCAAATCCAAAATATCCAACTTCTATTGGATGACATATGCCATTTGCTAGAAAAACACCCTTTCCCGTGGTCCTGAGGAAGACGGGCCTAGGTGCAGCCAGCCTTGCAGCGTCTGCTGGCTGGGAAACCAGATCCACAGAGGGAGAAGCTTGGCCTTTGTGGAACAGCAGGTCCGGACAGCCAGCCTGCTGCACAGCCAACTCAGAAGCCCTTCCGGAGCAAATCTGGCCCAGAAGATGGCACATATTTTTGCCTGGATCGAGCCCTTCATGTTCAACAGGAGCCTCTGGGGCGATGATGAGGTCCTCCATATTGCTCACACAAAGCCTCAGTATGGGACAGGAAATCTGGCTCTTTAACCCTCTGGCTGCTGCACGTGACTATTTGGCTAGAAAAGCAGAAAGATGTCGACAGCCTAAGGTTTAAATGATTAGTAACAGGTTTTTGAGTGATTTTCCCAGAATGTGCTAGTATAAATAGAGGACTGTGAAAGTGTAGTTTGAGGGATTTTTTTTTCTCTCTTCCTTTTGGTATTGTGATTTGTTTGTTGTTTCCATTTCTTTTCGTGACACATTCCCATTCTGACTGTATAAACCCAAGTCAAACACCCAAACGCAGACTGAAAGAAAAGGTACTCACCTCCAAGAGACTTGTAATCAGGCACCCACTTACCCAGGGCAGAAAGACTTCCTATGAAATTTTTCCTTTTGTGTCACTTAAATATACTTGATCCTAAATATGGTTTTCAGGCTAGAAAAATTAGAAAATAGAACATTAATATTTAATTCAAGGCTTGAGTTTTTTTTAATGAGTAACAGGTTACTCATTAAAAATAAATATCTCGTTTAAGAAGGAATACTAGGTTTTCCTTTTAGATTTCTGAATTGCCTAAACACTCCATCATTAATGACCTTAAAAATTGATGCAACTAACAAATGAATTTAGGCCCTCCGTGTCTTGTTAGATGTTACTTGTATTGTAATAGAGGGGCTTAAAAAGGATGGAATCCAATCAGGAGAGCTGTCACCCGCTAATGCAAAGCTTTGAGTTTCGTCTATCGAAATAAATCAAATGTTGCAACTACAGCTAATGCAGATATTTAAAAATGGATCATGGCAATCTTCTGTTGGAAAGACACTTCTTTCAGTAAGAAAACATTTTCAAATATATTCTTTTGTTTCAAAAATATGTGCAGGAGTCCACTTTTACTACTATTTGCGTATTTATGGATGAAAACAACAAAGAATAAATGCCTCACCATGACTTAGTACATACGTTTTGATAAAAAAAAGCTATTTTCATTATTAATAATTTAGTTTTAGGCAAACAATTGTTCCACCCTGACAGTCACCACCATAGTGTGAGTGCCCCTCCACGAATGTCTCAAAGAAACACCACATCCCTTTGGTAAAGTCAGTTCTGTAGGCCAAATCTCAGGGTTGTTACCATTGACTTATTGTTATTCCCTGACCTTCTTTCTATTCCATATAGGAGAGAGATCACTCTGATTTTATTCTTTTTTGGAGTGATATCAATTATTAGAATACCCTCAAGTTCTGTCCCATACCAGTGAATTATACCCTTTCTTTTTTTCTTATACATGAGTAATATTCTATCATGTATATATAAAAAGGGCATTGCTAAACCATGCCAAGGACATAAAGGAAGAGAAAAGCAATATGGGATCAAGGGTGCCTGATGGAATTGGGTGTGCTTCAGGAGCACTGTGATGGAGTAAATTATGCTCCCTGTGGGAAGAGCAAGGACAAACCAATGTTATGCAACAATATATGTATATGTATATATAGAGAGAAGGAATATTACTCAGCATACACACACACAATTACACATATATATACATATATATATTTATATTCTATATAGATCAACTCCTCCAACTTTAAAAAGAAACCCTCTTTCTGGTCTTGCATTCCCATGTTGGTAGTCCAATTTCCCGTTTACCTTCACATATAATCTCAAAGGATAAATACATGATTTTATTTATTGTGCTTATTTATTGGGCTGGAGCGATAGCACAGCGGTTGGGCATTCACCTTTCACGCGACCTACCCAAGTTCGATTCCTCTGCCCCTCTTGGAGAGCCCGGCAAGCTACCGAGAGTATCGAGCCCACGAGGCAGAGCCTGGCAAGCTACCCGTGAGTACTGGATATGCCAAAAACAGTAATAATAAGGCTTTCAATGAGAGATGTTACTGGTGCCCGCTTGAACAAATTGATGAGCAACGGGATGACAGTGACAGTGATTTATTGGACTAGAGCTATAGCTCAGCGGGTAGGCCCTTGCATGTGGCCCACCTGGATTCAATTCCTCTGTTCCTCTCGGAGAGCCTGGCAAGCTACTGAGAGTATCTCACCTGCACGGCAGAGCCTGGCAAGCTACTGTGGCATATCCGATATGCCAAAAGCAGTAACAATAAGTCTCACAATGGAGACATTGCTGGTTCCCGCTTGAGCAAATAGATGAACAACGGGACGACAGTGCTACGGTGCTATTTATTGTCTTGTGCTCACCACCGCTTTTCTGAAATTATTTATACTCTAGTTATTCAAGGTTTTCATACATCTAAATCATAAATCATTGACAAAAGATGTTCTACTTAATACCTCTACACCTTAATACTTGGCACTCTGTTTATTGCCTTGATTTCTGGGATTCTATTATTTTCTAGGCCTTTATTCTAACCTTTCCAGATTTCTTGAAGGAATTTTCCCCCTTCCTCTGTCTTCTAACATTTACATTACTACTAATTGTTTTACATTGGTCTTTGTTTCTTCTGACTGTGCTGTGATTTGAGCTATAGCACTTTTTTTTTTAACCACAAGGGAATTACGACTCAGCTGTAAACCAGGGATGCATTAACACACTTTTGAAGGCAAATCACAGAAATATAATATCATTGTATCATTGTATCACTGTCATCCTGTTGCTCATGGATTTTCTTGAGCATGTTTGCACCAGTAACGTCTCCATTGTAAGACTTGTTGTTACTGTTTTTGGCATATTGAATACGCCATGGGTAGCTTGCCAGGCTCTGCTGTGTGGGTGAGATACTCTCCGTAGCTTGCAGGACTTTCCGAGAGGGACATAGGAGAAATATAATATAAAAAGCAAAAAGCATAAATCTCAAAAATTTTTTGGTTCATTTAATTCAAACATACAGGGTAGGCTTACAAAAGGCTTGGCTGAATCAAATGATTAAAAAACAACAGGCGGACTTCTCTAGCTTAATTTTCTAGCTTTGTTTAGTCTGTATTAACTTCACTTATAGACTGTACGTAGCAAAATGATAACAAAGTTGATCATAGACTGCTCGAGGCACGCTTTAATGATACAACTGGGAAAAACAAGACCTCCTCTCTTGCATCCTTACCAGCATATTCTTGTGATTTATGATTGGCTTGACTAGAATTATGCACTTACAATTTTTTGAGGTACCTTGTTTTATGGATTGAAGTGATAGCACAGTGTTTAGGGCATTTGCCTTGCACACGGCCAACCTGGGTTTGATTCCTCCATCCACAGTGCTACAGTGCAGTGCTACCTTGTTTTATAATATTCTTAATAATAAGATTTTGTGCGTGCAACTTTTCAATACCACACTCTCTACCATAGTGTCAGTTTCGCTCGCTGCTATCTGAATCTTTTCCCTCTGCTACATCCCAACCTCCACCCGTGGTAATCTCAGTTCCAAAGGCCAGTAACCGTGCTCTGTTGCCTTTTCTTACTTGTAATCCCCTAACTATGCTTCTTTATACCCTACATATGAGAGAAATTATTCCATAATTGCCTTTCTTCTTCAGGCTGACTTCACTCAACTTGGTACTCTCCGGACATATGTAGTGGCATGATTTCATGATTTTATTTTTTCTTATACCCAAGTAGTGTCCTTTTGTGTATGTTTCTTTATGTAGTCGTCTGTTATTGGACACTGAAACTGTTTCTAGATTTGCACTCTTGTGAATAGTGATGCAGGTCAAATGTCTTTTTGGAGTAGATTTTAATGGAGATAGATTTTTATTGGTTCAATCTCTTTGGAAAAACATATGAACACTTCTCAAAAAAAAAAAACAACTAAGAATTGAGTTTCCATACAACCCAGTAGTTTCACTTCTACCCCAAAGTCTTGTATTCTTAATCTTGAAAGGGAAGGAAAATCTGCTGATTTCGAGTCAGCAAGACTGAGTCACGTAAGAGAAAAATTCACAAATGGAAATTAAAAAAATATATATCAGCTAAGCTTTAATCAAGCTGCCTTGTTTTTTATTTCTTCCATCTTCAAGTGTATTTCTTTTTCTGCATTTTCAATAATACCACTACATCACTAATTAAAAAAATCTTGCAAAGCAGATCTTAAACTTCTGCCTACTAGGAGTTGGAAAGATAGTACAGTGGATAAGGCATTTACCTTGTACACAGCTGTTCCAGGAACAATCTCAGGTTTGATCTTGGGTTTGATCCTTGGCACCACATATGCCCCGGTGAACACAGAGTCACAATAAAACCTGAGCACAGCTGTGTGTGGTTCAGAAAATTCAGCTTACAAGTTCAATATTATAAACAAATTATTTTTGTCTTCTAGTCTCTGAATTGATTGCTACTACATTTTATACATTGTCTTTAGGAAAAAAAATGTGTTAACTAAACTTACCTGTAGGAGGACATTACTTTGTCTTTTCCCCCCAGCCATGAGTAGCTTGTCCCAGTTTTCTCTGGAGTTTAGGCTTACCCCAGTCTCACCCATCAAGGTGTTCCCGAATCTTTCCCATCCCTTTGTTTAGTTATAATCGCTTCTCCATGCTCTCTTCCCCAAAACAGTTAATTCGAGGCTTTCCCTTAATCTGACTCTGCTAATTTGTAAGGTCAGGCCTTCTTAGAATACTGAATTTATATTATATAAGTTAATATTGCCTTTCTCCTCTTCTTGTGCTTTTTGAGTAATTTACTTTAAAGCAATGTCCTTTTTGTATGGACACGAGAAGACAATATTATGCTTTTGTAATTTGGGATTTAATTGGCCTCTAATATTATTCCCTCCCGGGCATCTGCTTTATCCACTTAAGCCTCAGTTGCCCTCTGTTCCTAGCACCCTAAAAGCAGGGTCCCGATGAGGGATGGGACGGATCCAGGGCAAGTGGTGAGTTATGTGCTACCCTGGCATCGAGATGGGCCTGGCCAAAGTGCCTAATTCTTAACTATAAGTTAAGAGCTTGATCATAGACAAATGCTGTCATGATCCAAAAGTAATGATGAGACTAGGACTCTGCTAGGGATAGGAAAGACTGATCTGGCCTGAGCACTGTAGTCTGAGATTGAGATGGCCCCAGGAGAGCAATTCTATAAGCTTTAATGCATTTCTTATTGTGTCCATACAAAATGATTAATATTATGAATTCTTATATGTTTGCTGGCTGGGGAGAGGAGAAACACACTCATGGGACTCCGCCCCTGGGTGGATCCTCCTGCTGAAAGGGATTAAGTCCTAGGAGAAGCATCCCCTAAGGGAAAGGAACCTTACCCTATTGATTGTGACCACACCTAGGTGTAGACCCCAACCCCCCTCATGCTGGGGAGATTTAACTAGGCTGTAAGAGTGGGTTGAGGGGCCAGATCCACAGATCCAGAGAGAGACCGAGAGCTGGGAGAGAAGCAGAGAGAGAGAATGAAATAAACTGATCGAGCAACCAGTTTGGCCTTCTTCCTTTCGTTGCCTGCCCTTGACCGACAACACACACAGGGGTTCCGGGGCACCGAACGCGGGCGGTGAGACAGAGCCGCCCGGAGAGCCCATGAGTGCTCGTGCCCCTCGGCAAGCCATAGTTTTTTACACTTACCCTTCTATTTTATTTGCCATATCTATCTCACTATATTTCAAATATATAACTATAGTAATTTTATTTATCTGGTATAAGACAACTTCTGGGGCAGTGTCTCTTGCCCCCATGCCTAGCTTGTCCTCACTGGGGCCCCTCAGAGTGGGTGGGTTGAGTTTCCCTCCCTGCCCTGAGCAGATCCCTGGCAGCCAAAGACCTCCGGAATCCAGCCACAGCCAAGCTCAAGGCCCCTCTCCACACATTCAGATGAGCCTCACTCATGAAGGAACTGGCAGAGGAACCCAGTTGTGCGGGACCTGGAGCTGAGATCTCCAAGCCTGCTCGGATCAGGACTGGGCCTCTTCCACCCAGATCCCCCATTTTCCTGTAGCTAGGCGGTCACACCCAGAAACTGCCCCTGGTGCTGTGTATCCCCATCAACGGCCAACATCCAGAGACTATAAAACCAAGCTCCCGGAAGCATTTTATAGCCTAGTCCTCCCTTTCAGAGAACCTGGGAAGCTACCGAGAGTTTCCTGCCCACATGGGAGAGCCTGGCAAGCTCCCCATGGCATATTCTATGCCCAAACCAGTAACAATGATGGTGGGTCTCATTTCCCTGACCCTGAAAGAGCCTCCAATGTGACACCATTGGGAAAGACGAGTAAAGAGAGGCTTCTAAAATTCAGAGCTAGGACGAATGGAGACGTTACTGAGACAAAAATCGATGATCAACGGGATGATAATGACGACGACGATGATGATGATGATGATGATGATGATGATGATGATGATGATGATGAAGCCAACTTATCCACTGGATACTTTGATCTCCAACTTTTCTTTCTCATATTCAAAGCCAAAGCTTAAGTCAACTAAACTACAGTTTTCCAAGTGTGTCACCTATTTTTGTGTCAGTGTCTTTGAACACAGAATTCCTTTGTCCTAGAATAACCTTCCTTACCATCTTTTTTTAAACTTATCTCACAAGTTATTTTAAGTATCTTCAAGCTGAGTTGAAAACTTCCCCTTTTTTAACCATAAATCCTGTGCTCATCAAAATTCACTTATTTGCATATTTGTTTCTCTCCTGTCTGAGTTTTCTCCTAAATTACTGAGGGAGGACTATTTCATTAGAGCTTTTGGAATTAGACTGATCTTTTTCTTCTTCTCTCCAAGTATATTCATAATATTAGTAATCACAAAATACTATTTGCAGACAAAATTTCATTCTGAAAATGATATTCCAATATATCATGAGACATGAGACAATGAATGTCACGACCATTTAAAATATAAAATTATATAAGTGATGACTGTTACTTGAAAGGACATTGAAGAGTTTTGTTTTGAGATAAAAATTAAATCCCAAGTTATAATTCTGATATTAATAAGTTTAGTAATTTTCAAGGTAGACTTTATGTGTTTAAAGCCTTTCACAGTGGAAAAGAATAATTTTCTTTATAATGAAGGCCAAACATACTTATGATTCCTATTGCTACTACAATGCTTACTTGATGGAGACCCATGGAACAGAGGTTGTGCTCATCCCACATACATGGAGCATGTTTAATATAGTGCTCCATCAAAGAAATTTTGGCTCCCCCAGTTCTTTAAAAATATAGATGAGAACTACCTTCTAAATAACAGAGAAATCCAAAGTATCCTATTTTATCAATGATAAAAGTTCTCCTTCTCCAATCAAAGAAAGGTATTAGTGAAATGAATGAGAGTAATTAAATCTAATTTAGTCATGCAAATGAGTTTAATTAAAAGAAATCTACCCTTTAATAACTTCAGGGGAAAATGCAGTTCCTTATGGAGTTTGAAATTTAGTTAAGCTTACAAGACACAATAGCTGAACTGATGAGACCACACTGTTGTAATCGGCTTGTGTAAATATTGACACATGTAGCATTTAGTTTGTCTCACAGTGATAATACTTGCTCTAGGCTTCTGATGAAATCTGGCATTTATAATTATTAAAAGATGCTTGCTAAAAATGCTTTTATCCATCATGTTAATTCTATGAATAAGATTGCTAATGCAATTGACCTCCAAAAAAGAAATCGTTCACGAGAGTTTAATGAAAAAAAAAATGGATTCGACGTTAATTGAAACTATTCTGCAGGAAGCATTGATCTAGTAGAAAGTAGGGTCACCTGGGATAAAGTGAAAGAGAATAGTTCCTGCCCTCAGGTTTCTTGTAATCTGATGCTATAATCTTTTTTCTCTGTAATGATTGCAGACAGAATTTCTCAGAATGCGAACAAAATCTAATTGACATTAAAAGAGGATTTAGCCAGTGTTAAGAAAACTGGTCAATCACATGCAAAAAAATGAATGAAGGCCCTTTTCTGACACCACACACAAAAGTCAAAACAACATGGATTAAAGAGTTTGGTACAATTGTATCAATGTCTTCATGACATTGAATCTAGAGATCTTTAACAATCGATGTCATTGTTCAAGGCAAAGAAGTAAAGACAAAAGGAAAGATATGTCTAAGAAGCTTCAGTACCATAAATGATGGTCAGAACAGAAAGATACCCCACAGCCTGGGAGAGAATATTTGTCCATCACTCATCTGACAATGGGTTAATATCCACAACATATAAAGCACAAATTGGATTTTATAAGAAAAAATAGCAACCAACAAGGAGGAAAAGATAAACAGAAACTTCTTCAGAGAAGATCAAGAAGATCAAGAGGTATATTAAAATTTTTTGTATCACTTATCACCCAGGAAATGCAAACCACAATGATTAACTCACACCAGTGAGACTGGAACACATCACAAAGAGCAAAAATATCTAATGTTAGCATGGAAATAGGGGAAGAGGCCCTCACTCACTGCCTGGGGGAAGGCTAACTTGTCCAATCCTTTTGGGAAAACAGTAGGAATTGACCTTCCATATGACCCAGGAATTTCACTTCTTGGTATCTATCCCCAGGGCCACAAATTTTATTCAGAAAAGACATTTGTGCTCCTATGATCATTGCAGCACAATTCACAATAGCCAAAATCTGGAAGCAACCCAATTGTCCAAAAGCAGGTGACTGGATAAAGAAACCATGGTACACAATGGGACACTATTGGGTTGCATTAAAAAAAAAGATGAGGGGCTGGAGTGATAACACAGCAGGTAGGGCATTTGCCTTGCACTCGGCCCACCTGGGTTTGATTCCCAGCATCCTATATAGTCCCTTGAGAACCACCAGGAGTAATTCCTGAGTGCAGAGCCAGGAGTAACCCCTGTGCAACACCGGGTGTGACCCAAAAAAGCAAAAAAAAAAAATGAAATCATGCATTATACTGCTATGTGGATGGATCTGTAGAACAACATGCTGAATCAAAAGGAGAAACTGATACAGAATAATTTCTCTCCTATGCAGGATATAGGGAAGAGTAGTAAGAAATTAGCAAGAACAATGGTGAAGGGAAGTTGACCCTCTGGTGGAGGGTGTAGTGCTAGAATATTCTATGCATAAAATCTGACCACTAACAGTATTTACCTAGAATAATTTTTTTAATGGGGAGAAGGCAGGATGGTTGGGCACCAGACGATGCTCAGAGCTTGCTCCTGGCCCTGAACCAATGAGTCACTACCGGTGGGGCCCAGGGGACCGTATTGGATGCCAGCCATCAAAACCCAGTCAGCTACATGTAAGACAAGTGCCTTATCTGTTGGACCATTTCTACAGCCTTCCAAAATAAAATAAAATTAAAAAATATTATTGTAAGATAATGATCTTTGGAAATGATTACTCTGGACAAGAACTGAGTACTGAAAGTAGGTAAAGGGATATACATGATAACCTCTAATTGCCTATATTACAAACCATAATGCCCCAAAGGGAGAGTGAGAGTGAGAGAGAGAAAAAGAGAAGTGCATGCCATTGAGGCAGGCTGGGGAAAGGGGGTGGGGTAGGGGCAAGTGGGGAGGGTGGTGGGAGGCAAACTAGAAACATCGATGATGGAAAATGCACACTGGTGAAGGGATGGATATTGGAACATTGTATGAACTGAAACCCAATCATGAACAACCTTGTAACTTTGTACCTCATGGTGATTCAATTAAAAAAAATAAAGAACAAATTATGATAACAAAAATTTTAAAAGGGGATTTAACAAAGACTCACTTTCACTAACAAATTAGAATTTGACTTGACCTCATAGATAGATCAAATAACAAATTGAAATTTGATTTGACCTCAGAGATTGATTAGAACAGAAGGTATGATGAAGAGAGAGGGGCTCATCAAACTAAGAACACCACCAGCAAAACATTACAGAACAAGATCTAAAAGAAGGAAGGGTCATGCTCTGTTTCAAGCTTTGGGCATAAACCATAATGCTTGATGAGAAAAACTTCCCCTGCTACCCCAGGCCTCCAACTGGAGGAAAACTTTGAATGCCATCCTTGGTGTCAGTGATTTTATCTGCAGATATGCCAGAGGTGGCGAAAATGTTTGAACAAAAAAGTATCATGTATATAATTTTCATTTTAATAAAACCCCTGATCAAGACTATATGATCATTTATGTTGGAAGAATAATATGAGCGAAAAAGTTGTATCACGGTTTTTAGAATAATTTGTGTGGGAAATGGATAGACTTTGACTTAGGACAGTGAATTGAGAATAAAATTAAGTACAGAATCCCAAAATTTAGCAGTCACCTACAAATTTGAACCTTCATCTATTCAATTCCCTAAATATGTTTAACTTTTCTTTGTCTAGTTCTTATTTTGCTATATGATTTCTTTCTTAAACATTTTGCTTTCTTTAAATATAAATATCTTAAAAGCAGAACTTTTTTGTTCTATTGATGAATTTTGAAAATGCAGTGCATAGTATAATCTGATATGTGGTAGATACTTGAAAAATATTTTTTCTGATTAGTAGCAAGAAACTGTAGTTTTGAAAAACAAGTGTGAGGGGAGAAAACTAAAATTAATAAAAAACTCTCTTGCCCTGTTTATCTTTGTTTTGTCTTATATTGATTCTCCATAGCATTTCATGCTCCAGTTATATTGAACTTCCATTTGAGCCATGAAATTTTTGTTGAATTACATCCTAAGGTAATAACAATGCAATCACTATACCCTTTCATAGATTCTTTGTGTAGAATAAGAATCACCAATCTGGAGCTGGAGCAATAGCACAGCGGGTAGGGCGTTTGCCTTGCACGAGGCCAACCCGAGTTCGATTCCCAGCATCCCATATGGTCCCCTGAGCACCACCAGGAGTTATTCCTGAGTACAGAGCCAGGAATGGCCCCTGTGCAATGTCAGGTGTGACCCAAAAAATCAAACATAAATAAATAAATAAATGAATCTTTAAAAAAAAAAAATCACCAACCTACTCATAGGAGTCACCAGCCCACTCCTATCTTTGTTCTCTCCTTTCTCAAAGTTCAATTCATTCTCAAAGAAGCCTCTCGATTTCCCAGATGTGTGTGAATACTCTGTTTTATCGTTCTACAACATCCCCTATCCTCTTCTGGACAAAATTTCACTCTGGGTTATTACCAATTGCGTACTATCCATCTATTTCCCCACCAATCTATACACTCATTAAGAATTGAGTTGGCATCTTTTACCAGTGCTATGGTGGTAGGGCGTTCACCTTGCATGCGGCTGACCCATGTTCGATTCCTCTGCCCCTCTCAGAGAGCCCGGCAAGCTACCGAGAGTATTGTGCCCACATGGCAGAGCCTGGCAAGCTACCTGTGGTGTATTCGATATGCCAAAAACAGTAACAATAAGTTTAATAAATCTTTTTATTAGTTTAATTTATTAATAAAAACTAATAAATCCAAGCACAATGCTAAACAGTAACAACAAGATGGAGACATTACTGGTGCCCGCTCGAGCAAATCAATGAGCAATGGGATGACAGTGGCAGTGACTGTGACTGCTCACAGCTGTGTTTGTGTATTGCCTTATACAGAGGGTCTCAGTGCTATACCAAGCCTGCTATGGTTGTCTTCTCTAGACAGAAGCCATTTTACTTGTTTGACCAAAGACTCAGTATGTTGTGAAGAAGAGATAATACAACTGGTAGGGCAGTTGCTTTGCATGTGATCCATCTATGTTCCATTGATCATCAGTCCTTGGCACCTGATATGGTCCCCAGAGCCCTGCCAAAAGTGATCTCTAAGCACAGAGTTACGGGTAAGGCCTGAGTACTGCCAGGTGTGACCCTAAAACAAAACAAACACAAACCAAAAACAAAAACACAATATGTACTAGTACAATCCTGTATTCATGAGGATTAGAGCCTCAGGTCAAGTAATTTTAACATATGTAATCCTGCTTTCACATTGAATACATGGGTCACTAAAAATATCCTTTTTTCTTATTTCTGAAAATATAGCTAACTGTATTTTATGTCTTGGTGCAGTTATATTACAGTTATATAATATAGTTTCCATAACTTATGAATATGATGATAATTTCCATGTGATGACATTTCCAAATATGTCCTATACAAACCTCTCAACTTTTGTCTTCTTTCTCAATGATTTTGGGGACCTAGAGAAATTGAAATAGAAAGATTTAATGTCTCTGAATGATTACTTGGAACAGAGTTTCCCACTTTTCCTTTCCACCTTACCAATCTCATTGAACTGTTAAATAAGTAAAAATTGAAATTGTATGTACTTAGCTACTGAGATTTCAGATGTTATTTGTTATGGCAGCCTTACCTAAACTAATAAATCCAAGCACAATGCTAAGCATGAAATAGGTAACAGTTGCCAAATTGAATCACAGAAAGAATTTTTACCACAAAATATCTTTTACTTTGCAGGTCTGGGACTGTACTCAGTTTATGGGTTTGGTCTAATGGTGAATTAATGAAGTTTAGGTGCTCTGATTGGTTCAGGTGACCCCAATGTGGATGTGAATGGGACTTCAGGCATCTTCACCATGGAAGGAGATCAAGTTGGACTGAACAGTCTTGTGATTTTCAGTTTGCCTTTTGGGGAAGAGTGGAAGAAATTGTGTCATTTATCATAGATAATTCCAATATGGCTCACACTATCAATCTCCCTGACAATCTCTTCAACAGCTCAAAGTCCAATCTGTGGCTGGAAGTTGTCCAGGTGATAAGCGTCAGGATGCAGCGGTCCAGGCCTCTTAGAACACCTGCTCTAGAGGCAGATGCACCATCTGCAGTGAACATAACCAAACTTATGAAAAGGAGTCCAGCAGTGTAGCAATGTTAGAATATACAAGTAAGAAGGGTCTTGGCGGTGTCTCAGTAGATCCATCTCCCTATTTGAACTAAGCAATTATATGATTATAAGAACAATCATTTTATTCCTTCATACAAGGTGTAGAGAAACCAAACCAACTTTGGTAGATTAAAATGTTCAACTTCTAAGTATTCTCAATCGGGCCTGAGAGAAATGGGCCTTTTTGGAAGCGTTTTGCATGGTTGGGAAACTAGGCATGTGTGTGCTCTCACTTTCCTCCTGGCAAGAAATCACAGTCTGAGAAGGCCACTTGTGGCACTTGTTTGTGCCTCTCTGTGGAAGAGATGACATGAGTAAAATAAACCTGTTTCCTTTACCCTCTCCACTGTCGTTAATCTTGGATTGTCTTGGCTCCAACAATGTGCTGGACTGGTCTTCGTAAACACAGACCTATCTCCGTGGGTGATTCTCAAAATGCGTGTTAGAGGGCAAAAAGGTAGAAAACTTATTTCAAATGGTTTAGAAATTCAACGAGCTACTAGAAAACACAGAAGTACAATGAAATCAAATCAGAATGGTGAGACTCCCCAGAAAAGCAGGACATTTAATAGAGAAGCAATCAAAAAGAAATTTCAGAGCTGAAGAATACAGTGAATGAAAAGGAAACTGTGTTAGAGAACAGCAGCTGACAGAGCCAAGTAAAAAGAACTGCTGCAATACATCCCAAATAAATTTTGGTCCATCCCATTTTCATTGTGTTCAGCTTTATCATATTTTTTAATCATCTCTTTAACTCTTTAGGAGTCTAATGTGCTAATCCCTATTTTATCCATGATTCTGGTAGTTTCTGTTTTCTTTCTTTTTCTTTGTAAATAAGAATTTTCTTGATAAGTTTTACTAGAGATTTATAGTCAAATATATTTATTTCATAATTCTATTTTTATTGAGAATTAGTCATTTTGAGAGTAAGGATGCAAAGTTGTGCTACCTCTATAGAGACTAATACATGCATAATTAGTCGTAAAATTAGTCATGTTTATGACTAAGCTCTATATTTAGTAATATATTGGTTTACACACTTTGGAAGAGACAATTTCTACATTATCCCTCTGTAGACTATCTCTATCAACTATATCTATATTAGCAGCACCAATTTGATCGTTCCAAAGTGAGTAGGAACCCTGATATCCCCATAGCCTCACCAATTAATTTTCTAATAACCATCCTAAAATACATGGAGTTATTTGTCATTGTAGTTTTGATTTGCATTTTTTTAATTGAATCACCATGAGAAAAGTTACAAAGCTTTCAGGTTTAAGTCTCAGTCATACAATGATCAAACACCCATCCCTTCACCAGTGCACATGTCCCACCACCAAGAACCCCAGTATACCTCCCATCCCTCCCCACCATGTGTCTGATTATTTTCACTTTACTCTCTCTTTACTTTGATTCCATTCAATATTTCAACAAGAACTCACTATTATTATTTGGAATTTTCTCCCAACAATTAGACCTGCTGAAAAGGCATCATTTAATAATTTGTTTTCTGTTGCTGATAATGAAGAGCATATGAGGTTTTGAATTTCTGGTATTTTACCAATTAAGTCCAGAGAAATTTCTGCCAGAAGTCATGTCATTGCAAGCTCATACCACTGTTTAGTGGGATCTAAAAGATGGCGGTCTCCACACTGCCACCGCCACCACCAAACGGAAAGGCTGAGAGAGGAAAACCTTTCCCCTCCAGGGGTGGCATAGGGCCATAGCTTAGTTCACAGTCTAGAGACATTTCTGCAAGAAGCCGCTGGGTTACAAACGTAGTTAATGGGCCTCTGGGATCATGGACCTTCAGAAACGGAGGAGCCGTTCATGTGGGGCCACTGAGGGTTTCCTTGATTTGCATTTAATTGAGAATAAATACTGTCAAATACACCCTAATACACCTGTTTGCTTTCTGCTGATATTCCTTTACTAAATTTCTAACCAAGTTCTTAACTTAAAATTTTATTATTATAATTTAAATAACTTGAGTACAGTAGTTTTAAAACTTATTGTATAGATTGGCTGGAGCGATAGCACAGTGGTTGGGTGTTCGCCTTTCATGCGGCTGGCCCATGTTCGATTCCTCCGCCCCTCTCAGAGAGCCCGGCAAGCTACCAAGAGTATCTCGCCCGCATGGCAGAGCCTGGCAAGCTACCCGTGGCATATTGGATATGCCAAAAACAGTAACAATAAGTCTCTCAATGAGAGACGTTACTGGTGCCCGATCAAATAAATTGATGAACAACGGGATGACAGTGACAGTGACAGTGACAATTGTATAGATTTACAAAGCTACTATATCTCATCATCACCAGAATCCAAGGTCCTTCACTGTTTTCATTTCATCCTCTAGAAAACCTCTTTAATACCATTACTTCTCCTCCAATAAGTTCCTTAATTGATAAAACAATTTGCCATTGAATTGTACACATCTTTTATATTTGTTATATTAATCATTTATTATACTCATTATTTGTAAGTATCTCCTACCATTCCATAGGTGGCCTTTTCACTCTGTTGTTTACTTCTTATTGTTTAATTTTTCTGTGCATAAGCATGATTTCATCTTTTCTTACATCTGCACAGTCCTTTGTTGTTTGTATATGTAACACAACTTCTTTATCTATTCACCTGTCATTAGGCATGTGGGTTGTTTCTATATCCTGGTTATTGTAGTAACTCCTATAATGAACACAGAAGGGTGGATACCTTTTCAAATTAACGTTTCGTGTTTAGAGGGTGGATGCCAACAGGTGGAATCAATAGATCCTGTGGGAGTTCTGTTTTATTTTTTTGAGAAGTTTCAATACAGCTTTCCATCAAGGCTGAATCAGATGCACCACCAACCATAGGTCACTACATATCTTCCAACACTGGTCGTTTCATCTTTTCGGTATATACCATTTTCTCTAGTAAGAGATTATTTATCATTGTAGTTTTGATTTGCATGTCCCTAATATCAAGCTTCCTGTTCCTGGAGCAAGCAGATATTATTGGGCTGCACTAGCACACAACGACAAATGGCAACATTACTGGCGCCCGCTCGAGCAAATAGAAGATCAATAGGACGACAAGTGATACAAGTGGTACAAGAATATCAAGTGATGAGTCTCTGGCCGGGGCCGATACTGGCTTGTGCTCCACCAAGACTCGACCTGGGCGGCCACACTTTGGTGCGGCTGCTTTGCTGCTGATTGACCACGATCCAGAGGCCAGCTAGACTACTTTTTGTCCCAGAAACTGCTTGCAGCCATGTCTCTAGACTGTGAACTAAGCCATTGCCCCATACTGCCTCATGAAGGGAAATGATGCAATTTCTAACATAAATCCCCCTGGACTTAATTACTCAAATACTAAAATACAGAAATCCAAAACCACGCGACTTTATATCTCTTGATTCTGAGCAATGGAAAACTAATTATCAAATGCTTCCTTGTCAGTAGGGCTGGTTTTTTGGAGGGGAAACTCCAACAACAATAGTGAGTTTTGTGGAATGTAATCAAGGTAAAGAGAAAATGGGGTGAAGTTTATCAGTTATGTAGGTGGGGGTGGGGAGGTGAGGGGTGGAAGGTATACTGGGGTTTTTGGTGGTGGAATATGGGCACTGGTGAAAGGACGAGTGTTTGAGCATTGTAAAACTGAGACATAAGCCTGAGAACTTTGTAACTTTCCACATGGTGATTCAATAAAATAAATAATTAAAAAAAAGAATATCAAGTGATGAGGAATGCTTTTTCATACGCCTATTGGCAATTTGTATGTCTTCTCAGAGAACTTTCTGTTCATCCCTCTCCTTATTTGTGATGGGTTTATTGTTGTTTTAATTGATATTTGTGGGTGTTTTGAATATCTTGATAATAGCCCCTGTCCGGTATATTTAATACTAATAGTTTCTCCAATTTTAGTATTGTCTTTTAAAAATTTTAATCTCGATTTATTTTGCTGTGTGAAAAACTTTTTAGCTTGATGCAATCCTATTTGTTTCTTTGCCTTTGTTATTTCCCTGTGGAGTTAAATCATTGAAGACAAATCTGCAGTACATATCCTAGAAAGTGTTATCCTTATTTTCCCAGACTTCATGGAAATAAAAAACATTTAATTTCAATATCTTTAGTCCAGTTTGATTTAACCTTTTTTAAATAGTGTGAAATATGATTTCAGTTTATTTTATTTCCAGTTGTTATTCAATTTTCTAAGGAATATTTGTTGAAGAGACTATTCTTGCTCCACTTTATTCATCCAGCTCCTTTGCAATAGATTAACTGTCCATAAATTCAAAGATTTACTTCTGATCTTTCGATTGTCTTCCATTTGTCTATTTTTATTCAAATAAAACACAATTTTGACTACTAAGGCTTTATAGCATAATTTGAAGTCAGGTAATGTAATATCTTCTGTATACATTTTCTCAGAATTGCTTTGATTATTCAGGGAGTTATAGGGTTCTATAAAAATTTTAGTAGAGTTTGTTTTAAGTATTTAAAGAGGGACATTGCTTTTTTAATTTTTTCCTTTTTAAGTTAACTGTTTGCAATTAGAAATTAAACAGATTGGGGGAGAGGGATAAACTAGAGATTCATCCATAGACCACAGCAGACGCACAGGAAATTATACCCTTAATGAGTGAAGATAATAGTCAGGAAGACTCACCTGTACCAACCAGGTCTATAAAATCTCAGATAATGACTTTAGAGATATCTGATCTAGATGTCTCATGAGTTCAACAAAACAGTGGTAAAGGTATGTAAAAGAGAGCAGAGATGAGCAAACTACAACTTGAAGTGACCAAACTGAAGAGTTTTGAATTGAAATAAACACAATGGAAGGTGTCAGCAGCAGAGTAACAACAGCTGTGGAAAAATATCAGTGAGCCCAAAGATGGGATGCAGGAAACCCTTTGAGAAAATGGAAAATGGAGGGGGAAGTCTCAACATAATTGAATAGCTCACCAGATAACTATGGAATGAATAGGGAGATGCAATGTAAGAATCATTGGAGTGCCTGAAGATCAGGACAGCAAATTTGATGAACCACTAGTCAAAGATATCACAAAGGAGAAGTACCCAGAGTTGACACCACGTGCACTCAGATTCAAGAAACTCCCAGTCAACTAAAAATATCCTCAAATACATTGAAATTAGGAGAACAGAAGACAATGACAGAGACAGCCCCCAAATCTAGAAGGAACTTAAAAACAAAAAAAGTCACATAAGCTTCACAGGAGAGTTATCAAGTTAGAGCCTATGGTCCAGAGGAAAATAGGGGGTGGGGAGATTAAATTTTTTTTTAAAAAAATTACTCAATGAAATGAAAACTTCAGATTTGAAGAAATGATCCAAAACTTCATGGACAAGCAACATCTTGGGAAAGTTGTAGTCTTAAGCACTAAAGGGGGTTCTTTTTAAGAGCAGACAAACTTCACAAACATGCATAACTTCTACAAAATGATAGAAATAAATTGCTTTTTTTTTCCAGTTGTCTCATTCAACGTCAGTAGTCTGAAATGACCAATTAAAAGACACAAAGCATCAGGAGAGATTGAACACAACATTCCACTACCTGCAAGAGATACACGTGAACAGTCAAGGAAAATACAGGGTCAAAGTGAAAGGCTGGAAAAACAATCTTACAAACAATTCCCTTTAGAAGACAGGGACTGCTATACATCAAACAATATGCACTTAAATTTTTTAAAGTCTTTAAGAAATAGAGATGATTATTTCTTAATGATCAAGGTATTTACTCTTAATTATCAAGAAGACATCATACTCTTAAACATAAAAACAACTGCTAATAGACTCAAAGTGGGAGGGAAGACAACTATAAATGCAATGCTTGCTTTTTCAAGAGAGACAGTATTTGCTTACAGAGGTGAGAACAAAAGCCAAATCAGTGAAAAGGAGGAGGAAATTGAGATAGTAAATAAGGACAAATATTTTCCTTTATGTCGATAAAGGAAAGCAGATAACCAGAATAGTGGTTGAAGAATGATATGAAGTTCGTAATTTTGCTTTTATTTTTGTTTAAAACATGCAAGATATTACAGAAATTTATGTACTGAAGGGCGATTTAGCAATATGAAAAGTTAGGTTTGGATGCTCAGAGTTATGCCTTTTAAAATAAGAGGTTTATCCATAAGATATTACAGAAAGTTTTCTAGATTAGACAAGATAATTCAAAGAACATGAACTTAATTTCGGTTGATTGTAAATATGATGCAGGGAATATGCAGAATTTCACTTTCTTAATAGCCCAGGAAGTGTTAATATTAAGATGAGTCAAAATAACTAATTTACTCCACAGGATGAAAATGATCTATGTTAGAGAGTAGAAATTTCCATTAGTAGACAATACTTTTCTGGAATCTCTCATATTTTCATGAAAATCTTAGTCTTTTTAGAGCTAGAAAGAAACCTAGACACAGGAAAAGAGAAGTTCCCTATTATAAGAAGCATTATCTACCTCCCCCTAAATCAGTAAAAATAATATTATTTATTCACTACTCTTACTCTTTCTTATAATGTGGGCACAATCTTGCTGCACTCAGTAGTAAAGAATTCTGGCCGGCGGGCACCAGACCAGAGAACCCAAAACCGAGACAATAATACCAGGGTGCCCCAGATAGAGCAGGTGCAGTATCCCTGCCTTCTCCAGATGGAATCCCGGTGACATGAGCTTCTACAAACGTGGCTCCAGTATGTGGGGACCAGGACTATTTCTCCAAACTCCGGGGCCACGTGACCTTTCCTGATATACAGAAAAACACCCAGAAGTGGCTCTTCCGCCCCTGAATGACCATGATCCCAGAGGCACACAAACCAATCTCTAAACACAGCGGCTGCTGATAGAAATGCTCCTGGACTGTGAACTAAGCTACAGCCTCGTGCTGCCCCAGGACGGGAAGAGTTTTTGTCCCTCAGCCTTCTCCCCTTTGCGGCAGCATGGTGACCGCCATGTTTCAGAGCCAATTGAACAGAGAGGTAGGAGCTTGCAGTGATGGGGCATGCAGGAAATCTTGTGATGGGGTGGGGGCTGGAACTGGCCCAGCTCCCCGCCCAGACGAGACCCCAGAAGTTGCCCATGAACAGCTCCTCTACTCCTGAGTGGTCATACTCCCAGAGGCACACAAGCCAATCTCGGAATGCAGTGGCTACTAGCAAAAATACCTCTGAACTTAATTACTAAAATACCGGAATCCCAAAACTGTGTGGCCGCTTTTGCAGCTGTGCAACATATATGCTCTTCATTATCAGAAATAGAAAAAAAATTATCTAATGATGCCTGTTCAACAGGTCTGATTGTTGGGGGGAAATTCCAAATAATAATAGTGAGTTTTCTGTTGAAAATTGAATATAATCAAAGTAAAGAGAGAATAAAGTGAAAATCATCTGCCACACAGGCAGTGTGGGGGGTGGGATGGGGATGGGGGTAAACTGGGGTTCTTGGTGGTGGAACATGTGCACTGGTGAAGGGATGGGTGTTTGATCATTGTATGACTGAGACTTAAACCTGAAAGCTTTTTAACTGTTCTCATGGTGTTTCGATTAAAAAAAAAGAATGTGGGCACATCTTCCTTTGTCTAGAAATGCCAAGGATTTACAATCCCAGGATCTGAAACTGAGAATTTAATTTTATTTCTTTATTTGCAATGTACCTAAACATTTACTGCAGCATCTTGTTAGCTATAATGGGATAGAGCTATAGATGTACATACATATATTACATACGTACTATAGCTTAAAATTTGTTTAAAAGTTTTCAGTGTTGGGAAAAAAGGTTTTATATTTATACACATATAAAATATTGGTTCTCTGTGTAACTTTACAGATAATACGCTTAATTAATAAACTCTAAGCATCAATGACACATTTTCTCCTTGCTTTTCTTTGTGTCAGCCTTCCAAGTTATGTAATGCTACCTTCCACACTCAAAATTTTGCAAACAGCACTGTTCATCTCACAAAATTAAAGTCTTTCCAGATGTGGATGTGATTAATAGAAGCTTACTAACTGTGGCTAATTACTGATAATGATAGTATCACTTTTTCCTCTTCAAAGTCACCTTGTCTTTGCTGGTTGTTAGAATGGAAAGAACCTCTATGCATATTCATACTCCAGTCGAACTAAATACAGAACAATATTTAAGTGTTAATCTGTTGATACTTAATATAGGTGGAATAATATCAGCTTTTTAGTATGACAAGTCTTTATTTAAGATATGTGAGAAATTATGCACTCCAGATTTTAGACTCTCATTATAGAAAAATAAATCTTGCAGAATCAGTATCTGAATACTTTGAGTGAGAACCCCTGGAGTTAAAATCTCTAAGCTAACACTTTCTATCATCCGGTAATGAGTAGCAGGTTCTAAATGGTATGAATAGATGTAAAAATCTCCTGCTTTCTTCCTTCTTGCTTTCTATCATCACAGACTTTAAAAAAAGGTTATGTAATGGGTTAGGAATTTTTGAGTGAAGCAGCATTAAAAACTGGATTTCTAAGTTATGAAAACATAATCAGCAATTAACTGAACAACTATTTCTAGGTCTCCTATTGGCATTCTGGCAAAGCAGACGGCAAAGAAATGTATACTTAGTTCCTATATCCATTGCAGCACTCTTCACAATAGTCAAAATCTGGAAGCAACCCAAATGTCCAAGAACAGATGAGTGGAAAAAGAAATGAGAGAATATATATACAGTGGAATACTACGTGGCTGTAAGAAAAGATGGAATCATGAAATTCGCCACTACCTAGATGAATCTGAAAAGTACCTTACTGAATATAATTAGTCAGAAGGAGAGGACAGATACAGAGTGATCTGCCTCATATGCGGGATATAAAGAAACATAATAAGAAAATAACAAATGGGCAAAGGCAATTGAAACTGAGAATTCATCTGCTGACTTGCACTTACTAAGGCGAGGAGGCAGGGGTGGAGCAGGGAAAACGACGAGCAAAGGGTGGAGGAAAGCAGACGCCATGATGGAGGGTGCGGTGTTGGAACTTTGCATGGATAAAACCCTGTCATGAACAGTATTTGGCGCCACAAGTCCAATGTCCCAAAGTAATAAGTGAATTAATACCCCACTTTATCTTCTCTACCCACCTTTGGGATAATTGACCTTTAACTTATTTCTTTTTCTTTATAAGAGCTTCCCCAAGTGGTGCTTAGAGGCGGGGGAGGTGGCAGGGGGGAGAGGGGGGTTTCTCTCAGTGATACCTAGACTGTTAGTGTCAGCTTAACCGTTTAGTTCTTAGACTCCACTGCACAGTGCTCAGGGGCCACGAAGTGCCAGAGACTGAATTCAAAGTCTTGTGCTGCCAGGCATGTACGCCACCACTTTCTCCCTGGCCCCTATATTAACTACTTCTTTTTAATTTTGTTTTTAATTTTTCATTGAATCACTGTGAGATAGACGCTTACAAAGCTGTTCATGATTAAGTGTCAGTCATACAGCGTTCCAACACCAATCCCTCCACCAGTGTACACTTCCCAGCACCAGTGTCCCCAGTTTTCAAAATGTTGATGTTTGAAATTCTATAAAATTGTTACTTGAATTTTCACAAAATTCAGAGCACTATATTATGAAGTTAAATATTTATGTTCCTAGAAGTATAATACAAGGTACAGTTCCCTTTATATACACATGACTTTGGCATTATGGAAATAAATTTGTGGTGACATAATTTCTAGAAATTAGACTGTCATTGTACCCCCACTGATTTGGAGGTGCAATACTCCCAGGAGGATGTTTATTGGTGCTCATTCTCTCTGGTTTTCTTACCTTGTTGACATGCTATTACACCGCTGCTTTAGCAGCAGCCAACTTTTTATAAATTTTCATAACTGAATACCATAATTCTTTACTTATAGTTCTTGCTAAAATTATCAGTATGTTCTTATGGAGAGGACACTGCTTTCTTAGTTGTACTTCCCAAAACATGACCCACAATCTTTTAACTTCCCGTTGCATAAATGATACCAGCTATACCTATAAACCATACCAGGGCAGTGATGTGAAATGAGATACAAAACCACTTCATCACCAATTATCTGTGACTACATTTAAAGCAACTATTATTTCCTTCAGAGGAAGCATCCATACTGATGATGGTGTTCCTAGAAAGTAATCATGAGAAACCCACAATGCACTTTGTAGAGTTTGGCTTGTTTTTTTTGTTTTACCTGCTAACCACAGGAAACATGCCAACACCATGTGTGACATACCAGCAATCTATTCCAGTTTGCTGCGTGCACACTCCTGCCTAGTCCTTTCCAGAGTGCTTTTGTGTGACATTTTCACCTGTCCTATAAAAATACACCATAGAAGGACCTGTTCAAAGTCACAAATTCATCAGCAAGAACACCAGTAATTGTTAGAAACAGAGAAGTAGTCAAAACTCAGATTTCAAACACAATACTTTTTAAAAATAGATTTTACAAATTTTGGTTCACAGACCCTATATACTATGTCGTATATACATATTCTATTTAACTCATATGTTGTCCTAAATTCTTTGACATTACTTCACAATAGTTAAACACTTGGAAATGGCATATTAGTACCTAGAACGAAGTTTCTTTAAATATTAAACGGGGCTGCAAAGATAGTACAAGTGTTAAGGTCCATGCCTCATATGTGCCCAAACCTGATTCGATCTTCAGCATCACATGGTACCCCAAATACCACCAGGTGTGTTCCTAGAGGTCACTGAAAAGGCAATGTTAGCCTCTGTGATCTTCCACAACACAGGGCCCGAGCAGCATTGACTGCATCTTTAGATTGGCCACTGAACCACTGGCTCCTGTTGACTGAGAATCCTAGGTAGTGGCCCCTGGCGTTCCTGAGTGCCACATGGGAGATCTCACAAAATTAAAAAGTAAATTAAAGGCGGGTAGGGTATTTGCCTTGCACGTGGCTGACCCAGGTTTGATTTCCTGCATCCCATATGGCCCCCTGAGCACTGTCAGGAGTAATTCCTGAGCGGAGAGTCAGGAGTAACCCCTGTGCATCACCGGGTGTGACCCAAAAAGCAAAAAATAAATAAATAAAGCTCGATGCATAATCAAATTACATTTAACCATACTTAAATTATGTCTTCTGATAATAAATTATGTATTAAATGTGTAATAAAATCCAGGGATAAATTTTATCATTTATCCTTGAAATGTGTAGATTCTATTTTCTTCTATTTATCTATACATCGGTTTGATGGTCACACCCAGCAGTGCTCAGGGCTTAATCCTAGCTCTACACTCCTGGATCACTGGTGGTAGAGCTTAGGGGGGAGCCGGGTTGGCGTCCTGTAAGGCAATTGCCCTACCCACTGTGCTATCTCTCTAGTCCCTGTAATTATAAATTTTAAATAAAATTTTTGACAGTGTCAACAAATCTTTGGGCTGGAGTGATAGCACAGTGGTAGGACATTTGCCTTGCATGAGGCCGACCTAGGTTCGATTCCTCCGCCCTTCTCAGAGAGTCCGGCAAGCTTCCGAGAGTATCTTGTCTGCATGGCACGGCAGAGCCTGGCAAGCTACCCATGGCCTATTTGATATGCCAAACACAGTAACAACAAGTATCAAGATGAAGACGTTATTGGTGCCTGCTTGAGCAAATTGATGAGCAACGGGATGACAGTGACAGCGACAGTCAACAAATCTTCAGCTCTAGTCTTCCACCAGTTCAATGGTGCAACCCATTGGAGGCTTACATTCATATTTTATATGATGGGAAAGACCATCCAGTGGTGCCATATTGTTACATATTAATGACTAGAGAGAATGAGAGGAAGTCATTGAATAGTCTGTGTTGTGGCAAAGAAATGGGTTCTTTTCACAATGAAATCTTGAAAAAAAAAATGCTCAGGGAGAATCTTTATATTCCCTTTAGTCTCTCCCCCTACAGCTCAGGGTGATAAGTGGGACTCCACCCTGAACAGGACGGTCACCCATGCAGGGCGCACTCACGTGTACCCACACTCACTCTGACTAGCACTCCTCATTGGAAAGTGGGAGGAACCCAGGGGAACTGAGGAAACCCACATTTGTGCAGGTGAACATGGAAATTCTACAATGACCTTGGCCTTAGAAGGGATTTTTGGTTCTCCTCAACCTTGTAATGAAATAACCTAGAACAAAGACTGAAGACCTGTGGTACATAGAAATCACCCTTCATCAGCATGTAAAGAGAAAGAAAGGACCACCACTAGTTTAGAAGCAAATCACCATTTCCAAATAAACCTGCAAAAACTTAAGTTTACTCTTAAGGCTTAAAATTTGCATGTTTGAGAAGATTAGGTTTTGGGGAAGTTTGTCCTCTTTTTAGCACTAAACATCCTATGTCCCAAAAACCTCTCAGAACAACCTGAGGAACTACGACTCAGTGAGTTATGAGAACTGACTAGGTCTTTCCAAAGTGGCCCCTTATTATCTATGAAAACATCATTTAAAAAATTAAAATGCTCTATTTGGAAATAATTTATTTTGTAATTTGGAAGATGAGAGAAAGACAATTCATCTCTTTTATGACAATGTGACCTAAAACTCACTTGCTGAAATAAGCTGCTATGTGACTTTTCTTCTGACAGTTCTTAGTGTTTAGTTTAACATGGATAGGGGATTTGAATTTTGACTCTTTAATCTATCTTTGCTTTACTTTGTCTACTTCTTGGTTTTCACACATTGTTTTCTCATATATTATTGCAATTACTCAAAATATTAATGGAACAGAATATCTTTTTTTATGTTATGAATGCAATCAATTTTGAGTCTTTAATTGTAATTTTTTCCATAAAATTCTTTTAATTTAGTCTAATATAATGGCACATCAACCAGTAATAGGTACATTAAATTGAATCATGATGCTCATATACACATTTTATGACACAATCAAATATCCTAATGCATTAATTCATATCAATCAGTTAATAAAATCCAATAGGAAACATTTCTCTATTGCTACTACCTGTACAGATCTCATTACTACACAAGAAATCTGAAACAGCTCAACAGCTTAGATTTCAGCATCTTTTTGCTTAGATGTCTGAAATTTGATAATTAACTCTGCTTTAATAAGTCAATTGGCTATTAAAAAAACACAAAATGCCAAACATTTCACTTTATACTTCAGGTTTTATTGAAGTGAAACAATTCTAGCAAAATTAGAAATACACAAAATGATACCAAAACTGAGCCCAATATGATGGAGAATCTCACAGGTACCTTAGATCTTGCCTTTCATTGGAACAATATTATGAAGTCATTAACTTCAGCGCACTGTTAGGCAAAGGCATGACAGAGAAGTAAATGATCAAAAAGAAAATTATATGATCATCAAATGACTAAAGCTTTTTGTATTATTATTATTTAGGGGAGAGAGCACATTGCCAGGGCTCAGGAATTATTCCTGACTCTGTGCTCACGTCTCCTCTGGTGCTCTTTGGATCCAAGGTCACTACCACAGCAGCCGCGGGCAAGACAAGGCCTGCACTTGCTGTAATGTCCACTGGCCTGTGTATTACTATTTTTAACATGGACAAGAGTAGATATTGTTAGAGATCCTGGCATATATTTTACTATAATTCACTTTAATGAGTAAAACTTATAGGATAAAACTAATATAACTGAAACAATTGAAAGGTAACTAAGCCCTCATCCCTCCAAACTTCTAAGTCCTGTAGGATTTTGTGTTTAAGGGCTACCTTTACCCATTTATTCTGCTACTCTGTCGCCTACCACGCAATTCCTCCTTCAATTTTAAACTTTTTAAAAATTTATTTGTTTAGAGCATTACAAAGCCGTGCATGATTGAATATTAGTCGTACAGTATTCCAACACCCATCCCTCCAACAGTGTACATTTCCCAGCAGCAACCAGTATCCTCGGGTTCCTTTCCATCATCCCATACTCCACACCTCCCGCCTGCTTCTTTTCTTCTCTCTATCTCCCTTTTTCTCTCCCTCTTTCTCTCTCTCTCCCTCCCTCCTCTCTCTTTTTCTCTGTCTCTCTCTCTCACCCACTTTTTTGGCATTGTGGTTAGCAATATTGATACTGAGAGGTTACCAAGAATATCCCTTACTACTTTTAACCCTCAGATCTTGTCCAGTGTGATCATTCTCAGCTGTTATTGTCATAGCGATCTCTTCTCTATCTTACCTACTCTCCACCCTACACACACTTGTGGTTAGTTCCAAACATTGACCAGTCCTCCTAGCCTCTGTGAAACTGAGTTTATGTCTGATGCTAAATCACATATACTACATTCTGCTTTAGCCAGAGACCACGTCAAACTCTCTCAGGCAAGTAGGAAATTCATCAGAAGAAAACTAGATAATGTAGTGTCACCAAAGAAAAACTAGCCAGGGGAAAATCAAGGATTGACCTGGGTGTCAGGAATAATAAAATTAGAGACTCGAATGCCAGCTGGACCCCTCTGTCCTCCCTAAGTACTATCTCTACTATCTGACTACGGATCAACTTCTTCCACACGGTAAGGAACACAGTTACAGACTTCCCAGAGTTTGTGTTTCAAGGGTCCTACTTTAGAATTTGCTGGACTTCCTCATTTGAGTCTAGAAATTTTAAATGGCTGAGTAGAAGAGGTAAGGTGTGGTTAAGTATACTATACTCATATTGGTAAGGTGTGGTTAAGTAGCCCCAAGTCATATGAGAATAGTAATACTCAGCACAAGTAAAATCTGGAGCCTCAGAACCATTTTCATTCGAAAGGACTTTTGTTCCCAGAGAAAGAGCAGTTCCTGGGATTTCCAACATGGAGGTCCATCACCTACGCAATTCCAATAGAAAACTTTCAGCAATCTTAAATGTCAATGTTTCTATTAAGTGATTTTTTTTTCTATTTCATTTTTTTGAAAAGTGATTGTGCTCTTTGTTTTTAGTGCCCTGGGGTTGCTCTCAGAGGCACTCAGGAGACCTGGCATACCAAGGAGAGCACCCGGGTTTCTCCATGCAATGCCTTCACCCGAGCTCCCTGAGCTACTTCCTAGCTCCTCTGTACACCAGAGAATGTATAGAATGCACACTCCTTATTTCCTAGATAGCAGCCATGTGACTTGGAATTTTTAAATCTATAGCTCTTTCAATTCTTTCTTTTCCTCTCTTCCCTTTCCCTGCTTATTCTTCTTTGTGATGTTCACACATTTGGTTGTGATTGCTGAGGGTACAGCAACCTGTAGCAGTGGTTGCATGCTTGGCTGTGATGCTAACACCATTTTCAGTTCAGGTAACTTGGTTACAAGAGTGTTAATAGCTATAAGCGTTGTTTTATGGGTGGCGGGTTGGGGGGAGTTGGGACATTGGTAGAAGGAAGCCGGTACTTTGGTGCTGGTGTAAGGCTGTGCTGAAACAATGTGTGCATGATATTATCCTTGATAGTACTAGAAATCTTGGAAGCCGAATAAAGATGGGGCAAAGAAATTATGAATGTAATGATATGATCTCAGCCTTATCTTTGACCCTCTGAGAATTATGCTTCTTTCACAGATGGTAAGCTGCTGAATTCAACTGAATGGTATTTACAGACCCTTGCGTCATCTGCATTCCCAAATCTGCCTAAGTTCTCGTTCTACAGATTTGGCCCTCTTCCTCAGATGTCCTGATTTATCTACAGGAAGTGTTCCTCTTCCCCGAGCTTCATCCCAGGTGGGGTCAGCCACTCTGAGCCATGGAGGCCCTCATCTCCCGACACCTCCATGCTCAGATGCATGGAGGCCTCTGGGCTGTATAAGGAAAAAGGCCCCGAGTCAGGTCTGTGATTCGTTCTAACCATTTCTGCTTGGTACAAACTCAGCCATTGTTCTTTCCATTCTACTCCGTGTTCTAGTTCTTTCCCTTCCATTTTCCAAACTATGTTTCAAAGCAAGTTTCTTTCCTTGGCTTTCTCATAATGACAATTTTTATTTATACAATAAAGTACATTCATTGTATCTGAAGACATAAAGGACCTCTCATCCAAGATGTGGTAAACTCAGAAAGCCAAGATGGTACCCTCTAATACAACCTTCCCAATTATTCAAATGCACCATCTAATTGCTGCCACCTGGTTAACCTGGCATCTCTTCCTTGCCTTTGGACAACCATGGCTCAGCTGTGTAGACCATGTGTTATCATTCAGGGCTTCTCATAAATTCTATCCCCAAGCACCAGCTTAGGGACTGGTGAATTATTGTGTCTGTGGAAAGGCCTAACACATACACATTAATGACTATAATGACATTTAGAAATGGGTCATCTTTTTTCTTTCTCAATAAAGATAGGCTTTGTGGATTTAAATCACTAATGATGTTTCCCCCCCACAACATTGTTACCATAAAAATATGGAAATGAAATAAATTATTTGCTTATCTATCATTACAAATGAAATAGTTGGAGACAGTTTAGGAACCATTTTCTGCTTTTATTTAGAAAAAACACAAAACCCAGTTTCCATAGCCTTCTTTTTATGCAGATGAGGATGCTACTCTTTTTACAGACATTATTATGGAGAGATATCATTGATCATGTCCTCAGGGTAATAAATAATTACTCTACTAACGTATTGCTCTGAAAGAAACTGACATGAAGTAGTTTCAAATTAACCACTGCTAATTGCATGCATTGTTTCATACTTATTACTGCAATCTGATTAACAAGCTACTGAATAAAACTGGCAGGAAAGGTTCTTTCTCCTTCATTTTAACTTGTTTTAGTTAAAAACTGACTAAATGTGGAATTTACAGTGACTTAGAGTAAGAAATCTAGGATTTAGGAAACTAAAACCGCTGTGACATAATGCATTTGGTGGCTACCAGAATTTCTTATTTTTCATGAGTTTATATATGGAAAAAACGGGAGTTTGTCTTTACTTAAATTGTAATATAGTCTAGACTTAAAAGCCATACATTTCTGATATAACAAAGCTTAACAATATGATATAAAAATGATGTTTCAATTTATAATTTAAGATGGAGTGAAAATAAATTTTGGCTTCATTACTACATTTGGTATAAGGTCTAAATAACTATAAAATAGAATTTTTAATGGTTGTGTATTTATTATTACTATTATTTTCAAGTATCTTCTAAAATTACAGGAATGAATAGTATAAAACAACAAATTCAACTTAATTATGCTGGCAGGTGTAAAGTTAATCATTTTCCCCAATAAGGTATTTTATCACAGTTATCCCGTTGTTTTATCTTAAATTCAAAAGCAATTTATATTTGCCAATGGTATTTCAATGAACACTTTCAACTGACATCGTTTATAAACTCACAAAACACTTCCAATACATCAATCACAGACATCATTCTATGAACTTTACTAACAAACTTTACATAACTTTAACGAACTAATTTGACCTTAAACATGACACCATGGAATATCCCAAGTTCCAGTTTTAACAGATAAGGAACCCAAGACTCAGAGAGGTTGGGTAACTTTCTTAGGATTAGTGAGCTTGTGTATGGCAGAACTGATCTCCAAGTTTGTAATGTCTGTCTCCAGAATGTCACTGTCACTGTCACTGTCATCCCGTTGCTCATCAATTTGCTCGAGCAGGCACCAGTAACATCTCCATTGTGAGACTTGTTTTTACTGTTTTGGGCATATCGAATACGCCACGGGTAGCTTGCTAGGCTCTGCCGTGTGGGTGAGATACTCTCAGTAGCTTGCCAGGCTCTCCAAGAGGGGCAGAGGGATTAAACCCGGGTTAGCCGCATGCAAGGCAAACACCCTAGCCCTAGGCTGTTGCTCCGGAATCTAAGTTCTTTAATGTGCTTCAGGACTGTCTCAGCATAGGGCCCTGGAGCACTTGAAAGCCATGCCAGTTGCTAAGGTACATATCATTCTTAGATGGTATGGAAACAGTAGATACTTCCATAGGCTAGAAACACTGGGCTGGACTCTTTGCTGTGTAATTGTTTTCCAGCCGTCAACAACAGGCCTATTCTGAACGCCTGGCCTGGCCTTGAGTCTTTATGCCTATCTTTCATTCTATGACCGGGCCCTTAACTCTAGAAGTTCACCAACAATCTATGGTATGCTCTAACGGTCCTAACATGAGCTTTAGCTATGCATACACTTCACCAGTGCAGAGTTTAAGGGACTCACATTGACGAGTCAGAGTGGAAATCAGTCATAGTAGAAATATTTAGAGGCTGGAGGGATAGCACAGCGGGTAGGGCATGTGCCTTGCATGTGGCTGACCCGGGTTTGATTCCCAGCATCCCATATGGTCCCCTGAGCACCAGGCATAATTCCTGAGTGCATGAGCCAGGAGTAACCCCTGTGCATTGCCAGGTGTGACCCAAAAAGCCAAAAAAAAAGAAAGAAAAGAAATATTTATACTGAGAAAACCAGGAGAGTGCCAACTCATTCTCCCTTTTCAACCTTGCTTACAGCCACAACATTGACTATAATCTGATACTCTTATGCCCCACTGCAAGCATACAAACACATGATTTTTATGTCTCTTTACTTCATTACCTGGATCTGTGGACTTCACTCATGCATGAGGCTTGGCCCCAGCATCCGGAAAAGTGGCCTGGAACGTGGCGGCAGTTGGGTAGTGGAGGTGGGCCAATGAGGAATTCATCTGGCGCCAGCAGGGTGGGTCTTATGCCTGTGACCCCTGGGTCACCGGAGATTGGTGGAAGCAGGCAGAGGATCTCTGTTTCCAGGTCCCGTTGAGCCTAGAGTCCAAGGTCACAAAGTTCTGTATTACCTGGTTCTGTGGGACTTCACTCATGCGTGAGGCTCGGCCTGCAGCATGGTGGCAGTTGTACCATAGTACCATATAACACATGACAGAGTCAACAGTTTTGATTCTAGACTCATTGTATATCTCAAAAGATGATCAAAAGTGGGACTATCTCAGCAATGGGACTACTAGAGACAGCTATCACATAATTAGCAATATTAAATGAAAATTCCTAATTAAAATGAGTAATAATCCTATTATCCAAACTCTCCTTCTGGTTCTGCCTGACAGAGCCTAGCCACGTTCCCAGCCTCCTCTTCAGTACAGTGCTCTGGAGTTTACACAGCTACTGCCAACCACACAGCTGTGTATGAAATGAAGTGATTTACTATCCCTCTTAGAATAAAAACTTTTCTTTCTCCTTATGATATTTACACAATAGCACTTCACTGCACTGTCACACTGTCATCCTGTTGTTCATCGATTTGCTCAAGCGGGCACCAGTAACGTCTCCATTGTGAGACTTGTTGTTACTGTTTCTGGCATATTGAATACGCCACAGGTAGCTTGCCAGGTTCGGCCATGAGGGCGAATACTCTCGGTAGCTTGCCGGGCTCTCCAAGAGAGACGGAGGAATCAAACCTGGATCAGTCACGTGCAAGGCAAATGCTCTACCCGCTGTGCTATCGCTCTAGTCCATTTACACAGTACAATTTGTGATTACTCTCTACGTTATAGAAAGAAACTTAAAACAGTGGCTATAGGTGAGAGCTCAACTGGTAGAACATAAGCCTAGCATGTGGAAGGCTTTGAGTTTGTTGTACCCCCAGCCCTGTGGGTGTGGTCTGGAGGTTCCCATCCTCCCCCTGGCCCAGCACTGAACCAGTATTTGATGCCTAAGGGTATGGCCTTCATGAAAAATGATTACAACAAATGAAAACTTGAGTTCTGTGGTTTCGGAACCATATCTGACTGTGCTGAGCGCTTACGTTTGGCTGCGCACTCGTGGATCACTCTGTGCCTTGGTTACTGTGTTTTCTTTCTGGCCTCAGTGAAGGAGAATTTTAAAGTTGTTTTGAAAATTCTGGCCTGATGCCTAGCTGCAGTTCTGGCAGATATAATCACTCATGTGATGTAACATATTTTTATATTTATAATTTTACTGAAGATTTTACAAATTATTATTTTTGTGATTAAGGACATATATGTGTATGTATATATAGAGAGAGACTCTAAGAGATATTTAGATCATATGTAATATGTCTTATATATATGATATTATATGTGATGTATTATATATTATATATGCTATTGATATTCCTTGGATTGTCAATGAAATGAGTGTGTTCTTTATTACTGGAAACTAATCAAGGCTTAATATTTTCTATTTCTGGTAAGCAAAATGAGAGAACTGTAACTTGACAGAGATAGCAAAATCTTATCACTAAAGCATTGCCTGAAGATAGTAAAGTTTTAAAGAGTTTAAATGCAAATAAAAATTTTTAAAAATAGTTTAAATGCTATTTTATTCTCATCCATTTCTTTTTAATTTCAAGATAAAAAATTTCAGAGAAAATATTTATGGTTTATGTTATAGGACCTAAAAAAAGATAGGATTGATATAATACAATATTTTTAGGGCATTATTTTTAGAACCTGAGTAGTTTTGAGGTAGGGGAAAGTAATTTACCTATGAACACAGTGAACACAGTGAAAGCCATCTGTTAGTGAAGAGATTGTGTAGCGTGTATCTGATACAAAGGAGCTCTCTTTATATCCACATATGCAGTGAAGACAACTGTGATCTCAATAAATTGAAGTTCTGTCATGTAAACACAGCATATGCATTTATAAACTGACATAATCTAGACCAGGTAGAAATACAGAGCAAGAGATGTATACCAATGTCAGCCCAAGGAAATCAGAGACAACCTGAGGTAAGTAGGGAAAGTTCTTCAGAATCAAGGTCAAGTTATGAGTGAGAATCAGTTGGGAGAGGAGATGAAGAGAGTGTGAGAGAGAGAGAAAAGCAGAGACTGAGACGAAGGCCTGGCATGCCTCATTCAGCAGACGAGCTTGCAGCCAAACATAAGCATCTGCACTGGGGAGGGTCAGGCTCATAAAGAGAAGATAATTTTGAATGCACAGCTAAAGCGTTTGGCTTTGTTTGAAATTATGCATCATGATTGATCTCATCCCAGTCTATGCAGCATTTCCACCTCTCTTGAGTAGGCAGTTTCACTTCCCTTGAATTGACTCCTTCACTGCAAAAGGTAAACTTCTTATGTAATTTTATAGGAGCTGTGAAACAAACATGGGATTTGGAGTTAGACAGACCTTAGTGTGAATTCTGGGGCTATTTAGCGGCCAAAAATTTGGCATGCTGTTAATTCTCTTTGGACCTTAGTTTTTCATAAGGAGAATATTGCACAGGTGCTCAGGCTTGGGAGGAGAGACAGTGACATTTGATCATCTTTCTTCTATATCGTTTAGATTTGTAACCAATTCACAGAGTAACACAAGATTTGGAGAGAAATATTAATATCACTGGCAGTGGTTTTGTATTGCCAAACAGGGTTCAGATCTGTAGCATTACTGAACTTCCTACCCAACCCAAAGGGCAGTGGTATCTGAGAATTACCATCTAAGAGCTCACGCATTGTTTATGTATATGTGAGACAGATGTCTTCTGGGAAATGACCAGAAATACTTAGGTGATAAGATGAGGCACAAGTAAGTTCTACATGGGCAAAAGTATAAATGGCATAGAGGCACAGTAGAAATGGCTGATGAAAATCTGTGATATGGAAATAAGCAAGTGAAATTATTACCCAAGAAAGAACACAGTGACACTATGATAAAATGTAGAAATGAGTCACTGAATCGAGAAACCCAAGTGCCCAAGAACAGATGACTGGTTAAAGAAACTTTGATACATTTACACAATGGAATACCATGCAGCTGTTAGAAAATATGAAATCATATAATTTGCATACAAATGGATTGATATGAAGAGTATCATGCTAAGTGAAATGAATCAGAGAGAGAGAGAGACAGACATAGAATGACTGCACTCATTTGTAAAAGAATGGGAGGCTAACACCCAAGGATAATAGAGATAAGGGCCAGGAGGATGGCTCCATGGCTTGGAAGCTCATCTCACACGCTGGAGGAAAAGGCAGATGGGATAGAGAAGGGACCACTAAGTAAATGATGCTTAGAGGGCTCACTAAGGATGGGAGATGTGTGCTGAAAGTAGACTATGGACCAAACATGATGGCCACTCACTATCTATATTGCAAACAATAACATCCCAAAGGAGAAAGAGAATAAAAGGGAATGTGCCTGCCACAGAGGCAGGGGGTGGGGATGGGATGGGGGTGGCAGGAGAGAAACTGGGAACATTGGTGGTGGAGAATGGGCACTGGTGGACTGATGGGTACTCGATCATTGTATGCCTGAAACATAATCACGAAAGTTACTAAGTCTGTAACTGTATCTCATGATGATTCATTAAAAAAATAAAAATAAAAGAAGTGGAACATTGCAATAAGAAATAAAAGAAAAAGATAAACTTAAAACAATGTACAAGAGAGGTCACTCAAGAAGGAAGAAAAAATAGGGTCTTTCCTTTATATTTTGTTTAAGACTATCCACATAAATTGTGAGATCTGAGTGCTGAACAGATAACTGAATAGGATCAGCTGAATATAAGATTCAGCCAGGGTTCATTAAAAAAAAACACAATGATTTTAAAGCATGTATTGGATTCTAGCAACAATCAGCAAGATGTTTGAAGAGTGGATTCTGTTGGCAGCCTCGTGGGTTTTTAACTGTATCATGAAAACTGGCCTCGGGAAAGGAAGAGCCAGAGATGATTCCAGCCCTGCTTCGCACAGCCAGACATTCCCTTTCTGTTACAAATTTCTGCACCAGTGGGGTTTTCATAGTTTTGGCATTTTGTGTTATGGATCAGTGAGTCAGCTAGCCTACAGGCCAAGGAGAGAGGGGGAAAACATCTCTCAAAAGTGAAGCCAGTGAGAATGTCTTCATCTATTTTTCAGTGGCAGAAAAATACAGCTGGGCTCAGTGACTTGTATCAAAAGCAAACATCCTTAGTTGAATTTATTTTTTTTTTTGGACCCTGAAGTTTTGGAGGGCATGATAAAGAAAGCCTCCACAGCATCACTTAGAAAATTCAATTAGTTTGCAGAACTTGGGTGGTGACACTTTTGCAAAATGCACAAGCACATGAGCAAAAACAGAGCGATGTGTGAATTGAGGAAAGCAGCCAAATGCACATCAGAGCTGAGGAATGTCACAGTGAAATGAAGGAAACTTGTAAACACCTATCAGTATTTTTAGGTAAGGAATGTTCTAGCATATTGCCAGTGGGTGCTGCCGATGCATACATTTTTTTAAGCTTTCAAATCAGCTGATATTAAAGGTGATTTGAAAACAACGAAAAAATGAGTATTATTAATCTAGTAGGTATAAGTTGTGTGTGTGTGTGTGTGTGTGACTTGTGTGTGTGCTATGCCTGTACAATGTGTAACTGTATAGAGAGGCTGCTTTTGTAATATGGGTCTTGTACAGACGAGGGAGCCCTCTACTGATTAGAAATTGTACTAGATGCAAACAGTTGAGGGTCGCTGTAGTGTGTTGCTTTTGTGTATCTTCCAAACCCCTAGACCTTTTATTTCTCTCTTTTTTTAAATAATGAGAGCGTATACATATTCAAGGTTGTCTATATCCACTGTATTTTGCATACAGCTGCAATTCTTGGCTGTTTAACTTTAAAAAATACCTGAATTGATTTTAAAAGCATGCCTAACCTAGGTTTCGGTCTTTGTAATATAAAGTTGCTTTTGCCATAATATAGTTTTGCCATAATTACCTACATAAGTGTGGAGAAAATGTCTGCCAGAGATCTCAAAGCCATTGATTTATTACTTTAACTTATCACATTATTTTCCTTGTACATTTCTTGAGTTTTATATTTTTTCCAAGCAGAGACAAAAGACAGGCTTGTAAGTATCAACTTAAGATCATTTATATGAGCTTACCAAATGACTGCATTTTAATATTTAACCTATATATTTCATTATACTACTCTCTTCAGTCTAATAATGTACACTAAGACCTATAGACTAGTGTATACTGTTTAGTGCTTTTGTGCTAAAATCCCTAATTTTTAACCTCATGTCTTTACAAAATAATCATACTCCTAAATCATTTGAATCAATGGAAAAAGACAAAATGTACTCCTACCTCTTGTTCAATTATTTTCAACGTAATTATTCTAAGAGTCTTTACCCGCTCCCGCTTCCCCTTCCCTCCACTGCCGTTGCGGTGACCGGGGCTGCACACTGCATGGCGGTGCTCTCACATTTAGTTGTGGTGCTGAGTGGGGTCACACATCAGGTGAAGGTGCTTGCACACTCAGCCGTGGTGCTCACTGAGGGTTGGGCTCCTCTAAGCATCGTGCTTGTGGATCTCACACCAGTTTGGCTGTAGTGTCTTCCAAGTGTGACCCTTCCGGCTGTGATGCTCACACATCTTTTAGTGATGCTCAGTGGTCATACCCTGTAGTTGTGGTACTCACACACCCACCTACCTGCGGTACAGTTGAAAATTACTTGTGGCATCAGAGATTACAAACAACAGAGTTGCTGGTTCCAGCTGAACACAGGCAGCAGTGCTGGGGACCAAGCTCAGGAAAGACCTCACACTTGGAAGGCGAAAGTTCTAATTTATTAAACTATCCCCTAGGTTTGTCCTAACAATAAGCATGCTTATCCCCCATCTGAGCCCCCCATACATTAATGCTTAGATAGCTTACAATCAGAGTGTTAATCACTCCAGCTTTTAACACTGTAGCACTGTGGTCCCGTTGTTCATCGATTTGCTCAAGCAGACACCAGTAACGTCTCCATTGTGAGACTTGTTGCTACTGTTTTTGGCATATTGAACATGCCATGGGTAGCTTGCCAGGATCTGTCATGTGGGTGGGATACTCTCAGTAGCTTGCCTCGCTCTCCGAGAGGGGCGGAGGAATCAAACCTGGGTTGGCCTCGTGCAAGGCAAACACCCTACCTGCTGTGCTGTTGCTTTAGTTCTTTTAACAAGGAATCTTAATGTTTCTTGTAAATTAGCTTGAAGTCCCATTTGCTTTGTTTATGAATGAACAAAGATTTTCAGGAAATCAATGTTTTTCTTCCAGTTAAGTTCCCAGCATGATGCTGTTAAAGAGCTACATCTAGAATTAACATAGTGAAATAACTACACAAGTGTGTTGTGACTTTAATGCCTATATGATTATGTCTCTCTTGTGGTGTGCCCTTCTTCATTCACTGACCGTTTACTGATCCATCATCCTTTCTTTGGTTGGAACACTAAAGCATAGTTTGTTTGTTTCTTTGAAATAGGGTCACACACGGCAGTACTCAAACACAGCGTACGCCCAGAATAAGTACCTTCCTGTGAGGGGACTTACCTCTGAGGGTGAAAGAGGATGCCTCAGTTTACCTGTGCCAGCTGCTGTGAGCAGTCACTTTTGGCTGGCCCATCCTACATGTTTGACTCCCTGCAAATTCCTGGGCTTTTCTGATAAACTGGGAGTTAACAGTTGTTCATCATAAAAACCCTGCCCAGAGCTTAGGCTCCCGGGAGACTAGGTAACGGGCACTATCTGAGGCAGGTGGCCAGGCAGAGTTAAACCAGCCTGACCCCCCTGTGGGTCCTCTGCATTCCCTGTAATGCTTTTCAACGGATAAGAAACGCAAAGGGCCTAGAAAAAGGCTCACACAAAATGCTTATTTTTAACTTAGTCCTCTACTGAGTTTCTCCCACTTGGGCAGCTCCTTTTCTTTTCTCTTCTACTTTTCAATGAACTTTTCTACTTTCAAATTCTGAGCATCCTTATTATTCAATATTTTCCTTCAAAAGTGAAAATATTGAAGAACCTGGGAATTGTGCACGAACAGAGAGACCTGCCAGCATCGCTACTGCCTCACCTGCATCAAGGGGTCGAAGAAGAAACTTAGAACTTAGCATATACAGGCAGGAGCTCTACCCACTCAGCTCTATTTTTGGCCCAGCCGCTGTTCTTTTATTGAGGGTAAAATGTGAAAAGTAAGTGGGGGGCAGGGGTTAGGGTGGGACTGGTGGTACTTTAGGGCAGTCAGCTTACCCAGCAGCTAATACCCACTATTTGTGGACTGCCTACAGTCCCTTTTCAAAATATAACCCAAACTTAATTTGAAACCTGCAAGGTAAACATCTTTATCCTGCTTTGTTAACTGATGTCCTTCTATTTGCAAATGACAATTCCCATTCATACAAAGTGAACCAGTAGAAGAGAACTTCATTACAAAGACAGTGAATTCTCAGAATCCAAAGGTCAAATAGTGCTGCTTTCGAAGACGCATTGTAAGTTAACCTCGATAAGATATATCTTTACTTCTGGGCATTACATTACTATCAATTTGGATATGGTTAATTTCTACACATAATTTTGATTTTCTTTAGGACAGAAAATCTTTTTTTTTTTTTTGCATTTCTCTCACTTATTTGGAAATAAAAAATCCCAGTCAAATCTCTATATAAACCTGTTTAAATCTTTATAAACTTGCTACATAGCTTGCTTGCAAAGCTTTCCCGCTAAAGGTGTATACAGTAATCAACTCTAGCAAGTGCTATAGGGTTTCACATTTGTTTTTTCTTTCTGTAACTTATCTGATTCCTCAGCAAAGCATTGACAGTGCTCCCTGGTACCCACTCCCACCCCAATTCCCCATGCAGCTGAGGAATCACCCAGGGAATGGCCACAGAATTTTGGAAGAGCCCAGTAACAAAGCGCACATTGCTACCTCTCCTATAGCCAATAGTCTAAACATACCTCCATTTTATGCATGTAGCAAATGGGCAATTCTATCTGATGCTCCTTACCTGAAGCTTTCCTTTACTCTGCCAACTTCCTTCAGATGTGTCTTTTGATCTGGTTTGTCTATTGTTCTCTGATAGGAGATGCTGCTACAGGTTCCAAAATCCTGACTCATCACTCAGCATCCCAGGGGAGAACGTACTACATGGCACAGTATCTGCACTAAAATATGATGTAGAGGGAGGCGGCAGAAAATATAATAAAATCATTCAGGAAATCTGGTTGTCAGGGGAGGGAACACGAGGGCAATGATAAAGGGACCAAGTGCCTGCCGTAGAGGCAGACTGGGAGCGGGAAGGAAACTGGGGACATTGGTTTAAGGACGTGAACACGGGGGAGGGAATTCATGCTGCAACATTATACTCCTGAAACAATAATAAATGACTTTCTAACTCTGTAATTTACAATGGTTAAATAAAATGGGGAAAAAATTAAGGAAATTTGATTTATCTTTATTCCTAATTCCGTTTGGGGTGGGATAAAATTGTGAGGATGGAGCAGGACCAGAGTTGTCTGGAACGCCATCTCAGAAGTAAACTTTATAAAAGTTTTTGGAAACTTTATAAAAGTTTCATTCTAAACTTTATAAAAGCGAACCAGAAATTTTCTTACCCAGAGAAAATGAGAGCTGCTGTAGTCTGCGTCAGGCTTATCACCCTGTGTGCAAAGTTCTTTCCCTATTTCAGCATGTGCACCTTTCCTTTGCTTACGGAGGAGTAGCTCACGACCCCTGGCCAAGCCTCACTGTGAGATCTGTCCTCTCTCTGTGACACAGAGGGTTCATGTGGGACAATTGCTGGCCAAGGGCGACTGAAGCTCACTGTTGAATCTGGCTCTGCTGTCTCTTCTCTATTGAAGAAAAGGCTGGTTTATCCAGGGCTGGACTGGATTCTGCTTTCCTTACACACTTAACGATCACCACCAGCATGTCATTGATTGAACTTCTATTCCTGGTGATGAGGCATCGCCGTGAGCTCTGCTATATTCTATGTTGTTGGATTCATCCACTGGCTCTGGTAACCAGGGTCAAGTCTTCTGCTCAATAAAGAGGGTCTTTGTTTCCTTTGTGGCCAAGACCTGCTTTAGTGAGACTGCTTCTTATCTATCACCAAATGAGATAAGACCCTGTTGCACAATTTATTGGATCTAGTGTCCTTTGAGCCCATTTCCAGATAGGAGGCACAGGCATGGTACCTCTTGGAGCTGTGCAAGGCCCTAGAATAAGAAGAAAATTGTTGTTAATTGAATACACATACACTGTAACTTGCGATGTTTTACTGGAGATGAATCACAAAGGTTCTGTCCAATCAAAATTGGACACTTAAAATTTGGGCATGGGTATAAAATTGACAAGGATATAAAATTGATATAAAATATACAAGGAGTCAGAATTTAATCCAGATTGAAAATGAAATGATTGCTTATTACTTACTGGAAGGAATCATTTAGCATGGCATTCCCAATGACTTTAAAAGGGAAATTATATGAAATATTGTTTTCCATTTCATGTACTCTTATGAAAGGGGCAAAACAATCTTATTTTTAATTAGAAGTTGTTACCCCTTTCCATATATAACAACTATATAAACATAAGGTCACTATCACTGTCATCCCGTTGCTCAAGTGGGCACCGGTAATGTCTCCATTGTGAGACTTGTTGTTACTGTTTTTGGCAAATCGAATACGCCATGGTAGCTTATCAAGCTCTCCCGTGCGGGTGAGATACTCTTGGTAGCTTGCCGGGCTCTCCGAGAGGGGCAGAGGAATTGAACTCAGGTCCACTACGTGCAAGGCAAACGCCCTACCTACTGTGTTATCACTCGAGCCCGCTAAAAAAGAAATGAGTTTGGTTACCTATGGTAACCTTTTGAACAAATGATTCTTTTTGAACAAATCATTCTTGTGTCTTTCCAGCACACTGTGATAGAACTGGATTCAAATTCCTTCTCTTTTTCTATTATAATGGCATTGTTTTATAAAATTTTTTTCAAAATGCAAAAGTTTCCAATGTTATAGCTTACTGCTTAATAGAAAATTTCCTCATAGGTTTACTGGATAAAAAACATTGTTCTGGTTCAAGAACTTAGCCAATATTGTTAAAAATTCTCCCTGTCTAGAAACAGCATAGACTGAGCCCTACAGCTGAGTACATCACAGAGCTAGAACCTTCCTTGTCTAGGGAGGACGATCAGAATGCAGTTTCATTGTGCAGTGATTACCTTTCCCAGTCTCTGTTAGAAAACCTCATCTATTGATTGCATCTGAAAAACCCTTGGACATTTTACTGTGTGACCGTAATTTATTTCTCCTGAAAGAAAGGTGACTCTTGACATTTAATTATGTCAGTATAGTATTATAATGTGATACACAGGGATGTTTAAGATTAAATGAGGCTGTGTATATACATCATATAGCTTTATGGCTAGAACTTAGGAGAAACTTAACACATGTTGCTATTTGTATAATGCTTTTAGGTTTAGTTCTATAGAGTTTCTGTTACTGTTCTTATATGACACAGAGATCAAATCAATGTAAAAATATTTGTGACTACTCTAAGTGTCAGCATAGATAACTTTATAATGGCATGAAAATTTGAAATCAGAAGTTGGCTATTACTCTCTTATTTAATGCAAGAGATTGATGAATGGCTATGCACTTTGTCATCTACATAAACTATCTGTGTCAGTATTTAGGGCATTCGGAAAAGATTTGGATTCAGAGTTTGATAACTTGGCAGTCAAGAATCTGGGATCAGGAGCTGGAGCGATGCACTGTGGGTAGGGCATTTGCACCGCCAGGAGTAATTCCTGAGCGTAGAGCCAGGAGTAACCCTGTGCATCTCCGGGCGTGACCCAAAAAAGCAAAAAAATAAAGGAAAAAAAGAATCTGGGTCCAATCCCAATTTACTTGCTTTGTTTTGGGTCATGCCCAGTGGTGCTCAGGGCTTTCTCCTGGCTCTGTGCTCAAGAATTACTCCTGGCAGTGCTTCAGGGACCATCTATATTGCCAGGATTGAACTCAGGTCAGTAACATGCAAGGCAAATACCCTATGTGCTGTTCTAGCTCTCCAGTCACTCCTATTCACTCATTTCATAGGTATATGCCTCTAACCAACGAACAGTTGTTGACTCATCCATGTTCTCTATCTTTTTCTTAATTTCTTTTCTACCAGGACTGTTCAAAGCCATTTCATATTCAGGAAGTAGGATAAAGGTTAAGGATAGGCAATATAGCTTCTAAGAGATCTAGATGAGCCCCATTTAAACAATTCCCAACTATGCAACCTTGGAAAACTTCTTAAACTTCCATAAAACTCAGTCTCTTTGGAAACTTAAAATTTGTATTCAATTCATTAGTTGACTTAAAAAATATGAGAAGAAACGTTCACAAGTTGTGTTCTCAATGTGCTAAATTGTAAGTTCAGATAAAATTGAATATTTTCATAGACTATATCCTAAATTCTCCAATGGAGATGTTACTAGTGTCCTCTAGAGCAAATTGATGAGCAATGGGATGACAGTGACAGTGACAATTCTCTCATTTGCCAAAGTTAGTTTTTGTAGAGAAGGAAACTGGGGGCATTGGTGGATGGAAGTTCACACTGGTGGAGGGATTTGTATTGGAACATTGTATATCTGAAGTTCAACATGAACAAATCAATTATGAATATATGTATATATACATATATATGTTAATACTAATGTTGGGATGGAGCGATAGCACAGCAGGTGGGGTGTTTGCCTTGCACAAGGCCAACCCAGGTTCAATTCTTCTGTCCCTCTTGGAAAGCCCGGCAAGCTACTGAGAGTATCCCACCCAAACGTCAGAGCCTAGAAAGCTACCCGTGGCGTATTCGATATGCCAGAAACAGTAACAACAAATCTTACAATGGAAACTTAGTAGTGCCTGCTTGAGCAAATCGGTGAACAATGGGATGACAGTGCTACAATACTAATGTCACATATTTAACATTTCTCAGTGGGACCCTATCAGCCATTAAAATCCAAATCTTTGGTGATCAAGATTTATTCTATTTTTACAGACTTGATTTTATAATTGCTTCAAATTTTGTTTTTTAAAATATATTCATTGTGATTCTTTTTCATTTAGAATTGTTTTCTGACCTTCCGTTTTGAGATAGCAATTACACTTGATCTTTATGATTCTTCCTAAATATTCTCATAACATTCTACATGACATTCTTTTCACTATTTCCCTCTTTTATTTTATAGTATCTTGGATGTTTGCAATTGTAGTTGTTTTCTTATAGCTTTGTCAATAAATGTAATACCTATAATCAATAGCTGTGTGTGTGAATCCCACACATTCTCAGAGCTGTGTAAATCCCCACTCTTGGGCTTTCCACAGCGGTCAGGAGCGCGGGGATTACACATGAAAGGAATGTTCTACGCTCTCTGGGTGGCTCTCTCCCACCACCAGCCTTCGGTGTTCTTGGGCCGTTTCTCCACCCAAGACAGCTGTTGCCTTGGATGGACGAAGGAAGAATGAGGGCCAAGCTGGTTGCTGATTAGTTGTTGTTTATTCAATCTCTCATCTCTCCCAGCTCTCTCCAAACCTCTCTCTCTATCTATCTATCTCTAATTCTTTCTTCCCACTGTATCCATCTCCTCTCGCTCTCTCTCTCTCTGCTGTCTCACTCTTCTTCTCATCCTATCTCCATAAATTCCCTCTCCAATCAATCAATCAATCAATCAATCAATCAACCAATCAATCCCTTTCTTCCTTCAGCCCCTCTTTTTTCTCCTCTCACCAGACCCCCCCAACTATGCCTTCCCATGGGAAGCTGAATCAAAAATGTTTTCCAGACTTCCCAGCCACCTGCAGTCCACAACAGCAACACAGCCCCTAAGGTGTGTTTCTCCTCTCCTTAGAACAGCAACTTAATTAATATCTTTAATTATACTTTCTAATATTTACCTTTCTGTATGGACACCGTAATAGACACTTTAAGGCTTGTAGGGTGACTCTCTTGGAGACATCTCACCACAGGCACAGACTACAGTGCTCAGCTCAGATTAATCATTCCTAACCCTAGCAGGATCCAAATCTAGTTATTACTTTTGGATCGTGACAGAATTTGTCCATGACCAAGCTCTTAACTTATGGCTAAAGCTTTAGGGCACTTTGGCCAGGTCCATTTTGATGCCAGGGTAGCTCATAGCTCACAGCTTGCCCTGGGTGCATCCAGTCCCTCATCGGGACCCTGCTTTGGGGGATCTAGGAAGTAAAGGGACTGAGGCTTAAGTTGAGAGAGCAGATGCTCAGGAGGTAATATAATCTGAAGTCAATCAACTCCCAAGCCACAGGCTTGTCTTTTTAACTGTCTTCCTTTATCCATACAAAAAGTAATTGCTCTGAAATAGCTAACCATGCATAGGACATTAAGGAGAAGAGAAAGACAATATTTACAACTCAGAGTCTGATCAGGAGACAAAGGTAATTGATAGGTTGGGGGGCAATCTACAAACACAAGCTCCCAGTGGCCAGGAAGGAAGGGCAAACCAACGTTATCCTACAGCTATGTCAATAGCTATACTTAATCTATTCCATTGATTATAAGCAGTTTGAAGAATTTTGCCATTCATGTCTTTGAATTTTTATGGTTGGCTGCTTGCACATTTCTTTTTGTCAGTATCTATGTCCTCTTGTTTTGGAGCATTCAAAATGTGTTTTATCCACAATGTTTACTTTATTTTGTTATAGTTAAAGTAACATGCACAGTAGTGTTTTAATATTCATGGTCTCAGAGCCAGGAATACATAAGGTATCACTTGTATCACTTGTCTTCCCATTGATCTTTGATTTGCTTGAGTGGGCACCAGTAATGGCTCCATTTGTCCCTGTCGCGTGCTAGTGAAGCCCAATGGCATCTGCTCGCTCCAGGAACAGGAAGATCCTCAAACCGTTCATTCGGGGTTTTGATGAAGAAGTCTGACCATCTCGTTGGTGGGCGGCCATGTGGTCTTGTGATGTCCTGTGGAATCCAGTCAGTAATAGCTCTAGTCCAGCGGTCGTCTCTGAATCGCATTACATGTCCGGCCCATCTGATTTTTGATGTCTTGACAAATGAAACAGCATCTCTGATTCTTGACGGCTGACGGAGGTCGGAACTCCGGATTCCTTCTCACTTGAGTGAGACGTGATACTCCTAGCATAGCTCTTTTGATTCCTCTTTAGGATACCCGAATAGTGTTCTCATCCTGTTCTCATCCTGTTTCCACTACCCAGCCACCACCACGCTCTAGGCCACTCTCTGGACACTTGGGCCGAATCTCATGCATGAGTGAAGCCCCACAAAACCAGGTAAATAGAACTTTGCAACCTTGAACTCTAGGCTCAAGGAAACCCGGAAACAAGATCCTTGGTCGGCCTCCTCCAATCTCCAGCACCTTAGGGAGGGGGTCAAACCCAGATGCCCCACCCTACCCAAGCCAGATAAATACCTCACCATCCGACCCCCATTTCATCCACTACCCAACCACCACCACGCTCGAGGCTGCTCTCTGGAACACGGGCTACTTTGAGGCCGTACAACACACCATAAGACACTTAATACCTATTTCTCATAATTCCCACACCATATTTGATAGGGTTCCAATATGGTGTGAACCATGGGAACACCTCTAAGGGTGATTGGAGGCTGCCCTAAAAGCCTCAATCCCTCTCAGAGAGCCTGGCAAGCTACCAGGAGTATCCGCCCGCACAGCAGAGCCTAGCAAGCTACCCCTGGCGTATTTGATATGCCAAAAACAGTAATACATAAGGTAAGGCACTTTATTTGCATGCAGTTAATAAGAGTTGATCCTTGCTACCACATATGGTCCCCTAAGACTCAACAAGAGTGATTCTTGAGGACAGAATCAGGAATCAGCCCTGAATACAGTCAAGTGTGAACCCCTCACAATCAAATTAATAAACATTTTTGCCTTTGATGGTCTTATTGCACTTTACCACCACCCAAGTGCCCCAGGACCTCCAAACAGTAGTTGTGCGTCTTCTAGCCCACCTCATCATCCTCCCTCTTCTACTGATTTGGTAATCTTAGTATTGTAATCTAGACCCAAATACTTGTTGTTTCAGACCCTCTATTCCTTTGTTTAATTTCTATATATATCACAGATGAATGAGATCTTGTAGTATACGTCCTTCTGCCATTACTTCACTTAATATGATGCTCTTCGGTTCCATCTAATATGCAACAAACTGCAATATTCGCACCTTTCCTTGTAGCTGTATATCTCACTGATTGTATATGCCACAGCTTCTTTTTCTTCTCATTTTGATATTTGAGTCACAGCGGCTATTCTCAGATCTTAATCCTGGATCTGAGCTCAGAGATGACTCCTGGTTTTGCCTGGAGCTAACATGGGGGCCATATGAGGTACCCTGAATTGAACCTGGGTAGGTTGCAGACAAGTAAAGAACCTTACTTACAAACCTTACTGATTGAACCATTTTTCTGGCTCCTATAATAGCTCCCTTATCCACTCAGTAGTAGTTGAATGAATAAATAAATGATGCAAGAAGCTATAAAAGCTTCATTCCAGATTAACAGAAAAACTACAGTTAGAGAACTCTTTTTTTTTAGTTTAGACAAACCTTGAATATCAAATATTTCATGGCCAAAATGAGTTTCTTTGCAAATTGCTTTCCATGTGCTTTTTATTCTCTTAATCATACCAATTAAACGTGCTTTGATTCATACAGGAGTCAAATGTAGTCAGACTCAATGTTTTTGTAGTTGGCAATAATAAAGTTTAAGTTTTCTCTTTGGAATAGTAGTTTATAGCCAGAAACTGTGATCTTCAGTACTAGTTTCCAACGTCATTAGGATTGATTCTTTCCCATATAAAAGTTGGCTTGATTTCGTTTTCAACTATAGAGCTCAAGTTTCAAAGCTAGATTAAAGGCTGGATTCAAGCTAAAAAATAAGTGAAGGATTAGATAGTGTGTGTGTGTGTGTGTGTGTGTGTGTGTGTGTGTGTGTGTGGTATAGGATGATTTCTGATGGCTCATTTCCCACAATAATTGAATTCATCAAATTCTCTTGTACAAACTTTTTTTTGAAAGTTTGTTCAAGAGAAAGTACAAATGTCATCATTTCTGGCTAAATTCTGTGGAAAGTTGTCTCTTTTGAAAATTAATACAGGATGTGATAAATTGGTTTGGGTTACTGTTACTTAGTTACTTCTCATAATTCTGCTCCCAACTTAAGAACTATTGCTTCTGGAACTTGACTATAACATGATGTATTTATCACAACAATAGAGATATTACCCACAGGGGTTTAAAAAATAGATCCTGAAATTTAGCACTTGTCAGAAGTATTAGCACTTATCACATGTATATTTCTATTTAAATAAATGCTTGTGTCTGTGTCCATACAGTAAAATGTTACTTGACCCAGAAAATGATTCTTCATTGAAAGTATGTGCAGTGTATGCCAAAAAGGCACTTGGTTACTCTGTTGTGACAAGATTAATTTCTTCTCTTGGGCAAGATTTGAAACCAGACCCACAAACATTCACTCTGGTTAATAATTCCCAGATATATTTTTGGATATGACATAGAGAATTACCTTCAACATCAACCCATTTCCATTTGACTAATTTTCCTGCACCTGTTAAAATTGTTTCACATACTGAATAGCTTCTACATTCTCCAGATATTTTGTCTTAGTTTACAGAATCATGTCTATGTGACGATCAAAATATTGATATGTTCTGCCAGAGAGGCTGACATTATTTTTCAGTGCACACAGTACAGAAGTCATAGATTGGATTAAGTGCATGGAGACTAACTATATTACTTTATAGATGGTCATTAATCTGATAAAATGAAATCTCTTATTTATTTCTAACCTATTATCTCAATGGCCTCTATACTCTTGGTCACAAGAAGCACAAAAGCTGACTAACAATTAGTTTGTCTCACACAAACAGGAATGGAAAGTTAGGCTGTTCAGACAAGCACAACAGGGAACCCAAAATTTCTCTTCCACCCTGTTATCTTAATGTACTATATTTTGTCTTCCTGTTTCTCAGATCATGGTCACCAGATGGCTATTGTCCACCCAGATTCCCAGAGCTTGTTTTACAGGAATGACTAAGGAGAAAAAAAAAAAGGGAACAGTGTCTTCCTCAGAACAGGTTTGTCTTTATGTAGAAGACAATGTGCCCTAAGATTCTTTTATATTATTGGTTTATTTATTGTAAATATTTTTTTTGCTTTTTGGGTCACACCTAGCAATGCACAGGGGTTACTCCTGGCTCTTCACTCAGGAATTACTCCTGGTAGTGCTCAAGGGACCATATGGGATACTGGAAATCGAACCTGGGTCAGCCGCGTGCAAGGCAAATGCCCTACCTGCTGTCCTATTGCTCCAGCCCCCATATCATTGGTTTAACCAGAGATGCATATTCAAGTTTAAGCATCCAGGAATTTGGAAAATTTAGGTAGCTTTTATTTATTTTTTCCTCAGAGGCACAATCTGTTAGTAGGAAAGCCTGAGGTGTGTGGTTTGGATAGGTGCTTCATGGAATCTCCCAGAATTACACAATGTTTGACTGGGCCGGATTGCTTTCAGACCTACTCTCCACGCCCTCCCTCTGCTCTCTACTCTCAGATCCAGTCTCTGTGACTATGTTCAACAACTTTTCATTCTTTTAAATCAGCATATCCTTAAACGGGGTTGTGAGAGTAGGTAATATATAAGTGAGTCAGGGAGGCAGTCAGGGATCAAAAACTACAGAAGAACAAAACTACAGTAGTTTCAGGTAAAATCTGGCTTTATGATGATCCCACAAGAACTTCAGGATGTAAGTTGCGATAGGATTTTTTTCATTCATCTTTGAATTTTGACAAGAGAGATTAGAGTAGGGTTTTTATGGTCCCTTCCCAGTCAGTTGTAGTGGATGTGTCACTTCCACAATGTTTCAGTAAGTTATCGCCTATCACTAAAGTTGATCTTTTTTAGAAAGACAAAGGTGTGAGCCTTTAGCAGAAGTGTTAATAAAAGTAGAGAATGAAGACACCAACCAAACTCTTGAGGGATATTTCAGGACTAAATATAGTTTGTGCATAAGATTTATTATGTCTTTGGAAGTGGAACAAATGATCAGCAAGGAGGAAGAGAACAAGATGGAGGTGATTATTCCTTTTGCTCCATTCTTTCTGAACTTCTTCCTAAGGTTTCTCGGACATAGGAGAGAAAAGCTAAATGAAGATAGTTCAGAAAAGAAAGTAGGAACACTAGAAGAAATCAACTAAGTGAGAGATCTTCAAATAAAAAGTAAATCATTGAATTTCATGGATAATAAAATTAATTTTTTTATTTTTTCTACCTGTTGGATACAAAAAAAAACCACAAGCAGACATTTGTTTTTCTAGAACTTCACTTAAAAAGAGGGAAGTATTTCCCCAATTTGTTAAACTGCCTAAGATTGTAACAGAAGTGACTATAAAAGGGGTCAGAGAAGTAGTACAGGGTGAGACCCTTATTTTGCATGTGGCCGACCCTGGTTCAATTCCTGGAACCACACTATGGTCCCACAGCACCACTAAGAGAGATACCTGATCACAGAGTCAGGAGTAGGCACTGAGCATTATTGAGTGTGACCCGCAAACACACAAGCACGTGCACAAGCACGCGTGCACACACACACACACACACACACACACAAAGTAAAAAGACTGAAATACTAAATAACTTGAATATTCACATTACTTAAATTTCTGCAGACTGCTTTGTATACATTATAATTAAGTATCATCTTGATTAAAGAGAAATTCAGAGATATCAGCAATTTACTACATTTAAAATATCGTAACAATATCTCAGTATTGAATAAACTTAAAACATAACTTTAGGGTAGTATAGACCTAGTTCTTTAAGAGAATTCTTTAAGATAAGATAAAATTGCCATATAATTGACAGCAACTTATATGTTACTGTCAAAATGTTAAGTCATTTCTGTGACAATAATTTACCACATACCATTGGAATGTGTAAAAGTGATATGTAAAATCCATGTTAAATTTCGGATTATGAAAAAAGCTTTGTAAATGTCATAAATATTCCAGGTATTTTGTTTTAGGTAAATGAAACTCCTCTGATAGAAATGAATCCTCAAGGAGCTACAAAGTCCTAAGAAAGAATTATCAATCTGTCAACATAATATATAGTATTCAAGTTATATAAAATATTTATAACATCAATACAATTGTGATTTTCCTGAAATAAGGCACACATTTTTATCAAGGACATTATAGTACTCAGTGAACTATTTATCTCTTAATTTTATAATCTACTGAACAGGTCTAAAGAAATTATTCAGACAATCAGAAAAATAATTCAATTAAATTCTTTGATATTTTGTCAATATGCAGCCTTAGAAAAATAGCTGTATGCAAATATTCACATGCATATAGATGATCTCATTGATATTAACACATGTATGCCATGATGGAGAAACTGTTATTCTGAACTTATGAGATTTTAGCTTAACTTATCATTTTTAAGTACTAGGAGTGTGAGTTCACAAAGTGTGGGGGGTGCGTTTGGTGATAGAGAGCTGACTCTCCGTCCTCCCCAGGCCTCCCCAGCAGAGAAACAAAGAGACAGGGAGCCATAGACTAGTGGTGAAAATGGGCCTTTTAATATAGAGCTGCTAGCACACTTATAGAACATCTGAAGGGGGGTGAAGTATAGGACTGCACATAGGTGTGACTGATCATTGGCATTTCAGTGGAGGCAATTCTCTTGGAGGGATTAACTCAAGGGGATGCTCTGTCTCCCAGGGACATCTGTATCACTTTTCTCATTCCCTTTAGTTGTACATGTTAAACAATTAAGTTTACTTCTTATCAATACTTGTAGTTGTTTGGATAAACTCAGTAAGAGATAAAGATTCTAAAACTTAGTTCTCTGTGCTCCAAAGCCAAGCAAGCCTTTTGCTGTAAATCCCAGACTAAGTCCTCAGGCTGATTTAATTTGTTCTTCTCCATGGAGGATCCTGTCTCTTGTCATAACAGTTTGCATCAAGACCATGCACTTATGGGGCTGGAGTGATAGCACAGTGTGTAGGGCATTTGCCTTTCACACGGCCGACCTGGGTTCGATCCCCAGCATCCAATATGGTCCCCTAAGCACCGCCTGAGTGCAGATCTAGGAGTAATCCCTGGACATCTTCGGGTGTGACCCAAAAAGAAAAAAAAATCCCATGTATTCATGCTTTCTAGACTGTTCCATTTTGATGTCAGGGTAGCTTCACCACTCACCCCCAGTTCACCCCAGTCCCACGGCAGGACCTCTCCTTTGGGGTGTCAGGAACAATGGCAACCGCAGCCTGAGTCAAATAATTACGACGGATACACAGGAGTAGATATGTTTCAGAGTCAATCAACTCCCAAATATTAGGAGCACAGCATTAATGGTCTCTCTGTGTTTAAACAAAGGACATTGCTTTACAGTAAAATCTGAAAAGGCTATAGGGGAAATATAAAAACAAGTAATTCATTACAAACAAAAAATCCAGAGTTACCAGAAAGTTCTGGCTTAAAATTAATCAGGATTGACTTGGGGAATTGTGACGATGAGAGGCCAAACACAAAGGAAAGGTTAAAGATAAACTCAAGGGATTAGAGATACTCACAAGAGCACTGTAAACTCTGGGAGGCAGAAAAGGGGAAGCCTAAAAAACTTAGGATTAATATCCAACAACATGTGTGTTAAATCACCCTCCATTTGTTCTTTTCCTATATGACCATAAGTCCTAGAAGCAGGTGTCTGCTCCTCCCTCTCAGTTTCAGCCACGTTTAAACACTTGATTTCTACACATATTCTGTGAGGTGTAAGCCATCGCAATAAACTTTACAATGGTCAACAATGGCATAAGAACTTTGGGGTTAGAAGTTAGTTTTAACAAACAGTTAAATTTTCCTTCATGTCAACAGTTTGAATAACCTATGCAGTACCGTGTTGTTCAGAGCAAACATTTTAAAATCTGATGCAAGTTTGAAATCTGGTGTCAAATGACTAAGTAGATGAGAGAAAATTGATTAACTACTTTTTTTGTTCTTCACTAATTTCACTATTACTTAGGGTTGCTGTGAAGGCTAATGGTCTTGGGCCCAGTGACTAAAAGCACATATTAACTGTTCCTATTGTCCTGACATTCATTCACTCTGAATGAACGATTTGAGGCTCTTCCTGTTCCTGGAAAGAGCAGGTATCATTGGGCTACACTAGCTCATGATAGGGACAAATGGAGACGTTACTGGTGCAAATCGACCGCGATCAATGGAACTATACGTGATAAAAATGATTGTTATGACTGCAAAGGACAGGGCTGGGGTAAGGTACTCCTGGGAATTCTCAGCCAGGTAGGATGGTTGAATTCTGGGACCTGAGGATACTCAGCTGCTCACCTCTGGGGTACAGATAGGTACAGATACCTCACAGAAAAAAAATTATGTGTGTATTTAAGTTTTTTGGATTTTTTTTATTTGCTTCTTGGGTTATACCTGGCAATGCACAGGGGTTACTCCTGGCTCTGCACTCAGGAATTACTCCTGGTGGTGCTCAGGAGACCATATGGTACACTGGGAATCAAACCCGGATCGGCAAACGCCCTACCCACTGTGCTATCACTACAGCCCCTAAGTATTTTTTAAGTTAATTTTTCTAACAGGTACATAAACTTAAGTCCAACTTCATTTTGTTTGTGTGTATGTTAGAGTGTTCTACACCATTTTGTTTAAAAAGTGGGCTATCATCCTTCACAAAAAAAGAACTGTCTTGGAGACTGGGCCAGGGAGATAGTATAGTGGACAGGGCACTTGTCTTGCATGTCGTTTGATCCCTGGCACTTCATATGGTCCCTTGAGTCCTGTCAAGAATGATCCCTGAACATAGAGCAGGAGTTATTCCTGAGCACTGATACTCATAAGTGTCAAGGTGGGAGTAGCTTTTGAGCACTGCTGGTTGTATATCACTTGTATCTTGTCATCCCGTTGTTCATTGATTTGCTCGAGCGGGCACCAGTAACATCTCCATTCGTCCCTGTCGCATGCTAGCGTAGCCAGTGATGTCTGCTCTCTTCAGGAACAAGAAGAGCCTCAAACCATTCAGTTAGGGTCTTGACGAAGAAGTCTGACCATCTCGTAGGTGGGTGGCCACACAGTCTTTTGACGTATCGTGGAATCCAGTCAGCAACAGATCTAGTCCAGTGGTTGTCTCTAAATCGCATTACGTGTCCAGCCCATCTGATTTTCGACGCGTTGGCAAATGAGACAGCATCGCTGATTCTTGATCGTTGACAGAGGCTGGAACTCCAGATTCCTTCTCTCACTTGAGTGAAATGTGATATTGCAAGCATAACTCTTTCTATTCCTCTTTGGGAGACCCAAATAGTGTTCTCATCCTATTTTCATAGGGTTCAGGTCTCTGAGGCGTATGTTAGTGCAGGAAGAATGGTGGAGGCAAAAAGATGTGCCTGGAGCCAGAGGTTCTTCGTCCTCTTAACCACTTCTTTGACACTCTTGAAGGCGTTCCTCACTGTTCTCTTCCTCCTGCGCAATTCAACTGCCAGGTCATTTGTCACGTTGAGTTCTCGACCTCGGTACACATAACTACTACATTCGGAAATGTTCATTCCATTGAGGTCAAATGGAACACCAGGAGCTTGTCCGTTTATCATGAACATTGTCTTTGTGAGATTCAGCTGCAGTCCGACCTTTCCACACTCATGGTCAAAGTCGGCCAGCATTCGTGCTGCTTGGTTTTATGGTGTTATGAGAACAATGTCATCAAGAAGCAGAGGTGGTATAGTTGCCGATGGTCTATCTTCACTCCCATTCCCTCCCATTCCAGCCATTGCATGATGTTCTCGAGGGTGGCACTGAAAAGTTTTGGGTGAAATGCTGTAGCCCTGCTGACGCTTTCTCTTTATGTCAATGATCACTTCTTTGTAGAACGGTGAGATCCTTGTGGTGAATTCGTAATATAGCACATGGAGGATCCTGATAGACTGAGTTGGAAAGCCCTGTTTGGCTAGGGCTTCAGTGGCCGTTTCAGACTCAACAGAATCAAAGGCCTTCTTTAAGTCAATGAACGTTAGACAGAGCAGCATCTTGAACTCTCGAGAGACCTTAATGAGCTTCATCACTACGTGGATATGGTCGATGGTGTTGAATCCTTTTCTGAACCAGACTTGCTCACAGGGTTGTCCTTTATCTAGTGCTCTGGCAATCCTATTCAGGATGACTTAAATGAATAACTTGTAGACAACGGACAACTGGTAGATTGGGCGATAGTTGCCGATGTCATGGATGTCTCCCTTCTTTCACAATAGGATGGTTCTGCTGGTTTTCCATTAGGACAGAACCATGCATTCACACAGGTAGCGTGTGAAGAGCCGAGCCAGGGTATTGATGAATACTGGTGGCAAATTCTTCAGGTGTTCAGGTCTGACCTTGTCTGGACTGGGTGCTGTACGCACACACACACACACACACACACACACACACACACAATTGCTTTTGAACCATTGCCAAAAATCAACTGAGAATATTAATATGTTTGCTTATTTTTTCCATATTTTTATTGTATAACTGTGAGATACACAGTTATAAAATTGTTCATGACTGAGTTTTGATAATACAATGTTCCAACAGCTGTTCCCTCACCAGTGTACATTTCCCACCAAATGTGGGTCTATTTCTGAGTTCTCTGTTCTGTTGATTTTTGTAAGTTCATCATTATCACACAGAATAATATGGCTGTATAATAACTGGGCTAGTGGTACACAAAAATGAGTTAATGTAACAGACCTACACTACTATTTTTCAAGGCTAGCCCTTTACTCAGAGCTGAGATCTAGGAATTCAGGCAGATTCCAGCACATTAATTGATGAAATGGTTCCTAGTGCCTAAACTGCGTAACCAGTAATGATCTGTCTTGAGTTCCTCTGGGAATGGAGATTTTGATATGTGCTAGCTAGGCAATGTGTATATTCGATCAATCATTCATAGAAACCTTGGCTCTGGGTCACTAGGGAGGTTCTCTTGGAGACACACTTCACAGTTAACATTTTCAGAGCAATTAAACCAGTTCTGTAACTGGGAAAGGACTCTTGACTTAGGCCTGTTTTTTTCCAAACATAATCCTCTGCACCTTTAGAGAATCATCCTGCAGAGCAGGAAGCGCGTGGGCCCTGTGGTTCCAGAACACTCGTGGACATCCCAGATGTCAAGCTCCAATTATTTTTATTTATTTTTTTTTATTTTTTATTTTTTTGCTTTTTGGGTCACACCCAGCGATGCTCAGGGGTTACTCCTGGCTTTGCACTCAGGAATTACTCCTGGCGGTGCTTGGGGGACCATATGGGATGCCGGGGATCGAACCCGGGTCGGCCGCGTGCAAGGCAAACACCCTACCCGCTGTGCTATTGCTCCGGCCCCTCCAATTATTTTTAAACTATTTTATTATTTCATTTTTAAGTAATTGAGATTCTGTATTATTGCTAGTGACGGTTTCCTGTGTACATAATTCCGACACCACTCCCATCACCAGTGGACCCACCTCCTTACCCCAAAGACCCTCTCAAACCCCAGCCTCCCAGTCAAACATTGTGCTGCCTTTTGACCTTTTGATACTACCTTGCCGTGTGTGTTTTGAAGTCCCACTTATGGGAGAGTCATTCTGCATCTATCCTTTTCCTTCAGACTGACTTCACTCAGCAAGGTATTCTCCAGTTCCATCCATATTTCTGTAAGTTGCATAATTTAGTTATTTTTAGTGAGGGGTAGAGCATACTCAGTGATGCTCAGGGCTTACTCCTGGCTTGGCATTCAAGCACCAATCTTGGCAGGGCTTGGGGCAATATTTGGGGTGCCATGGAACAAATCCAGGTGGGCCGCACTGAAGGTGAGTACTCTGCTAGTTGTACTCGTGATCTGGCTCACGTGCTTTAGTTGTGTCTTAGATTGCATAGCGTTCCATTGTGTGTATATATACCACAACTTCTTCCTTCCTTTTAAAAATCTTTTACATTTTTATTGAATCACTGTGAGATAGACCCTTACAAAGCTGTTCAGGATTAGGTTTCAGTCACCTACTCCTCCACCAGTGTACATTTCCCAGCAACAGTGTCTCCAAGTTCCCTCCCATCACCCCCCCCACCCCCCAGCCTGCCTCGATGGCAGAGGCTTTCTTTGTTCTTTCCCTCTCCCTCCCTCCATCCCTCCCTCCCTCTCTTTCTCTTTCTCTCTCTGTGTCTTTATCTCTGTGTCTCTGTCTCTGTCTCTCTTTTTCTCTCCTTTAGGCATTGTGGTTTGCAATATTGATACTCAAAGGTTTACAAGAGTGTCCCTTTACCTACTTATAACACTAAGTTCTCATCCAGCATTCCCAGCTATTATTGTCACACTGGTCTTCTTATAGTAGAAGACTATAGCAGGGAAAACAGGGGTTAGGAGGACTGGTCAATGGTTGGATTCACCCACAAGGGTATGTGAGGTGGAGGGTAGGTATGACAGAGAAGATAGAGATACCACAACTTCTTGATCTATTTCATTGTGTTTGGTCATTGGGTTGTTTCCATATCTTGACTACTGTAGCAAGTACAGTGATAAATATAGGTGTGCATAAACTCTTTAAAATTAATGTTTTTATATTTGAGGAAAGGCAGAGCCTGGCAAGCTACCCGTGGCATATTCGATATGCCAAAAAGAGTAACAAATGACAGTCTTCATTCCCCTGACCCTGAAAGAACCCCCAATAGACCATCAGACTACACTAGCACGTGACAGGGATGGATGGAGATGTTACTGGTGCCCGCTCGAGCAAATTGATAAACAATGGGATGACAATGATATAGTGATATAGTGATATTTGAGGAATACATGCCAAGATGTTGTATCACTGGGTTGTATAGTAGTTCTATTTTGTGGATAGATTTCCATATTGCTTTCCATAGAGGCTAAACCAGATGGTATTCCATATACGAGGGGTCGCTATCTCGCCATAACCTAACAATGACTGTCTCTAGACTTTTGGTATGTGCTATCCTTACAGGTATGAGATGATATCTCATTGTTTTACTCATCACTGATTGTGAGTGAGTGACACTGAGCATTTTTTTCATGTGCCTGTTTGCCATCTGTATGTCTTCTTTGGGAAAGTGTCTATTCATCTCACCCCATTCATGGATGTTCTCATTGGAGTGTTTTTGTTGCTGTGTTTTGTGAGTGCCAAGTCATACTCTTAGTCTTGGCGCTGGCTTACTGTGCTTGTGTGGCAGTGCAGCTGTGGGCAGGGAAAATAGCAGTGCCAGCCAGGGGTGATCAGAAGGTTGGGTTCCAGGCACACAATACAGTCAAATGACAGGACAAGATTGCAGCAGGATTTTCATACCGACATTTTTGTCTGGGAATACTTTCTCCACCGCCTGGTGTGACGGGGTCTGGAACTGACTTTACTATGCTTTTGACTTACAGGCAGCACACTCACAATTTATAGGGTGCATCTTCCTTTCTGAGAGATTAGACTCCTAGAGACCAATCATAGCTAATAATTTTTGTCCCAGTATTATTTATGGGCCAGAGAGATAGTACAGGTTTTAAGGCTTTGCACATACCCAATTCCAACTCAATCCTTGGTGCATATGGATCCCAGGTCTTGAACACAGAGACAGAGGTAATCCCCAAGCACTGCTGAGTGTGGCTCCCGAAAAATTAAAAAATCAAATATTTAATCAATATATTTAATGTAACTGTTCCTCAGAACTGTTCCTCGAAACATGCAACAGTAGAGGCATCAGTGGTGTCAGTGTCCTCGTCAACACGAACTCAGTCATGAGCATTGATTCGTTTGAATGCCTAACAACCCGAATTGGAAGTTTATGTTTGAGTGCATATGGCTCATTGCCAGCAGTTTCTATTTTTGTTGTCTATGCACCAACATCCAACTACAATAAGGAAGAAATCGAGAACTTCTACATGGAGCTGGAGAAGTTTTATAAAGAAGACCACACCTTCTACAAGGTCATTGTCGGTGACTTTAATGCCAAGATAGGACCAAGAAGGTCACCCGAAAAACTCCACATCAGGACCCATGGCCTAGAATGGAACAAACAGGGTAAAAGACTGAGTTTATCATGTTGATCAAGACCATTCATGGTAGCTCGCAGTTCTAGAAGGCTGAATCTAAACCTAAATGTTGGACATGGGAGTCTCCCAGTGGACAATTCCACAATGAAATTGACCACATCACATTCAATCGACGATTTTTCCTAACCAGTGTCGCTGTTGTCCCCAAATTCCAAACGGGATCAGACCACCGTCTCCCTCATGCTAAATTCTACTTCATGAATCGGGGAGAAAGGCTGCAAAGCTTAAGAAGAGAACTCCCAGAACAAACACCAACTGGGAGCTCTTTGGCACTATTGCAGTAATATGGGAAGATGTAGTCGTTGACAACATGGACAAGGCATATGATCGACTGGTTCAGCACCTACATGATTATGTGAGGAACGCTGAGAGAAGGTCAAAAAAAGATGCCTGCCTTCGGAAACTCTCGAGCTCTAGCGTGAGCCTCAGGCAATCACAAGCTAACGTCTGAGCTCGCAAAGCTGTGCAGAGAATCAATAAAGGAAGATATCAAAGAAAGAAGAGCAGCAGTGTTTGCCGATGTGGAAGAAGCCAGGAAAAATATTCGCAACACCTGCCTGTCCTTCACCAACTATAAGACCAAAATTACTGCCCTCCAATGTCCTGATGGCCATCTTCCAGACGTGCAATGGAAAAGGTTATCCACGACTTCTACTCGGATCTCTTCTATAGCCACATCCACCTGCCCACATACCAAATTCTGCAGGATGGATAGATTGTGCCCTGTGTTCTCCCTTCCAAAATCCGACATGCCATTTCGTCAGTAAAGAAGCGTACAGCACCCCGTCCAGTCAAGGTCAGACCAAAACACCTGAAGAATCTGCCACCGGTACTCGTCGATACACTGGCTCAGCTCTTCACACACTACCTGTCTGAATGCAAGGTTCCATCCCAGTGGAAAACCAGCAGGACCGTTCTGTTACACAAGAAGGGAGACATCCATGACATCGGCAACTATTGCCTAATCTGTCTGTTGTCCGTCTCTACAAGTTATTCACTAGAGTCATCCTGAGTAAGATTGGCAGAACACTAGATGAAGGACATCCATGCGAGCAAGTTGGGTCCCAAAAAGGATTCAGTATAATCGACCATATCCACACACTGACCAAGCTCATTGAGGTTTTGTCAAGACCGTGAATGAATGGTTTGATGCTCTTTGTGTTCCTGGAGTGAGCAGAAGCCCTTTGGCTACCTACACTAGCACACAACAGGGACCAATGGAGACATTACTGGTGCCTGTTCAAGCAATCAATGAGCAACGGGATGACAAGTGATACAATGAAGTGATTTAATGTAGTCCTAACAAGGTGAGTTTTCATTTTTATTTTCTTTGCTAACCACTTTCATTTTAGACTCACTTTAAATTTGAGTAGTTTTTGCCACTAAATGAATTATAATCTGAGTATATGTATACAGGGAACTTGCTGCTTATCTGTGTACATTTTATTTTTACCTACAGCAGGATCCTGCCCAAGAATTGCTCCAGAGTCCAGGGGCCACTCCTGTGCTGGTCAGATCATCTGACCAAGTAGTTCTATGGAAGGACCCAAGGAAGTGGCGCTACTTGGTATTGGGAACCAGCATGGACACCCCAATAGTGCTTATAATATTGAGAGGTGTATCAATGGGTGCCATGGGTAGGTCCCTACAGTATTGGGGATCAAGCCAGGATCTATATACCAGGCTCCTGGGAAACCCTGCACAATTAACTCATGATATGTAAAAACATAAATGAATTCACTTAGGAGCTGGTCCTTCAGGTGCCAAAATTTCCACTCCTCATTTCCAATGTAAATTCTTAGCTATAAGACTTTGTTTCTGAGACTTTGATAAACTTTACACCACTATATAATATAAAATATAATTTTAGCAGACACAAAGATGTTAAGGAAGAGAAATGGGAGAGAGCGGACTTGGAACACCCTAACCATTCTACATTGAAAACTGACAGCAAGAACATGGTGTTGCCTTAAAGGGATTCATAAGGTAAATAGGAAATATATGCACTCTAGTTTTCACAGATTCTAAAACATAAGCCTTTGTTTTTCCATAAGCATTTGAAATTATTAGTCTGTACTTTTCAAAAAGAAATTTTGTGTGGTCAATAAGATAGAGATTAAGGTATTTCCCTGAATTTATCCAACACTTTTTGAATCCCTGGCACCACATAAGGTCACTTTCAACAGTGATCTCTGAGCACAGAGCCATGAGTAAATCCTGAGTATATCAGGGTGGGCCAAAATTTTTAAAAATAAATTCTAAGTCTTTACAGAGAAAGGAACACCTAGTAGAGAATGTTGGGAGGACCCACTCGGGTTGAGGCTGCGTACCAAAAGTAGACTATAGACCGAACATGATGGCCACTCAATATTTCTATTGCAAACTACAACATCCAATAGGAGAGAGAACAAAAGGGAATTCCCTGCAGCAGAGGCAGGGTGGGATGGTGGGGGTTGGGATGGGGGTGGTGGGAGGGAAACTGGGAACATTGGTGAAGGAGAATGGGCACTGGTGGAGGGATGTAAACTAAATACAAACATGAAAGTTCATAAGTTTGTAACTGTACCCATGGTGATTCACTAATAAAAATTAAAAAAATAAATAAATAAATTCTAAGTCTTTTGCTGTTTAATATTCCCTTCCCTTCCCATCCCTTGTAGCACTGTCCTAGAACTGTCGTCCCATTGTTCATTGATTTGCTTGAGTGGGCACAAGTAATGTCTTCATTGTGAGACTTGTTACAGTTTTTGGCATATTGAATACGCCACGGGTAGCTTGTCAGGCTCTGCCGTGCAGGTGGGATACTCTTAGTAGCTTGCCGGGCTCTCTGAGAGGGACGAAGGAATAGAACCTGGGTCGGCTGCATGCAAGGCAAATGCCCTATTCACTGTACTATTGCTCCAGTCTACCTTCCCACCCCTCGCCCCCCAAATTTTCTATTTGCATTTTAATGATTCAAGGAATATAGAATTAATGCTGGATGGTTTGGTTTTTTAAAAAATGTTTATTAGTGAATCACTGTGCGATACAGTTACAAACTTATGAACTTCCACGTTTGCATTTCAGTCATACGGTGATCATTTACATCCCTCCACCAGTGCTCATTCTCATCCACCAATATTCCCAGTATCCCTCCCACCATCCCCACTTTAACCAGCTTTTTTTTTAAGGAACTTGAATACATGATTCCAGAGTCTATTTCAGGTCCAGAGGACTTTTGTAATGGAACACAACTGAATGCTATTCCTAGAGCAAGAGAATCTACCCCTAGCCAAGGCAGAACTGATGTGATGGCTTCTTGGCAGAATAGATTATACCATCCAAGCATAAATGCTCACCCCCTCTGTTTTATTTTACTGTAATTGCTGTTTGTAATGTTCTCCCCATTGGACTGAAGATACGCATAAGTTGATCTACTCTCCAACACCAGAACCATCACTAGAACTTAACTCCAGTTTTTGAGACTATGTCCTGATTTGGCATGTCATCTTTCTAGCTTTATTATTTTTTTGCTGATCCCTGTTTGTTTTCATCCTATGCTTGCTAATAAATACTGACTTTTGCACTGTTTTGTTCTCATTTAGAATATTTAATCAGAGTCTCTCTTTTTATCTCATGAGCTAAACTTTGGCCTCCAGGCCTTGGATTGAATTCCAATGAGGATCTGACTGCTTCTGCCCAAACGTGCATGGCTATGCTCTCCTAGCCAGAGTTTCCAGATTCTGTTAGTTTGCATATTGGATGCTCTCACTAAGAGCAAAGTTAATATAAATTTTTTTAATGCTTCAAGAGTTATGCAAATAGGGATCTGAGGGGCTGAACAGTGGATAGCGCACCCACCTTGCAGGGAGCAGACCTGGGTTTGATCCCTGCAACCCAATCCCATATAACCCCCTAATCACCTGTGGAAGTCATTTATGAGTGCAGAGCCAGGATTAACCCCTGAGCATCTCCAGGTGTGGCCCCCAAACCAACCAAACAACAGTTAGATAAATAAACTGGTAGTGATAAAATTAAGTTTAAGAACTTTTTTCTTATTCCAACCCCTATATCCACCTTAGCAACTCTTCTTACACTATTGCAGTTAAAATCCAGAAAGCTATTTCCCACATACCCTAAACACAATGCTTGGTGGAAAAGAAATATTGAGAATGAAATTTCTTTTCTTTTTGGGTCACACCCGGCAATGCACAGGGGTTATTCCTGGATTTGCTCTAAGGAATTGCTCCTGGCGGTTCTCTAGGGACCATATGGGATTCTTGGAATGGAACCCAGGTCGACCGCATGCAAGGCAAGTACCCACTGTACTATCGCTCCAGCCCCGAGAATGAAATTTTTTATATTTATTATTATTAAGAAAAGAATATGTTCAGTTTAAAAGCTGGGGGCCATAGCAATTACTTTTCTTCATTACAACATTTTGCTATTATATTAAAGTCTGTGTCATCATTGAACAAGAAATCACTTTAAAAGTGTGTGAAAAAAACAAGTCAGATGCTTATGTATGTTTATCAGTTAGACGGACATAACACAAGAGACCTACAGAAAGATTTCTGAAAGAACCAACACATTGCAAGCACTTAAATGAAGCTTGACTTGGGGGCATGGTGCTCCCAGCAGGTAAACCTGTACCTGTGGGGCGAGGGCATCAGCAGCCTGAAGGTTCATTTAGACTTCCAGATACTCCAAAATCACTGCTGTGCCTTTGGCCAGACCCCAACAACCTGGGGCCAAGTTTACCAAGAAATTAAATGGCCAAAATTTAGGTAAGCGGGAGACACACCTACTAACCAGCTCTGGCTCAGGGATATAAGCTCATTTATTGGCCTTATTCCACTGACCCATAAATCTCAAGAGATCAAAAGATGCAGTTAGGGTCTGTAACACAGAGGTAGGTGGGAACCCATGACTGAGAGCTCCAGGTTTGCATGGACCAGGACTGTGTCTCCTTCCCCCAGGTTCCCAGTTGAGTTTCCCTCCCTGCCCCAAGCAGAACCTTAGCAGCCGAAAAACTCCAGAACCCAACTGCTGCTATGTATAAGGCCACTCTCCACATGCTTGGACGAGCCTCACCCAACAGGTCATGAGCCTCACCCAAGACAGGATGAACCTCACCAGAGAGCGGAATGGCAGGAAAATCCAGATATACGGGAACCCTTGACTGAGATCTCCAAACCCACTTGGATTGAGACTGGGCCTCCTCCCCCCAGGTCCCCAGTTTTCCAGTAGCTTGGCAGTCACACCCACAACTGCCCCTGGCGCCATCTAGCCTCATCAATGGCCAAGAACCAGAGTCTATAAAGTAAAGCTGCCGGAGGAGAGTGCCGCAGAATGCCCTGACCCCATGCCAGCTGTCTTCACTGGGGCATGTCTGAGGAGGCAGGTTGAGTTTCCCTCCCTGCCCCAAGCAGAACCCCAGCAGCTGAAAACCTCCAGAACCGAACCACCACCATGCCCAAGGCCACTCTCCACATGCTCGGATGAGCCTCATCCAAGAGGGCACAAGCCTCACACAAAAAGTGATGAACCTCACCAGAGAGCAGACCGGCAGGAAAACCCAGACTGAGAATGCGGGAACTCGTGACTCAGATCTCCAAGCCTGCTTGGATTGGGACTGGGCCTCCTCCTCTCAGGTCCCTAGTTTTCCAGAAGCTTGGCAGGCACACCCACAAACTGCACCTGGCACCATGTAATCTCATCAGTGACCAAGAGCCAAAGACTAGAAACTAAAGCTCCAGGAAGAGAATGACACAGAATTTCCTGGACATTATATTCTATCCATAACAAGCAATACAAAACAAGTTGTCTAGCATTGCCTTTTCCGCAGGTTTGAGTAGTGGTGAGACTGGTGTTGAAATATCGAAAGTAACCAAAGTAGAGAGAGAATATGGGGCAAATTTTCTGCCACACAGGCAGAGGAAGGAACAGGGGTTGGGGGTAATTTTGGTGGTGGAAAATGTACACTGGTGAAGGGATGGATGTTTGATGATTGTGTGACCGAAGCTCAAACATGAGAACTTTGTAACTGTATCTCACAGTGAATCAAAAAATAGGGAGGGGGATAATAATAAAATAATAAAATAAAATTAACATTCAGAATAGAATATTTAAAAATGTAATATGGAGTTCATGCCAAATTTAATCAGCTTAATCAATAGCTGATTAAATATCAGTACTCTTACATTATTTTTAAAAATATTTTTAATTTAAAAAATAAATGAAGCTTGACTTATTCTGAGAGATATCATCCATAATGAAATTATTAATAAATTAAGAAAACACGAAAGATTATCACCACCACTACTCCTCTCCCTGCACACAAACACCAATTTTCCATTTGAAATAACAAATTTCAAGAGGAAGTTAATTTGAAGAAAATCTGAGATGCCTAGGATTTTGTAATGATAACAGAAAGTTTCCTAATAAACATCAATATAAAGAATGTGCCTGAATGCATTTCTTTACGGTAAACAGTATATTAAAGTATATACAGTATCTTTCCTTTAAATTTCTGTTAATTTTAATGATAAAGTTTTCCTGTTTTCTTTTTCAATTGAATAAACTGAGGTCCAGAAAAGTATCTTACACCTCAGATTGACTTATTGTATATATTAAGATTCAAATTCTTGACTATAAATACTTAGTTTACCTAACTATTGTGAGCCTCGTCAAAATTATAAAAATCTGCACAGAAATAAGTTTTCCATACTTTCATCCAAAGTTCAGTAACTCTGCCAGGCCCTCCTCTGTCTATGATTTATTTTCACTTCTCAAATAGAATATCCCTTCATATGTGAAACTAAATTTTATTTAGGGCATATCATGGTATGCAAAATAATAAGTAATATCATGTGAACATACTCCCATAACCTCAAACCTAATTTTCTCTAGAGGAAATAGTATTGTAGCAAAATTCACATTTGTAGTGGGAGAGGTGGGGAGAGACAATATTCTTCAGAGGTAAAGAGACCCAGATTCACGCCTTCATTTTACCGAATCTTAGTTTCCTATAAATTTCTTCTTTCTTCCCTAAAATGAGGATGATAATGCGTATTTTTTTCATGAAAATTATGAACAGTGATTAACTGGTATATGTACATAGCTGACTTACAATGAACTGTAAATATTATTAATATCTAAAGATTTACTTATAGCAACTTTATACAAGAGTATTGATTATCTAGAAATAATAATTTATTCTGAAATCAATCTTTTGGTTAACTATGTCACTAATTTTCAGTATTCTAGCGACTTTTTTTTTTTTTGCTTTTTGGGTCACACCCAGCGATGCTCAGGGGTTACTCCTGGCTTTGCACTCAGGAATTACTCCTGGCGATGCTTGGGGGACCATATGGGATGCCGGGGATCGAACCCGGGTCGGCCGCGTGCAAGGCAAACGCCCTACCCGCTGTGCTATCGCTCCGGCCCCTCTACCGACTTATTAAAATAAAATTCTCATAAACTACTTAAGAACAAATTCAATAAAAGAACTAATTCATGTAGAAAGCTACACACTTATTTGCCATATAAAATATTTTTCCTTGGCATATTCATAAAATAAGTTTCTCCATCCTAAGTACTTTCACACTGATATCAGGAAGGGAAATATTCCATATCAGTTAGAGTTGCCTTTAACTCCAGATTCCTCTTCTCTCTTTTGCTGTTTTTCATTTTCTACTTGACTGTCTCTAAGGCATCTAGAAACAAATAAAATTATCTACAAGTTAGCAAATGTGTCCTTGAATGAGTCTAAATGGAGGATCTTGATAATTAAATTTTGTGCAGAGAAGGGCTTTTAAACATTAGAAACATGCCATAAAACCACACGTTTGCGTTTATTTTGTTCCCTCAGGTCTTCTTTTTTCATAAAATAATTATTCTAGCTGACATTCTTTATGATATCTAATTACAATTTCATGTAAACAAGGCAAAGCCTATGATGAATTTACAATAAAAAGTATTCATTTTTAAGAAAAGAAATTGAGCTTTAATTGCTGAAATTCATCCCTAGTTCATTAGTGTCATTGACAAGAGACAGACAAAATTTATACAATTTTTACATGTGTATCCCCTCATTAAAATCATGAACAACATTAATATGTGTAAATAATACAGATTACCAAATCTAAAACTATGCTAAATATCCAAACAATATAAAGTATGTGCAGACTGGGGGTATGACATATACTTTTATGAGTCTCAAGATCTAATTTATGAATGTTGTTACAAGGATTTTAATAGAGTGAGAATGAAGTCAGATTAAACTACTTCGTAGTGTTATTAAAGCTCCAATCACAACACACAGACTAATAAATGTTACTTTTAAAGTAATGAATGTGCCATCAAAATCTTTTTTATTTGAATGAGGTTGCAATTGGAATGTTTTAGACACTGAAGAAATCATCGTGTCCCAATACTATAGAACACACATCTGGTTCAATATACAAATTTGGGTTTCTCCTTTCTGCAAGACATTGCATTCATTGCCAGAGTATAAAGGAATAAAAAGGAAGAAGGTAGCTTCTAAACTTCAGGTGCTCATTAATAACTTAAATTCTACCAATTGTGGCATGTATCTTCATTTCATGTAACACACAAACAAAAGAAAAAGAAATCTCTGCTAAGCATTTAATCAGATGCTATTGCATTTAATGCAAAATGAATGTTAATTGGGGCTGGAGTGATAGTACAGTGGGTAGAGTGCTTGCCTTGCATTTGGCTCACATGGTTTTGATGCTCAGAGCAAAAATTCTACTCCTAGACATCTACACTAAGGGCCTAGAAACTCTACTTAGAAAAAAACATTTGCACTCCGTTGTCCATTGCAGCACTAGTCACAATAACTAAAATGTGAAAGCAAACCAAATGTCCATGAACAGATGACTGAAAAAAGAAATATAAGGTCCCTCAATCCCTGCTAAAAGTGATACCTTAGTGTAGAGCCCCGAATAAGCTCTGAGTGCTGAGTGTAGCCCACCCAAAACAAAACAAAAGATGAATATCAATTTCATATTAAGAATATAAAACTACTCATTCTAGAATTCATGAAATTTTTCTTATAAACTCTAATACAAGCTATAATGCAGTAAGAACTACAACAAGGGCTTCCCCGCTGCTGCATGACCATGGCCCTGGAGGCCAGCTAAACTACTCTGGGCACCAGCAGCTTCTTGCAGAAGTGTCTCTAGACTGTGAACTGAGTCCCGGCCGACACTTTATGACGACCACAGAAGGGAGGTACGAGCTTGCAGTGATGCAATTTCTGGCAGATTTCCCTGGACTTAGTTACTAAAATACTAAAAAACAGAAATCCAAAACCTCATATCTCTTCATTGTCAGCAATGGGAAACAAATTATCAAATGCTTCCTTTTCAACACATCTGACTTTTGGTGGGGACACTCCAAACAATAATAGTGAGGTTTTTTTTTTCGTTGAAATATTGAATGTAATCAAAGTAAAAAGAAAAGTAAAGTGAAATTTATCAGCTACAGAGGCGGGGGGTGAGGGGTGGGGTGGGGGGTATACTGGGGTTCCCAGTGGTGGAATATGTGCACTGGTGAAGGGATGGGTGTTTGAGCATTGTATAACTGAGACTTAAGCCTGAAAAATTTGTAACATTCCACATGGTGATTCAATAAAAATAAAAATTTTTTTTAAAAAGAACTACAACAAGGATGCACACAACCTGAAAATATAGATGAAGAATATTAATTTTGATCAGATTATCAGAAAAATTTTATAAAGAAGAAAACTTAAAGTGAATCCTTTAATTTTGGAAGACGATTAGTATTAAGACATGCAGAATGCTTGTATACAAGAATATGCTTCAGAGAGAAAAAAAGAAACGGTCAAAAGTTTGGAGAAACACAAGTATCATGTGAGTAAACAACTTACAAAAGCAACCCCATCAAAAACTAGGGAGAAGAGATCAAAAGAATTTCCCTTAAAAAAAGGTATACACGTATAGGTGGCCTAAGGCTATATTAAAAATTCACTGCATCAGTGATCATCAGGGAAATGTCAATCAAAACAATGAGATATCATCTCATATCACAAAGAATTAAAACAACCAGTGTTGGCATGCATGTGAGGAAAATGAACCCTCATGGATGGCTGGTTGGGCATGTTGACTGGTTCAACCCTTTTTTTTAAAAAAAAAGTAGGACACTTCTGAAAAAACCTAGTAATTGAGCTTCCATATAATCTGGCAACTTCACTTCTGGGCATCTTTTCTAAGGGCCTAAAATCTCTATTCAGAAATAAACATTTGCACTCCTTTTTTCATTGCAGCACTATTCACAATAGCCAAAACATGAAAGCAAACCGAATGTCCATGAACAGATGACTAGAACAAAGAAGATATATTACATATACACAATGGAATACTACTCAACTCTAAGAAAACTTGCCAGTTCCATCTCTGGATGGAACTCAGATTCCATCCAGAGAGTATCATGCTGAGTAAAGTCAGCCAGACTGACAGAAATAGACTCGGAGTGATCTCTCTCATATGTTGGAAATAAAATCCCACAATAAGAAAACGACAACGGCCAAAAGCAAAAGAATTTAAGAAGTGTTCTACAGAGTGGAGAAAGTGAGACATGGGGTATTAATGGTATGGAATTTGAAGGGGGATCTGGAGACAATGGTGGAGGGAAATTGACACTGTCATTTTACAGGAATTTATTTTAAAATATCTCCACCAATGCCTATAAGGCCACCTCCACTGTTGCTCCATCCCTACCACCTTCCCATCTGGTAATCTGAGTTTTGTTAGTGTACCATTCCCAATTTCTGTTTTGCTCACCCATATTCTTGATTTCTTTATATTATAAACATAGATAAAGTCATCTACTATGGTCACTTTCCTTTTTTACTTACTTTATTTTGCATAATTCTCTTGGGTTCTTTTTGTTTGCTGTAAAGTATGACATATTTTATTTTTTATAGCAAGATAGCATTCCATTGTGTGTATTTATACTATATCATTGTTAATCATCCATAGATGAGAACTTAGATTGTTTAAGTATCTTTGAGAACTTAGATTGTTTCAGTATCTTTGTAAATAATGCTTCAATAGATACTGTCGTGCATATATGATTTTGAATTAGTGATTTAAAAATTTTTGAGTAGATACACGGGAATGGGATTACTGGATCATATGGTTTTATATTTTATTTCTTTTTTTTTATTTTCCTGAGGAAGCTCCAGATCCATACTATGTTCCAAACTGGCTCCACAAATATATAATCCTGCCATCAGTGAAGATGTGTTCCTTTTCTCCGCACTCTTGACAGCACTTGTTGTTACTAGTCTTTTTTTGATATAATTTATGCTTTAGTTTTCTTTTTGATACTAAAGTTTTTGAAAAGAATATTGTTTACACTCCAAGTGTTTGAAGTCTTTCTAATTTTCTTTTTGTAACTGATTTTGAGTTTTATAGTATTATGTTTAGAAAATGCTTTTATGATTCCAGTCTTTATAAGTTTATTGACAACTATTTTGTGTCCCAGCATATGGTTTATCCTTGACAAATTTTTATGTGCACTGAGAAAAATAAATTATGCTGCTTGGGGGTGGACTGTTCTGTAAATGTTTATTAAGCCCATCTGGTATAGTTTGTGTCATTTAAGGTTATAGTTTCCTTACTTATTTTCATTCTTTTCTTTTTCCTTTTTCTTTTTTCCCCTTTCTTCCTTTTTTTGGGGGGCATGGGGGGCACAGTCAGGACTGCTCAGGACTTAACTCATAACTCTGCATTCAGTTATCATGTCTGGGGACCGTAAGGGATCTGGGATCTAACCTGGGTAGGTATATAAAGGCAAGCACCCTACCCACTGTGCTATCACTCTGCTCACCTCCCTTTCCTTCTACCTGGTTGATTGGTCCATAGTAGTACATAGGATGTAAAAGCTTCCCCTACTAGTTTATTACTATCAAAGTCACTCTTCAGTTGTACTAATAATTGATTTATGTACTTTGGTGTTCCATCACTTGATGAACTGTGCAATTGTACCTGCCTTTTTTAGATACTTCTTCCTTTTAAAACTGTGCTCCAAGATTTTACTTTGAGTCTGTATTTGTCTTTAAAGTGAGTTTCTTATAACAAAAATTTAGATTACATTTTTAAATTCATTGATTGCTCTCTGTCTTTTAATTGGCAAATATGTTACCATTAACGTTAATGTTTATGTATGCATACACGAGTCTGTGTGTGTGTGTGTGTGTGTGTGTGTGTTTGGTGTTTTCCTCCAGACTATTTAGTATAAAGGCGCTTGTTAGCTGGTTCAAACAAATTCTAGTGCTTTCACTTAAAATTTCCTACCGATGAAATCGCTCCAACAAGTGTCTCAAGTTTAGAAAAACCGCTGTGAAGAGATTTGATAAAGGAAGGGAAGGAGAGGAGAGCACAGAGTACCTCATCTGCTACTGCCCTTATCCATGCTTTACTGCTCGCTACTTGTTTTAAGTTTAGATTTTTAAAAAATTAAAGTTTTTTTAAGTTTTTTAAAAAGTAAAAATTTTCCCTTCTTCATGCCATTACGATATATTTTAGCTACTCGAAATTTTCTAATTTAATGAACTTCCAATTTGTCCTATGCTCATTCTCTTTCATCAAGGTATAGTCATCTTTTTAAAACCTTTTTTAATGTCACATTCATAAATATCAACTCAGAAACTTGCATCCACTAAGGTCATGGCTGTGTAGGATGGTTTGCATTGCACTATCCCTATTTCAGGCTAAGCCACGGTCGCTGGTACCATTTCTTCAAGAGGCATGGCTCACTGGAAAATGCAAACACACTGGCCAGGGGAGTAAAGACATTTTGATTTTTTGTTTTGTAACCTGCCAAGTCCAATCAGCAAATTGCAAGATCTCCGTCTCCTTTTGGAGGAAACTGGGGGACCAGAAGGTAGAAATACGGGAGTCCCCTTTTGTCTGGATCTGTTTTCTCGGTCTACCAAGACCCATTAGTCTTTAGCATAGGGGCTCTGATATTGTCCTTAACAAAAACTGCTCTTGGTATTGATCTAAAAAACATACATGACTCCGTCTTTTTCCTCAGAGAAACTCTCAGAGAATGTGGGGATTAGGAAGGGAGCCACGTGGAGCCCAGTCCTGTGAGTTCATTTGAACCAGCAGAAACTAGAAACGTCTTATATTTGAGTCTAACAAATATGACTGTCAACACCACTACACCTAATTATGTATCTAAAAATATTAATATTAGTCTAGCCATAATAGTTGGAAATCAACCTTCCAAAATAAATCCTTCCCCTGTGTGACTTTCCTTGGTAGACTTTCCTGTTCAGCGTCCATCTCCACACAATGTGGGCAATGAAATTGATAACCTCATGAGATGTCTGAGAGGAAGAAATAAGTCACTCTGGTTTCTACTACATATGCATTTGGATAATAATGATTCATACATCAACACATCACTACATGGCTGCAAGTATTGTTTCATGGTCAATTATCACAGAAAAGACTCGCTTTGTCTTTGAAACCAGAGAGCAGACTCAGGAAAGTGGAATTATTTTCTTGATTTATGTTTAAGTTCAGTCCTTCCAATAATAAGGAGGTCATATATAAACACTTCAATCTGAATGGGGCTAGAGTTAATTGTGTGCTTGAGGGTTAGCAATGAAAACTAGGGTAATCCCAGAGTTTCTCGGGATAGTAAACCCAAGCCCTCCTACTGACAACCATCCTCACTGAGAATTTTCTTTCTGTGAGTCTCTGGAGCCCCAAACTCTAACTGTGGAATACTGCCTGGTTCTCACTGAGCCCTTCCTTTGAGGACCTGGGTTTTGTACAATTTATCAATGGACATTAGTTGATAATTATTTGTTGCTCAATGGCCCCTAAAATATGATGCATGAATTGACCTCAGTTTTTGTATTCCATTATCTTCAGTTCCAACTTTGTAGACTAACTGAACAGAGAAAATTGCAACTGATTCAGATTGCTGACGTGTCCATCACTGATGCAGATATTTTGCCTGGAAGGAAAATTCGTATAGTACAAAATTTTTCTTAAGATCTGAAATGTTGGGTTTGAAAAAACAAATCTAAGAAAAAGCCATTATTATTGGTGACACAAACTGACCAACTGCATGAATTAGGAAAAAATAATTTAGCACAAAGAATAATTGCTGAGGAACATAATAAGTATATCTATAATACCTATGCAATATATGTGTACTGGCTACAAATGTAAATTGTACTTTGTAGATTTATAAATTGCACAAATGTTTCTAGAAGCTTTGTTGATAATATCGACCACCTTGATTGAGGTGTACAACACCTTAAATAACTTTCTATGGTAAGTATTAAAAAATAAATCTATTTACTAGCAATAATGCTTTCACTTTGTAAATTGATACAGTAAATTATTGCATAAAAGAAAGCTCTCCATTGTATGAGACCATAGTGAAAAGCACACACTCTTATTTAAGATATGTTGTTCTAAGTTCCTCAGGGAAGTTGCTGCCTATTACGTATAATTATCAGTTGTGAAGATATTATTAGTGTTAGTTTTGAATTCAAAGTATCAGTCATTGGAAAGCATGCTAATTGGAGTTAGAATATTTTCATATAAAAGTTTTATGGTCTCAGAAGCTATATTAAAATCACTTACTTACAGAGTCATATCTAAATTTTACCTTGTCAAGGAACCATTAAGTAAATGATGATTGGAGGAATCACCCGGGATGGAAGACGCGTGCTGTAAGTAGACCAAGGACCAAATGTGATGGCCTCTTTGTATCTGTATTGCAAATTATAATGCCCCAAATTAGAGAGAGTGTAAGAAGGACTGTACCTGCCACAGAGATAGGGAGTGGGGTGGGGTGGGGTTGGCAGGTGGGACACTGGGAACAATGGTGGTAGAAAATGTGCACTGGTAGAGGGATAGGTGGTCGAGCACTGTATGACTGAGAGGTAGTCATGCCATGCAAGTTTGTAACTGTATCTGACGGTGATCCAATAAAACTTCTTAAAAAATACTCCTTACCTTGTCACCCTTTTTCTCCAAACCTATAAATCAGGAAACTTTCCTTCAATAGTCATATTTTTATGATCCTCAAAATTCTTGTTACGATTTATTTTGAGGATGACTTTTTCTTCTTTCTTAGCAAATGAAGGGTTAAATAAGAAGTTAAATGTGGAATTGGTGCATAGAAAATTGCATAGAGTTGAGCAGAGGAGGTTGATAGGAAGGGACTAACAGATTTGTAATACATTTAATACCACGTTGAATAATGGGTGAAAGTTTATCTTGTCTTTTGTAAACACAGTTCCTATTATGATACTTTTGTTCAAAGTTAATAGGAACCAGCACAATGCCATGGACGCGCTCAGTACAAAAACAAAGACCTTTGTGCTGATGTAAAGAAGTGATGCTTATGAATAAGAAGAGTAAGCGATTAACCTAATTTAAAGTTAGAAGTGCAAGTGATCAAAGAAATGTGGCTGAGGCACTGCTGAATTTAGAAACTCTGGTCTTTGGATTTTCTTTTGTACTGTGCAGTAGTTATATTATACGCCAGGATAATATCTCTGATGCGTGGAAATATTTGGCAAGATTCACAACATGCCTCTGAAATGGACTTCAGTGATGACAATATAAAAATGCTCTCAAGCATTTGCTTTTCTAAGATTCCTAGGATCTGAGAGTGAGAGGGTTAAGAGTTGTGATCATAAACCATACAGTAATTGCTCTCAGACCTATTAGCAGAATGTCTTGCATAGAGTGTCATCCTGCCATTCCCCATGGGTCCTGTTCACTAACCCCTTGCATTTTGACAGTTATTATCGTCCAAGCACAAAACATCATTGCTACAACACAGAACTACTCGCATAGTAATGCATCAACTTCAACTTGGTTTCAGAGAGTAACTTTGAAAATCCTGATCTTAATTATAACACGAGGAAAGAAAGCCAAGATTTTATATTTATTTTTAAAGGTTGCTAACATCAAAATCAATGTTTATTTAAATCACAAGAATCATAGCTACATGCATCCCCTTCTGAGGCAGTATTATTATATTTGCAGAAAATTAGAAATTCTGGGCATAAACCTCGTGAACTCACTTTGAAATTATTGCCTATTTATTTGACTCTTTAGAATACTATAGTATGTGTGCATAATCTGGAGTTCTAGAGAAGCTTATGCAGTATTTTCTTTGTTTAGTTTTTAGCAGAATGGAATGTTTCCCTTCCTCTATTGCTGGGTAATACTTGCATTACCAAATTGATCCGTTTATTAACATTGCATTTTCTTTTATCCCTGAATATTTTTTCATTTATGGACTTAGATCTGTTGGCTTGTTTTATGCTCCTTAATTTTATTACAAGGAGTAACTATTTAAAAAAAAGCTTCCTGCTTGGTGAAGTTGAATCCTCATTGCTTCATTAAAGAATATTTATTCTTCTTAACTTTTAAAATAACTGAGCAGAATTCACTTGGCCTTAATTCACTTATTTAGCTATAATATTGCAAATAGAGTTGTCTGCTGTCATATAGTTTGCTGGAGTTGGGATCCTAATGAATCGTTCTTATTCAAACAAACCAAATATATCTGAAACCTTACTACAGTGTATTTACACAACTTTGGATGAAAAAAATATGTTTATAAAACACTAAATACTGCAGAAATCTTATAATTGATGGTAGAAGCGTATTTCTGTCTTCAAACTATAACTTATAGTTTAATTTTAAAAAAGTCAGCCACCTTTCCTATGTACTAATAATTAACTAGGAATTGTGTAGGCAGTTCTACTAATTTTGGGCTGGGCTTCCTTACAAATTGATGGATTAATTGACCCATGTCTGCTTCATATAGCTTCAGCAGTTCTTTATGATCTCAAGAAGAGACCTAAATATAGCAATAAGTGTGTCAAATTGTTAAGAATGCAAGCAGAAATAGTAAGCACATTATTTTTCAAGGCCCCTAAAGAAATATGACTAACAAATGCTATGAATTGCAATAAACTCGATCAGTTTACTATTAAGGACACTATTGGAACCTGGAAAAATTCAAATAGGGACTGAGAATTCAAAAGTTGTTGAATAACAATGTCAGCTTCTTGCTTATGTAGTGTTATGGTTTGTTTACAAAAAAAAAAAGGTTTGTGTATGGTGCTGAAGAGATAGTATAGAAAGCACTTTCCTTACATGGAGCTGACCTAGGTTCAATATGGCACCACATATGACCCCTGAACCCTGCCAGAAGTGAGCCCTGAACACAGAGCCAGCAGTAAGTTATGAGCACCCCCACATGTGGTCCAAAACACAAAACAAAACAAAACAAAAAGTTCACAGGAAAAATGAACGTTAATATAGTTAGGGTTAGTAGCTGACTAGTTAGAGCATATCTGGTTAGCAACCTGATTTTTATAGTTTAACAAAATAAAATTTACTTTGCATTGAATACCCAACTTTACTGCAATTACTGTGAATTAAAATTTCTTTCTCTCCCCCTAGATTTCATGGATCTTACAATTAATGCTACTCACTAGTCCAAGGCAAATCTATGTAAAATAATCGCTTTAGCAATTAGGGCTGATAATTAATATATTATTTAAATTTAATCCACAGGCAATAAAACTATAAGAATATTTGAGCCAGAGATATATTAAAGCGGTTAAGGTGTTTGCCTTGCATCCCCCAAACCTGGATCAACTCCCTGAGCACTTCTAGGGGTCTTTTTTGAACACAGAACCAGAAATAGCCCCTAAACACCACTGAGGGATGTCCACACATATTTCCACCCCCCCCCCCCTTTTTTTGAGCATTTTGGGCATTTCCTTAGTGTCTATCAGTGAACAGGTCTTATTCCCAAGCCTTTACTAGTACCCACTAGGAAAGGTTTTTTTTTTTTTTTTTTGCTTTTTGGGTCACACCCGGCGATGCACAGGGGTTACTCCTGGTTCTACACTCAGGAATCACCCCTGGCGGTGCTCAGGGGACCATATGGGATGCTGGGATTCGAACCCGGGTCGGCCACGTACAAGGCAAACACCCTACCCGCTGTGCTATCACTCCAGCCCCCCACTAGGAAAGTATTGATCAGACAAGTGAAGTCATGTTGTTAGCAAAGAGTGTAGCCATGGTAAAAACCTCCTTCTGCCAGATTTCAAACTCACTTTCTTCCTGTTGTTTTATGCTGTGCTCACTTGTTTGGGAACTTTCGATTTTAGAAATGAAGATTTGATATGGGCATCAAAACAATCACTTCATTGTTCTCAAGAATTTATCACATCATCCTGAAACATAACTGACTTTATTATTGCTATAGTAAAATTTTTTAGATAAAATATTTTTCTCCAGAAGCTCTCAAGAAATGTAATGGGTCACATTATGACTGAAAAATTAATGGTATTTTGTATTTCTGCAAAAACTAGATCAAAGGGAGAAACTTAAGACTGGGGTGCTGGAAGGATTAAGAGAGGAATGGAAGTAAGCTACATAAGAGAGAAACTTTTGTTTAGAATGGTGATTAGTAAATAATAGGTACTCACTAAGTACATTCTGGATGAATAAATTATTAACTTGAAAACAAAGGAATTCCAAAAATAAGTTTTGGCTTACTTTCCATTTTTCCTAAAGCTAATTTATATTCTAGTCAATATGTTGAACTATTTGGGAGAGTACTATCATGCAATTAATCCATTTATGCTTGATAACTGATCCATCAGCAGCACCAATTTCAACAGGAAACAGTGAAAAAAATAGAAATTTTTCCATCATGTCTATCAATCCTAATGTAAATCTTTCTAATGTTGTATAATGAATTCTAATCATGGCTAAAAGATGGATGATGACTGTTCAAGTGTGCTATAATTTGATTTGGCATATCCAAAATATTTTTGTCCCTTGATAAAGCTCTAACAATAAATGCCTAAGTGCTCTTGCCAGAAGAGATCAGCATGACAAATATAGCAAAACTCTCCGATGCAGGTCAAGAATGACTTCCAAATGTGGAACAATTCCCAAGTGCCTTTGTTGATAATGCATCAACAAAGACAGCAAGGTGCTCTTCAATGTTCAGGATTCTTGTGTCCGGTTGTTAATGGTGTTCAAAAATATCACCCCACAAACCAAACCTCAGAAGTACCATCCGTCTTCATGGATGGAACCCAGCTTGTAAGTCTGCCCAGAATCGAGTGGAAATTAATTCTTTCTAGACACCATGTGTCAACCTAATTTGTGGATTCCTTCCCTCCTGAGTTATTGGCAGAGAAAAATATAGTGTCAGTTGCATTGTGTTCTCACCTGAGCCATGGTTAGCTCTCGCTAGTGTAGCTATAAACAATGACCACCACAGAGAAGTGGTGATTAAAGAAAGGAAATTAGTTCAGAAATTCGAATTCCTTCATTTAAATCTTTCAATAATGTGCTAATTAAGTTTTATTTACATGAGGAAATAGAAATGTCCTGCTGCTAGAATTATTTTATTGTATCACTAAGTGTGTTCTCTATCCCTGACACCTCTGTTCATCTTTATCGTAGTCCTCTATAAAACAGGAATTACAAGCAAGCCTACATATACTGATGTATAGTGTGATCATTGAAAAAAGATCAACTACTTCTGATATATTACTTATATTTTCAATGGTGTGTCCATCCCCCATAAATAACCTTAACTAGAACCAGATTAATTATTAACATTTTTCCTCATCTTCTCCAACTCCATGCTACTTGTTAATTTTGACTCTACATGTTTCTAAAAGTTATCTCCTCTTCATTGTTATCACCACCTAAGATATCCCTGTTCTCTTTTTAACTCACTCTATAGTCTGTCTGATTGCTTCAAGTGTCCCCAAGTTTCCCTATGTGCTTCAAGTTCTTGCCCCATCAAATCCATCTTCTGTAGAACAGTCAGAATAAGATTTCTCTGACCTCACAAGTGGTGCTCAAAGGTCCAAGGGTCCTATTGTCAAACCAAAGACCTTCGAGTGCCAGAGGTAACCCCGACTTACTCTGAAGTGCTTAAGGGCCACCAGGGCTGCACCCTGTGAAGGTCAAGGACCACGTGGTTTGAGGAATTGAACCAAGGATGTGTGGGTGCTGGATATACACACTAAGCACTGTGCTTCCTCAAAGCCCTCACCCCAAAAAAAAAATTTAATTAAAAATTCTCAAATTGCTCACTATCAAGAACTTTGCAAGGAAGGAGGCCTTAGTTATTTTGGTTGATATTGAATCCAAGTGCAAACACCGTGTACACAAATGGGAATTAAACAATTATCACCTACAAGAGCATAACCTACTTTGCTGGTGGCAGTCTCTACTCTGTACATACCAGACCTCTACTAGAGGGTCTGAGAAGTTCCTGATCTAGAGTACAAAGGTACAAAGACTGAGTTCCCTAGCATTGTTTGCTGATGTCTTCCTTATCTGTCTGCTCCTACAATCTCTTCCGAGACTATGATCCTGCAAACCTATTAATTCTGTTCTTGTAATGATGTGTTACTTATAGCACTGATACACAGCTCTGATTTCATACCCTGTTCATCGGAGTATATGTTGCTACCTCCTACTGTGTACCAGGAATTCTTCCCTGATCAATCTCTGTCCCTTGAAAGCCAAACCAATTCACACTTCTCATACTAAGGAAGGTAACCAGAATAATATGCACATTTAGCTATTGTTGACTTTATTATCTTACTGTGTAACCATCTGTTCAAGCATCATTCATCCTCCCCTAGATAGGCATATTTTGGGAATAGAGAACATGACTTATGAACCTTTGTACCCTTAACATATTCAGTCTCAAGTTGTTGAGTGGATGCATAATGCACAAATTAGAAAAGCATAGTAGGAGTAAGGATTAAACTCTATGTTCATATAAATGCTTGTGTTTGTGATATTAAAATTAAGATACTTTCTTGATTAAAACATTTGTTCTACTGAGAAATATGAAAGTGCTCTAAAATTTCAGTAGTCAGATCACATTTTACCGTTATATTTTTGCCTTTTCTCAGAACAAGCCCAAGCTTCAGTAACACTTTCTTAGCTAGCATCTGTAATCAAGACATTAGCTTTCATCCATACTAAATAAGTATTACCAATCATAATGCAGTGGTAGGAGATCATTAATTAACTTTGTGGTTTTATCCCTGTCCCCCGCAACCCAAACTGTTTCATGATATGCTATGTATAGTCGAAGGTTCACAGAAGCTGTATCTGACCGACTTGCTAACACCACATTCGAGAGGGAATAAAAAGATTTTTGTGCAGAGCTAGGCAGAGCCGCTTTTTATGTGACTGTGAAGTCTGTCCTTTAATTAGCATTCCTATCTGTTTGCAAAGCGAGCTGTTTAATCCAGTTTCTATACCGAAGAGAAATAGAGAACACAAGAGCATTTCTAGTACCGTGATAGGAAAATATTTGAATTTATAAATCAAGGGTAGCTGAACAGCTCAGCTCAGACATTATTGGTTTTTGCAGAAGATCCAATGGATATAATATCCCAGGGGTAGAGGAGCTTGGAAGACATATACTTTAGTTGAGGCTGAAAAGTGAGCTGGCTGCAGAACATCTCTCTGAGAAGCATAGTCGCTGTAATTGTTACAGGTAATTGATGGCCAACAGGGACTGATTTTGTCACTTCTACTTTTTTGCTCTATGCCTGATGGGTCTCTTGTTATTCATAGAGATGCCAACTTTAGCCCCACAGCACTTTTTAATTCATTATCCCCTTTAGACAAGTGATTGAATCTTCCCTAATACCTTTAATGGATGCCATGTTGCTAGACCATGGAAGCTTGCAATGGAAGAGACAGGTATTTATTTTTATTGAGGTCAGCCTGCATCAGGTGAAACTCTTCTCTTAGGGGTCAAATGCAAGTGCCACACTGAGTAGCTGTTTCTATAAGATGAGCAGGGAATGAAGCTTGTTCTTGCTCTACTTCTTTTGCACCTGTCCGTGAAATTACGCCCTCTTGTCTGTTAGTAAGTCATCCTGTTGACAACTGATGGCATGAAATAGTAAAACTGAAGGGTAGCAATTGGCTGTTTTATTCTCAATTTATATATGAAGATTTTCGTCATTGTATTACAAAAGTTTTTGAGAAATTTTGATTGTGGTCCTCAGCCTGCCAAAGCTACCCATGACGTATTCGATATGCCAAAAACAGTAACAAGCCTCACAATGGAGATGTTACTGGTGCCCTCTCGAGCAAATCGATGAGGAACGGGGGGATGACAATTTAACAACAGAACTCTGGATGTTTATGAACTTATGGCTACTTGGTTGCTAGGTTTAAGAAGGTAGCTTGGGATCCTCATATTTGTTTCTCAGACCTCATGCTGGCATTTCGCTGGTTCTGTTCTGGATTCTGTATCCACACTGTCCTTGGTCCTCACCTGTCACTGATGTTTAGGACCTGCCTTAAGACCTATAACCCAGTGCTTTGGTTTCTTTTGGTTTCAGATCATGTGAGAACTTCTGTTTTTTTATTTTCTGCACAGGTATAGGTGAGGTATCAAATGTACCTGTCCTACATTTCTCTGTGTAAGTGTTCTTGCTTCCATCGGGCTATTCCTTATGTTGTTGAGATCGAAAATGACTGTATTGAAAATGACCGCAAATAATCAATTGTAACTTAATTACCTGCCATCCCTCCCTACTGATATCCACCTGCACCATATCACAACCACTGAGAATCCTCTAAATTGAGCTTCTCTTGTTTTGTCTACCACAGAACTGGACTTGGTAAGATATTAAAATGGTCCCTTTCCGTGACAAATGAGATTGAATTTGTTTCTGTGTTAAGGATTTATATTACGGTGTAAAAGAGATCAGACGGGGGCGGGGGGTAAAGAGCATGCCTTGAATACAGCCCATGTTTCAATCTCTGGTACCGTGTTATCTTGGCACATTATCAGGTGTGACTCTAGAATTTCCTGGACACTGTCTGGATATAACCTGGGAAATCCCTAGCACTCAAGGGTCAGAGGAGTACAATATCATCGGACTCTCATATTGAGCACCATCTCTGTTGAATGACCAGGACTGACCATCAGGCCCCCAGCATCATTTGGAAGGCCTTTGCCTCCAAAAACAAACAATTTTACTATGGTATAAAAATATGATATTTATATCATAGGAATGATACTTCCCTTCTTCAGACATTCTGTCTTCTGTACTTTAGAAACTATATAAATAGAATCAAGAAAGTAAACATGTTTTTCTACCCTTGATGTTAGACACAAGCATTAGAAATCAAAAACATAATGTGTTTAACCTTAATTTTGAAAAAAATCAACTAACAGTTATTGTACATTGATGGATTTTTATTATTCTCATTTTTCTATTTCTAAAATTCAAAATAGATACTTTGTTTCCATAACTATGTGATGATAATTAGAAATAGCTAGGAGTCTTAATAAGTATGGCCCCAAAAGATATAATAACAAAAAAATAGTGAGCACAATAAAGCTTATTTAAAATATCTTGATGAAAAATCACTTATGAGTATAAGACATCGAGGAACATAAGGAATTAGAACCATGGTACTTATTTTTTAAAAAGCCCTTGAACGTAATCTTATTGAAGAAGACTTCAACAATCAATAAGTAGAGTGCCACCAAAGATTAATGATTCAATAATTAAAATTTGAGCAGTCTGCTCATCAAAATCACCAAAAATGATAAGAGATTCCCCTACAACCACAACACTCCTGCCCCTATGTGAGTTTCCACTTGGGGGTGTTGGATGGTGCCAGGAAAGAGAATGAAATATGCCGGGCTCATTGCTTGCAAGAACAGCTCACGCGTGCATATGATTTCCCATCTCTAGAACGCATTTGCGACTTTGCAGACTCTGAGGAGTGCAGCCAGAATGGGGACAGGGTAGAAACAACAAGGACCTTGCTTCCGAGTATTTAGTCATAAGAAGACAAAGGGATCTTAACTTCTTCGAGTAATGGTCCACTTACAATTCTCCCGGGTCAGCTTTTCATAAGCTGACTTGACTTTATTCTATTTCTGACTGATACCATTCTAGGCAAACTCAGAAAATGTGGAGATCCTACTTATGGCTTCACACTTAATTCTTTAATGGAGAACTAGTTATCTGGGGGAGTCGGCCTTCTCTCATGCTCTCCTCAATATCAAAGCAGCACAAGAAGGGGGCTTTTCTCTCTCTGCTCTCCTTTACTAACTACCAGTTTTTATTATGGTTCTGCTGTGAACTAGCCAGATAAAAAATTGTAGAATATTTAACTCAAATAAAATTATGAAGTGAGATCGTGGCTTTCTCACACTTAAATTTTATGAGTTTATGATCCTGTGCTATTTGGAAAAGAATTATGAGCTTATTTGTAAATTAACATGATATTTTTTCTCCAACTTACTGTGAGATTTCATGAAATTGAAACTTTTTCTGATTTAGTAACAGAATAATTCTTATTTTAAGGAAATAGTAAAATAAGGCAAACAGTCAGGTCTTAGAAACAGCCATGTTAGAACTGACCAGAGGTTTATTACATGTAGTTTCCTTGAACTATTCGAATGCTTCCCCTTGTAGGTACTGACTCAAAAAAAAAAAAAACTTAAAAAATACTGTAGCACTGTCGTCCTACATTGATTTGCTTGAGTGGGCACCAGTAACATCTCCATTATGAGACTTGTTGTTACTGTTTTTGGCATATCGAATACACCACAGGTAGCTTGCCAGTCTCTGATTGCAAATGGGATACTCGCAGTAGCTTGCCAGGCTCTCTGAGAGGGACAGAGGAATCAAACCCAGGTTGGCCACGTGCAAGGCAAACGCATGGATTGAAAAAACTCTATTCAACTCAAATGATTTATTTCAGTCATCTCAAGACATGGAGCAATAAAAAGGTTTTCCCTTTACAAGGGATTTTCTTTTTAAAGAGATTAGATAATTAATTACTGAGGTATAAAATGCATCAATCAATTTTTTATAAGAATCTTATCATCTAGTTGTTAAGCAAAGTCACCTGAAAAGAGTGTTAAAAGCCAATGTGGTCAATTACGTGTGAGCTCTACCTTCAAGGCAGTAGTAGGGAACTTTGGGAACAAATCTTTAGAGGAAAGTATGGGTAGAAGAATTAAATAATTTCAGAAATGATAACTGAAAAGCCATATCTTCAGCAACATGCAGGAAATTTTTTATGTTGCAATTATTTTTTAATATATGTGGTATTGTTAACACAGTGTGTATGAGTGTATGCTGTCAGATGTAGGAAGAACAAGCAAGATAGGTAAGTAAATTGCTCAATCCTAAAACAGAGCATATAGAGAAAGATTATGTCTTTAATAAATACAGCTATTAAAGAGGTTGTGTATTATATACAGAAAATGTTGAAGTGTTTGACTACCTTTTTTACTTTTCATTTGGTTTGCAGTCATGCAGACCCAGTGATAAATAACTCATCTCTATAAAAGCAAATGCAGTGTGAATTTATGAGAAAGGCCAAAACACATACTGTGTTAATCAGTGTTATTATAAAATCTTTTCCTTTGCATATAAAAAGATTTTAATTTATTATCTAAGTAAATTTTTCGACCACATCACACACAAAAAAAATTAAAAGTGAAGGGAGGAAAGGAATAAATGCAGCAAGTTAACATTGCAATAGTTCATGATTTGACAGGTTCTTAATTTTTCAAAATTTTTGTGTATATATCAAATAAATTTCATTTTTGTATGATGTTTTGAACTTTTTAAATGCATAGAATTGTTATCACCACCACAACTGAAGTAGAGAATGGTTTCATTACCCTTAAAAAGACCTTTATGATGTCGAGGCCAGAGGGATAGAACAAGGAGGGCATTTGCCTGGCACACAGCTGACTCAGGTTTGTTCCTGGCTCCCTAGGATGGTTCTCTTAGCATGACCTGGAGTGATATCTGAGTGCAGAGTCAAAGTGAGCTCTGTACACTGCTAGGTGTGGCCCCCAAACAAAACAAAACAAACAAACAAACCTTTATGATGTATTTGGACCTTTGACCTCTAGCAGCTATGATCTAGTCTCCGACTCTGCAGTTTTGCTTTGTCCAAAATGTCTTATAAGTAGAATCTCACAGCTCATAGTAATTTGTACCTAGCTTTAAAAAATTTAAATAATACATCATTTGCAAGGAATAATTATTTTTATTTTTTATTTTTTGGAGAAATGATATTACTAGTACACAATTATACGGTTATACCAAAGCTCCGCCCACACGGCAGAGCCTGGCAAGCTACCTATGGCATATTCGATATGCAAAAAACAGTAACAATAGGTCTCATTCCCCTGGCCCTGAAAGAGTCTCCAATTGTTGGGAAAGACGAGTTAGGAGAGGCTGCAAAAATCTCAGGGCTGAGTGTAATAGAGACGTTGCTGGTGCCCGCTCAAGTAAATCCACGAACAACGGGATGACAGTGATACAGTGATACCAAAGCTCAAGGTTTACCATTCACCAACTGAAGTAGAGTTACACTGTTTCCAGCTTTTAAAGATTATAAATAAAATTGCTATAAACTTGCATGTACAGATTTTAGTGTGAATATAGTTTTCATTTCATAAAGTTAGATTGTTAGGCCATGTGGTAAGTGCATTTATCTTCATATGAAACTGCCAAACTATCTTAAAAGAAACTAACATTTTATATCTCCACTAGAAATGTTTGAGAATTCTAACTAGTTCAAATACTCATCAACACTTGGTATTCTCAACATTTTTCTATCAGCTTTTTAAACCATAGTTGTGGTAGTATTTCCTGAAATGTATTGTTTGTACTTCTGTAATGATTAATGATGATGAGTATTTTTTCTTATCTTTATTTGATGTCTAAATTTCTTTGGTCTACCAAAGAATCTATTCAAATCTATTGCTTATATTGTCCATTGTGTTTGTTTTGGTATACTTGAGGTTTGAAAGTTCTTTTCATATTCTCAGTTAACTCCTTACTTAGATATTTGACTTAAAATTATTTTCTCTCCTATCTTTTCATTACCTTTATAGTGCTTTATTTGCAAAGATAAAGTGTAAATTTTGGTGATAATTTATCATTTTTATGCACTAATAATGAATTTGATTTATTTTCATTTAAAATGCCTTTAAAATATTCCCAGGCTTAGAAAAAAATGTGTTTATTTTGGGACTTGATAGTTCACAGGGCTTATATTTGGCTGTCTTCAGGGTCATTCCTGTTGGGATTAAGGGGACATACGTGTTCCACAAATTAAACCTAGGTTGGCTAAAAGCAAGGCAAGTGCCATCTCTACCTGCTATACTATCACTCATGCCTCAGAATGCCTATTATTTAAAATTTTTATTATATAGTTTTATTCATAATATTGGTTTACAAAAGTGTATTTATTTGAGATTATTTAAAAATTTTATTTTATAGTTTTATTCAGTAATATTGGTTTACAAAAGTGTAAGTATTAATTTTAGAGGTACAGAGCATTATGGTAACAAATAGCAACTAGTACCGCTTGGATTTATGTTAAACTTACATTCTCCAAAATTATTCAGTCAGTTTCTTAGAAATGCATATTAGCTAATTCTTTCCCTAAAATGTCTAATAGCAATGAGAGGCATCTCAAAAATTTTTATTGTACAAATACCTGCAAGTCAAAATCTTAGATCATTAACCACATGGATAATAATAATATTATAAAATGTTTGTTTCATAAATATTTAACCTTATTGAATATTTATATTGGATTTGCATGTTTCTGTAATAGGCAAGCCATGCGCTTTCATTATTTTTAGCAATATACACCAACACAGGGTAATAATAAAGATGAGATGAGCAATATGGGCTGATGGAGAGATTTACACACACACATGTGTGTATATATATATATATGCATATATATATATTCAGTCATAAAAGTTGCATTCAATTCAAATAGACCCCTCAGTAGCTGGTAATTGCAATATGTAGATTACTTGAAAAGTGAACATACTTGTCTTGTTTTTGGTGTACCTACCTAGAGTCTACATTTATAGAAATTTTTTAGGGACCCATTTCTTTCATGATTAAGTCAGGAAAACAATATGAATAAAATTAATATTGCCTTTTGATAAAGTCTTAATATAATTTCTGAGAGTGGGTATTATGTGGTAAGACGAATAAAACACTCTGAAGGATATATACACAAACATATATGCATATGTATGAGTATATATGCACTTATATAATAGGACAACACAGAGACACTCAGCCAAGCAGCCTGATATACTTTTTTAAAAAAGTTGTAGCCCTGCCGCATGTCTTAGATTCCTGTGAGCTTCTAACTCTGTATTTGTTTTCAGGGGTGAGAAAAAGAAATACCTGGGAAAATTGATTATTGTAATTGAGTTTAACTATGAGGAGTTGAAATGAAACAGTAATCAAACTCATTTCTTCACTGACCTCAGCATTGCTTTAGGCTTTGTCAGGACAGCTCATTTATGACCAGATTAGCTGTTTCCTGAGATTGGCTTTAACATATATATGTATGAAGAATAAAAAAAAATACATTTGAGTAAGAAATTGTTTCCCTTTACAAGAATATGCACAGTAAATCTTTCTGGAGAGAAATCAACATTTCCAGAAATTTAGGAATTTACATTATATTATATTATACATACATATACTATATAATATATATACTATATTATAGTGTAATATAATTTTATTTATTTTATTTATTTATTCTTTTATTGAATCACCATGAAAATAGTTACAAAGCTTTCAGGTTTAAGTCTCAGTCATACAATGATCAAACACCCATCCCTTCACCAGTGCACATGTTTCACCACCAAGAACCCCAGTATACATCCCATCCCTTCCCATCCCCCACCGCCTTTTTGGCAGATGATTTTCACTTTACTCTCTCTTTACTTTGATTATATTCAATTTTTCAACAGAAGACCCACTATTATTTGGAATTCCCCCCCAACAATCAGACCTGCCAAAAAGTCATTAGTAGATAATTTGTTTTCTATTGCTGATAATGAAGAGCATAAGATGTCTTGAGGCCAATTTTGGATTTCTGTTTTTTTTTTTGCTTTTTGGGTTACACCTGACAATGCACAGGGGTCACTCCTGGCTCTGCACTCAGGAATTACCCCTGGCAGTGCTCAGGGGACCATATGGGATGCTGAAAATCGAACTCGGATTGGCTACGTGCAAGGCAAACACCCTCCCTGCTGTGTTATCACTCCATCCCCCGATTTTGGATTTCTGGTATTTTAGTAATTAAGTTCAGAGGGATTTCTACCAGAAGCTGCTGGGTTCCGAGGTTAGTTTGTGTGCCTCTGGGATCATGGCCAGTCAGGAGCATTGGTGGGCGGCCATTTGGGGGTCTCGTCTGGGCCGAGAGCAGGGTCGGTTCCAGACCCCCATCTCGAGAGTTCCCGCATGCCCTATCACTGCGAGCTCCTACCTCTCTGTCCAATAGGTTCTAAAAGATGGCGGTCACCAAGCTGTTTTGGAGGGGAAAAGGCCAAGGGACAAACACCTTTCACCTCCCGGGATGGCACGGGTGTAGCTTAGTTCACAGTCCAGAAGCATTTCTGCCAGAAGTCACTGGGTTCCGAGATTAGTTTGTGTGCCTCTGGGATCATGGTCATTCAGGAGCGGATGAACTGTTTGTGGGCAGCCGCTCGGGGTCCAATTTTTTTTCCTATTTTTTTTTAAGTAAATAGATTTTATTTAGAGGTTTCTGAGGGAGGGAGGAAGGGATAAGTGGGAGAGAGAATAGTGATAATAATGCGCTCAAGAGAGAACACGGGCTTCTCCAAGGGTAGAGGAAGCCCCTATACATTACCGAACTTTAGACACAAAAGTATGAAAGCATGAAGGTACACATCTCAAGAGGGAAGATGCGGACGACACATGTGCTCGGCCACATGGGCACAAGCAGCACTTGGGCTCAGGCAGCATATGCGCTCGGGGTCCAATTTTAAATAAATGATAAGAGTATAGTAGATCATACGATTCAATTTACTATAAGTTTTGATTTTGGGAGTAGGGGGTGCAACATCAAAGGGTACACGACAGGTACCTATCAGGATTTGGGTGATTTTATGGAGTACCAGGGATTGAAGCCAGGTAGCTGTGTGCTAAACAAGTGCCTTCATACCCTAACCTGCTACCCAACTCTCCAGCCTTGCTCTCATTATCAACTTGAAAAACCCATAAAAGTCAGGACTTATAAGTTTCCATAGAAACATGTTTTAATATAGAAAAGGAATATGGTCAATATCTGGTTTCTGTGTCAAAATTTCTACATGGTAGATTGTATATGTTTTAAATAACTATTTGCAACAATTTTTTAGAAATGTGTCTAGTTCAAAACTTTGGAAAATATAGTTTCCTGGCCTCCATCAAAGAATGTCAGCCCTCATACTAACTTTTTCAGGATTAAAAATTCATACTATTTATCCAACTAATTCCTACCTGTTTCAAAATTGTAAAAGTCATTCAATCATGAGAAGAAAAAACAGAAAGAAGGAAGTTAATCTCTAATTTATTCTGGATAGAAGAAATTTTGCATGATTCATCTCATTTGACATATTTAATACTTTTCACAATTACCATAAAACTTTTAGGGATGATTGAAACTAAGAGAAATCCCAAAGTGACCCATTTAACCTTGACATCATGTATGTCCCAAGATAATAGAAAAAGTGATTCTTCTTTTGATGGAATGCAATAAGACTATCCCATGAATAATCCCAGACTCATATTCCACTAATATGTTAACTCATGTCAACAATAAAAGTTAGGCATGTTCACATCATTACAATACTCTTTGTCAACCATTGTAAAACACTAAAAAGTGCATATAAATACTTCAAATGTTTGCAAGATAAAGGTGTCTAAATGGTTGCTCAAAGCATTTTAGCAAAAGAAAACCTAACAAAGCATTTCTCTAAAAATTAATCAGTTAACTTCTATTATCTTTACACATTGATCAAATATTGTGGAACTGGTACTTGATTCATAGACATTGTATTATTAAAATAAGACCAAGGTTGGGGCTGGAGCCGTAGTATGATGAGTAGGTTGCTTGCCTTGCATGTGGCCTACTCAGGTTTAATCTCGGGGCCCTGCCATAAGTGATCCCTGAGCACAGAGCCAGGAGTAAGCCAAGAGAATCACTAGGTGTGGCTCCAAAGCAAACAAACAAAAAGGACCAAGTTGTTTTTTGTGTCTTTTGATTTATATATACGAGGGAACCAAGATCCGGAAATACAAAGATGATTCAAATTGTCAGTGTTTCATCCCGAACATTCTACATCAAAGTCTATGATATTGCCTCTGCACAATTTTATCTAGGCACTTCAAAGTGACTCAATCTGCAACATATATTTAAGGGGAACATGTTAGATTTTATACTTTAGATTTTATACATCTCAAATGGGTGTCCTGGAAATTGCACCTGAACCTTACGTTTTTCTTGTAATTGGCACGTCATTTTTCCTTTCCAGGTTGGTATTTGATAAAATCTCCCAGATTTACTTTAATTGGCATTGGCAACATGTGGTCTCTGATAAAAAGCATATTTTCCTTCAAGATTGTGATTATCAGCTGGGCTCATTTTTCTTGGCCCCTCCACCAAGCTGAACTTATTTGGAAAAAGAAACAGCAGCTTGTGGGTTACTAAATGCCAGGGAAACTGAACTTAAAAAGGAGAGAGAGAAAGTCAGACAGGAAAACAACTTAAAAATACTTTTAGAAAGCTTCTGTGTGTGTGCGTGTGTGTGTGTGTGTGTGTGTGTGTGTGTGTGTGTGTGTGTGTGTGGAGACTTTCATCAATCACTCTGTTCACATATCATATATATGCAGAACTGTGTATGCAAAACTCTTAAAGGGCATGAATTTTACCCATAGCCTATTTATTCCAAACATAGCTAAATGAGGAGGCCAAATATAGAAACTGATGCTCCAGGGGCCCTACGGCCTATATAGAATTTAAACTCAAATGATTTGCAAAATCACTACTAAGACAGCTTGCTCATACTGTCAGCATGCCAGCGCCAGAAGCTTGTCGTGTATTTTTGTCTTGGCAGATGCACATTCTGTTATAAAGGTCTGTTCATCTGATGCCTTCCTTGTTTTCAGGTAACGCTCAGCGCCTTCTTGCAAAGAGTGGGGGCTGGTGGGGTTATAAACTAGTAATTGCTCCTTCCGGTCCCTTGGGACACGGAGTCTGCCCTGACCCCGCCGTGAGGTTGGTGTCCTGGTTTAGCTCCAGCCAGAGTCGTTTCTGCTCAACTTGGTTACAGGCCATGGGTCTATCTCGTGCTTTTATTTTTTTAATGTGCTTTATTTGACATATCTGCTAGGGCGAAGGGAGAGAAAGCACTGTTCGGCATTACCAGCGAAGATTGTCTTTCTTTCAAAGGCACCTAGATTTGAGTGGTTTTGTTGGTGGTGGTGGTGTGTGTGTATTTTTAAGATTAGAACATGGTTTCCCAAACTGATTAGCATAGTTTTTAAGCCACTCCGAAGTGTTTGTTAGGCTTCCATGCTGGTCTCCATATGCCTCTTTTCAATTACATGTGCCGCCACAAGTATGGCTAAATGAAACGCTTCTTTAAAAACAGAAAGCAAACTGTTAGGCTTTGTGCAGTGTGTAACTAGTTAGAATGTGACATCTCAAACTGCCCTGATTTCATTACCAAACTGATGAATGTTCTGATTGCGGAAATAGCCACTAAAATGTATCTTATAATAAAAGATTCTCTGGAAATGAAGGGGAGGTGTAGACATCGGAAGGGATTTTAAACAGTATGAAGTGGAGTATAAATCATAGTTGTCCTGGAAGCTCTCTGCATTAGGATTTTCATTATTGATGATATTAGTAATAACAATAAATTCTACTTCTGCTTGATGTTTATTGAACACTTCTGTGTTGACTTCTAAATTAATTCTAAAATCTTCATATCTGTTTCATTAGCCTTATTTAATCTCTTAGCACTCAATAAGGAAAGCATAATAATTTTATATATTCAAAAATTGAGACATATTTAATGATGTTTCCCCCAAAGGCAGCCTGTTGAAAGTGGTAGAGTTAAAACCAAGAGCATAATTTGCCTTGAAACATTTTTAGAATTAATTAATTTATTCATCATAGTTTTGGGTCCACTCTTGGTAGTGCTTAGGGCTTACTCCTCACTCTGTATTCAGGGTTTTTTCCTGCCTGTTTGTCTCAGGAGACCATATGAGGTGCTGGGAATCCAACTCAGGTCAGTCACCTGCAAGGCAAGTACCCTACCCACTGTACTGTCACTTGGATTCCATCACTTAATTTTATTTTAAGATTATTTGAGGAAACAAATACAAGGGTTTTCAGTAATTCTCCTGCTCCTTCATTATGATACACTGGGTTATGTTGGCAGACACTAAATTCTACAGTTTCACTCACCTGATTGCCAGTGATCAATCCAATTCTCAGGAAATGTTTGAGACATGAATGAATAAAAGAACAAACAGCACCTTCTGTTTTGTATACGATCATAAGTAATCCCTTGGAATGCAAAAAAAGTTCAAGAAACCAAAAAAAAATTGTGAAAAATCTACTCAACTTCTTGATTCCTCTTCTTTTTCTGGCTTTATTGAGATACAATTAATGTATAGCATTTTGGGTGGAAGGGGTTAGGCAGTGTCCAGGATTCACTCTTGACTCCGTGCTCTGTGGTCATTCCTGGCTCAGAGACCCGTATATGGTGCAAGAGATTAAATTTATATCAGCCAAATTCAAAGTAAGCACCTCCACCCTTGAACTAGCCCAAAGGTGTATAACATTTTAACAGATTAAGGTGTGCAAAACTATATCATGACATATTTTACCATGATAAGACTGGTTAGCTCATACTGCAATTCACTTACTGTCATTTTTTGTTGTTTTTACAGTGAGGATTAGAGTGATAGCACAGCAGTTATGGCATTTGTCTTGCACGCGGCTGACCTGGGTTTGATTCCTCTGTCCCTCCCAGAGCCCCCAGCAAGCTACTAAAGGTATCCCGCCCACATGGCAGAGCCTGGCAAGCTCTCTGTGGCATATGCAATATGCCAAGAATAGTAACAACAAATCTCACAATGGAGATGTTACTGGTGCCCACTTGAGCAAATCGATAAACAATGAGACAATAGTTGTTACAGTGAGACCATTAAACTTACTCTCTGATTAACTAAGCATACAGTACAGTATTATTTGCAAGTTAGTTTGTTGACAATAGATCATGGAAGCTTGATTTTTTTGGTGAAATATTTTTACCCTTTGATCAACATATCCTCATTTCTCCCATCCTTGGAAACCACCATTTACTCCCTATTTCTGAGTTTTTAGATATTTTTAGATCCCACACTTGAAAGTATTTAGTATTTGTTTTTCTTTGGTAAACTTATCTCACTTAGCATAATGCCCTCAGGATCCACTCATGTTACTGAAAATGGGAGGATTTTCTTCTCATGGCTAAAAATTATCTCATCGTGTATGTATGTGTGTACATACATAAAATATATATCATATTCTCAATATTCATTCATCTGTCAACACTTAGGTTATCACCAACTTGTTGGCTACAGTAATTATGCTGAATGAACATGGGAGGGCAGATATTTTGTTTAAATCATGATTGAATTCTCTTTCATTTTATATGCATATGTATGTATGTGTATATGTACACAGACACACAAGCAAAGATAGGAAGGCTGAATTATATTGTGGTCCTGTTTGCTTTTTCTATTTCTTTAGAAACTACCCTAATAGCTTCCCCAACAGTCACAACATTCAACAGTGTGCCAGGATTTCTCTTTTTTTTTTTTTTTTTCTTTTTAAATTTATTTATTTTTAATTAGAGAATCACCGTGAGGGTACAGTTACAGATTTATACACTTTTGTGCTTATACTTCCCTCATACAAAGTTCGGGAACCCATCCCTTCACCAGTGCCCATTCTCCACCACCCGTAAACCCAGTGTCCCTCCCACCCTCCCCAATCCCATCTCCCCCCCACCCCACCCTGCCACTGTGGCAAGGCATTCCCTTCTGTTTTCTCTCTCTAATTAGCTGTTGTGGTTTGCAATAAAGGTGTTGAGTGGCCGCTGTGCTCAGTCTCTAGCCCTCATTCAGCCCGCAACTCCCTTCCCCCACATGGCCTTCGACTACAACGTAGTTGGTGATTGCTTCTCTGAGTTGACCTTTCCCCGGAACGTGAGGCCAGCTTCGAAGCCATGGAGTCAACCTCCTGGTACTTATTTCTACAGTTCTTGAGTGTTAGTCTCCCACTCTGTTATTCTATATACCATAGATGAGTGCAAACTTTCTATGTCTGTCTCTCTCTTTCTGACTCATTTCACTCAGCATGAAACTTTTCATGCCCATCCACTTGACTACAAAATTCTTGACCTCCTTTTTTCTAACAGCTGCATAGTATTCCATTGTATAGATGTACCAAAGTTTCCTCAACCAGTCATCCGTTCTGGGGCATTCGGGTTTTTTCCAGATTCTGGCTATTGTAAACAGTGCTGCGATGAACATACATGTGCAGATGTTGTTTCGATTGTACTTTTTTGCCTCTCTGGGATATATTCCCAGCAGTGGTATTGCTGGGTCAAATGGGAATTCAATATCTAATTTTTTGAGAGTCGTCCAAATTGTTTTCCAGAAGGGCTGAACCAGTCGGCATTCCCACCAGCAGTGAAGAAGGGTCCCTTTCTCCCCACATCCTCTCCAACAGCGGTTGCTTTTGTTCTTTTGGATGTGTAGGATTTCTCTTTTTTAAGACATCATCAGTATTTGTTATCTTGTCCTTTGAATAATAGCCACTCTGATAAATATTTGTTGTTATTGTAGTTTTTAATTGCATTTCCTTGATGGCTAGTGTTGCTGAGGATATTTCCAGACACTTATTGGTTAATTGGTATGTAATCTTTGGAAAAATAAAAACTATTCAAATTCTTCATCCATTTTTTTCTTTTGAACATTTATTTAAAATTTAGGTTTTCTCATTAAATATAGATTTTTAAGTATAAAACATAGACGTATAGCTCTCATGAAATTCTCCTATACATAGACATTCAAAGACTCAGATTTCCCTTTCTTATTTCTTCTTCGTATCAGTTATATGATGATTTTTTATCTAATTAACTTGTGATTCTACTATTAAAATAATTTATAGTTGTTGGGGCTGGAGCGATAGCACAGCGGGTAGAGCGTTTGCCTTGCATGCAGCCGACCTGGATTCGATTCCCAGCATCCCATATGGTCCCTCGAGCACCGCCAGGAGTAGTTCCTGAGTGCATGAGCCAGGAGTAACCCCTGTGCATCATCAGGTGTGACCCAAAAACAAAACAACAACAACAACAACAAAAATTATAGTTGCACAAGGAAACTTATTCTATTTAATATTTGGAAGCAATGTATGGTAGATTATAGGTGTCATTGACTAGGTTAAGGGATGGCCAATGGGTGAAACGTTGCTTCTGAGTATGGTGATAGAGAGGGGCATGAGGGTATCACTCACTGCAGTGCACTGGGCTTTCTCTGGCTCTGTGCTCGGGGATCATGCCTGGTGATGCTTAGGCACCGTATGCAGTACACCAGGGTTCGATACGCGTAAGGCAAGCATCTTGTTGGTTGTCAGGTCCTCAATGTTGAGCTTTTAAATTAATATTTCAAACTCTTCTTGCCTTTTTTTAAATTGGGTTGCATATTTTATTTGTTTTTCTCTTTAGTAATATAAATTCCTCGCTTTTTAAGACACTTTAATTGTAGATGTGTAATATATTCTTCCATGCTGTCACCTTTTTAAAATAATTTTGTTTGTAATTTCCTTTGATGTGTGATGTGAAAAATCTTTCTTTAGTTTGACATAGTTCCACTGATTTATTTTTGTTTTGATTCCTTTGCTTTGTGCACCTCCCCTGCCCTATCCAAAAGAGCTTATTGTCAGCACTGATGTCAAGGATCTTTCCCCCTGTTTTTTTCCGGAATTACAGTTTAAATATAGGTCTTACATTATGTCTTGAATCAATTAAATTGGAGTAGTATAAGTTACTTTTCAGCTAATTCATGAGAGTATTACAAAATGGGGTTCAGTTTGGGTTTTGGGTTGCAAATATCCAGTTTTCTGCACCATTTATCAAAGAAATAACTCCTTACCTATTGAGTTTTATTGATCCCTTTGTCAATTATTAGTTGGACACCTATGAGTGGGTTAATTTCTTAACTCTTCTGAACTCCCAGTTCTGTTCCATAGCTGCTTGTCTTTGCATGCCTGTATAATACTGTAGATTGTGAAAATTACACACAGTTTGAAAACAGAAAGTGTGATGCCAACAACATTGTTTTTTCTCAAGATTGCTTTGATGATGGTGATCTTTTGTGATTCCATGCAAATTATCTGATTATATTTACTGTGAGGAATGCCATTGAAATGTTGATTGGAAATTGCATTGAGTCTATAAGTAGCCTAGGGTATTATTGGTGTTTTAACTGTATAGATTCCACTGATCCAAAAATTGGATATCTTTCCATGTTTTTGTGTTAACTTCACATTTTTTTAAAAAAAAATCAGTGTTGGGGCTGGAGCAATAGCACAGTGGGTAGGGCATTTGCCTTGCACTCAGCCAACTTGGGTTTGATTTCCAGCATCCTATATAGTCCCCTGAGCACCTCTAGGAGTAATTCCTGAGTGCAAAGGCAGGAGTAGCCACTGTGCATCGCCAGGTGTGACCCAAAAAGAAAAAAAAAAATCAATGTCAAGGGTTTTGATGTGTAGAACATACACATCATGACATTTGTCACTAAGTCTTTCATTATCTTTGATCCTTTAAATGGGATTGCTTTAATTTTTATAGTGATTTTGTCAGTTTAGAAATGTAACTTATTTTTGTCAATAAAATCATACAAGTTTGAGAGACATGGAATGGTAAGAAATACATGCACCCACATTTGAGGGCCATCTCCAGTTCTAGTCCTTGCTCCTGGGAAGCCACAAAATAATTTTATTTTGTTTGATCACTTTAAATTGGACCTCACACTCTGTTTATTAAATAAGTGTATTCATTTAGAAAGCAACATATTTTAATGCTAGTGTCGTATAGTATTTTGAAGCAATTAAAATTATTGCTGGCCATTTTTTCAAGTAAAGTTGATGCTGGATGTCCAAGGAATATTTCCAATTTATCTATTTATGAGCATAGAAAACTGTTACTTTTATGAATGGTATAAAATGTTACATGCCCACTAGGAGGGGGTGTTATTTTTATCCCTATTGAAAGAATTCTATTGCATTCTCCTTCCTTTCTCTCTTCCTTCCTTCCTTCCTTCCTTCCTTCCTTCCTTCCTTCCTTCCTTCCTTCCTTCCTTCCTTCCTTCCTTCTTTTCTTCTCTTTCTTTCTTTCTTTCTTTCTTTTTTTCTTTCTTTCTCTCTTTCTCTTTCTCTTTCTCTTTCTGTCTTTCTTTCTTTATTTCTCTCTTTCTTTCTTTCTTTCTTTCTTTCTTTCTTTCTTTATTTCTCTCTTTCTTTCTTTCTTTCTTTCTTTATTTCTCTCTTTCTTTCTTTCTTTCTTTCTTTCTTTCTTTCTTTCTTTCTTTCTTTCTTTCTTTCTTTCTTTCTTTCTTTCTTTCTTTCTTTCCTTTCTCTCTCTTTCTTTCTTTCTTTCTTTCTTTCTTTCTTTCTTTCTTTCTTTCTCTTTCTTTCTTTCTTTCTTTCTTTCTTTCTTTCTTTCTTTCTTTCTTTCTTTCTTTCTTTCTTTCTTTCTCTCTTTCTTTCTTTCTCTTTCTTTCTTTCTTTCTTTTCTTTCTTTCTTTCTTTTTCTTTCTTTCTTTCTTTCTTTCTTTCCTTCTTTCTTATAATTTACAATAACACTAATATTTGTGCTTTACACATATAATGCTACTGCACCACACTCAAAACCAAACTAGCAATTTCCCTCCACCCTGATACATAGGTTCCTTCTCACTTACACAACACTTTTGCTTGACAGACTTGTTTCTTTTGGCAGAATTTTAGTTTGTATATTATTACCCATTTTAGTAATATGGTTTAGTTTATTTATTTAAGTAGCTTAAATTGTTTATTACTCAGAGTCTATTTCTTTGTTTCTTCATGTGCCAAGTATGAATAAAATCATCTATCTTCATCCTTTTTCTTTTGACTCCTTTGCTAGCATGTAACTCTCCTGTTGTAGTGAAATGCAAGAAAATTAATACATTTTTGATAAGTGAGTAGAATTCCACTGTGTGCATATGCATCTTTGGGGAGTTTGGGGCCACACCTGGAGGTGCTCAGGACTTAGTCCTTCCTCTGCACTTGGGGATCACTCCTTCTGGGCTCAGGAGAACATTTGAGGTGACAGAGATAGAACCTTAGTGGGCCATAAGCAATTCAAGTGCCCTGCCCCTGTACTATCTCTAAAGTCCCTTCATATACTTTTTTTTTTAACTTTTTATTGAATCACCATGTGGAAAGTTACAAAGTTCGCAGGTTTATATGTCAGTTATACAATATTCAAACACCCACCCCTTCACCAGTGCCCATATTCCACCACCAGAAACCCCAGTATACCCCTCGCCCCCACCCCCTACCCCCTACTGTATAACTAATGAATTTCACTTCATTTTTTCTTTACCTTGATTACATTCCATAATTCAACACAAAACTCACTATAGTTGTTAGAATTTCCAAGCAAGAGAGACAGACCTACTACATTTGATAATTAGTTTTTCATTGCTGGAAATGAAGAGATATGTAGCCCCACTGCTACAAGTACATAACTCTCTCTCTCTCTCTTTTTTTTTCCCTTTTTCCTTTTCCCTTTTTTTTTTTCCTTTTTCCCCCTCATCCTCTTTCCAGCGCCTCATAGTATGGTGTACCCCACGCCGCGTCAGCCAGCATGGGGCTTTTGCTTAGTTCACAGTCCAGAGAGCTGGCTGCTATTAAAAACCTTCAAAATTTCAACAAAAACTTACTGTTATTATTTGGAGTTTCCCCCCCAAGTCAGACCTGTTCAAAAGGAACCATTTCACATTGCTGACAATTATAAATGTTAAGTCGCACGGACGCGGCAGCGTCCGCGCGGTTTTGGATTTCTGTATAAAGTCCAGGGAAAATTCTGCCAGATGCTGGAACCCCAATTCCTAAAGCTGTCTCTGGTTCCTGCTCGTTGCACATCCACCGGCTCTGCAGAGGCATGGGCACCCGGGCCGAAAACCTGGCCGGCCGGAGCAGAGCCCCGGCCCTGGCGGGGGCTGGCCCTGTATCCCGCGGTTGTTTCAAGTTCAAAGCACACATTTTTTTTTTTCCTCGCGCCAAAAGTTCATACCTTCTCAACGGACCCACAAAATGTCGGACACCACGCCGTCTCCCGGAGGGGAGAGAGACCAAGAAGGAAGGTTATTTCCTCCATTAGCCGGCGTGGGGCAAAAGCTTAGTTCACAGTCTCCATACACGGGTGCAAGCATTTGCTGGAACCCCAATTCCTAAAGCTGTCTCTGGCTCCCGCTCGTTCCACATCCACCGGCTCTGCAGAGACATGGGCACCCGGGCCGAAAACCCGGCCGGCCGGAGCGAAGCCCCGGCCCTGGCGGGGCCATATACTTTTTAAGAAAGGAAACATGAGGGAAGTTGCTTAGAGAAGAGTGGAAGTTGTTGAGTGCATTATGTATTACATAGTAGGAGAGCTATAAATATATATATGCAAAAGTTGTTGCTTTTTATAATAGCACAATGGGTTGCTTTGAAATCACTGTCACATTCACTTCTTTTAATGCAATGATTGTGCTACTGAAATTCCATGCTTAAATAAAAATAAAATGAGTGATATTTTAAACAAAGGCATTATTTAATGCAGCAATTAATATATTTTAAACTTTAGGGGTTCATTTAATTAAACATCCACTTAGATAATAAAGTTGATGTCTAGAATAATACAAAACCCACAGGCCCAACATCCAGCAAACACAGGAGCAATCAGAAAATAACTTTAGCTATTTCTCAAAGGGGATTTTAAGTTGTAGGGTATACATTCCTGCAGGAAGTCCAGACACATGGAAAATCAGATTTATACATACAATACATTAATTTAAAGGTTGTCTGAACACCAATTCTATCATCCATCAATATGATGCTGCTTCTACAAATGTGCATGCATTTCCTAAAAGGATTTATAATCCAGCCAATACGGTACATTTTGAATGTGTTACAGAAAGGACAGATTTACAGGAGACAATCTGCCTTCATGATGATTGCATATTGTGGCATTTCTAGTCCATATGGATCAGTAAGACTTGGAGAGCAGGCATTTGACCTTCAAAATCATGCAAATGTGAAACCAGACTTTTACTCCTACAGCTGGGAACTTCAATGGGACTCTTTCAGCTTATTCTGAAGACACTGATTAAAACACTATTTGACTTGTAAAGATAATGGGCATTTTCTTTTTTTTTAATGCTTATCCACTCATTTTGAGAATTATTTAGTCTTTTGCTCCTCTAGTATACCATACATCCAGCTAACCTTTGCCCATTAAAATCAGAACTCAAATACTGATCCCTTAAAACAGCCTGCTAACTCAGAGCCATAAGCTAACTTTAAACCTTATTTTTTTCCCATGCCATCGCCAATCTCCTGTACTACAAAAAAGTCCTCTGATAAAGTCTAAATGCAGCTATCTGTCAGAGGCCATAGGGAACTATATTTCTCACTGTAAAACTGTTTTTTTCATTAAGAAAATTAGTGCGAAATTACATCACATTCTCTACAGTACCAACAAAATTGTACTTGAATAAGCACACTGTCAAATACAAAGTTATATATAGAAAAATATATATATAGACATATAGAGAGAGATTATATACCACAAGATGAGGAAGTAAGTCTCAATAGTGTCTGTCTGTGACTACAAGGTTTGAGATCTTTCAGGGAGGGAAGTATTAAAAGAAGCTGTAGGCATCTCTGTGGTCACATTCTGCCGAGCAGAAGATAACAGACAAAACTGTATCATAAGAAGGAAAATAGTTTGGGCAAGATTTTTGCCTTGAAAAGACATAACTTATGTGGAATAAAATTTGGCAGAGGCTTCCTATTTCAGTCATCCCTAAAGAGGGAAACATCTCTTCTATTGGTTATGAAATCCCTGAATGAATTCCTCTCATCGGTGCTTCAGGTTCTTTTTTGGAGGTGGCACATTGGGGAAGGGAGACGGGGCGGGGTGGGGGCAGGGTGTGGAGCGTATTCTGTGATACTTAAGGGTGACTCCTGGTTCTGTACTCAGAAATTATTCCTGGCAGTGCTTGGAAGATCACATGGGGTGCCTGGATATCAAACTCAGGTTGGCCGTGCGCAAGGCACACATCCTACCTGCTGTATTATGAGTCCAGTCCTGCTTCAGATTCTTGGGGAGCTTAAAAACAACAGGGCTGGGCATTCTTCTCACATATTTTGTGAACAGTGACACATTATCCTTGAATTGCGTCCCCTCATACCTAGAATATTTCTTGCCTCATATCTCATGATTCAAAATGTATTTTCTGTTCAGCCAGGATGTTAGAAATTGTCATGAACCCATCAAAGGACAAATCTTTGTCTCTTTCTATTACTTTAAATGTAAGTTTTCCCTCATTTGAGACTGTCTTATGTGCCAAATGGTAAAATCAGAGTCTGTGTTGGGGCCAGAGAGAGCTCTGTTAACTTCTGTCAGGCAGCCCTGAACTTTAAACTTTGGAAAATTAAAGTTCTCTTTTCATTTATGCGGAAATTATTTCATTTTTAATTAATATTTGTAAGTTTTTGGTATGGACTGGCTTTGAGTTTTTGGCTTAAAGACTAAGAATTCAATTGTTTCTGATTTTGTATGTGCCTATTTCAAGACTTCTCACAACTAAGTTTAAACTGGTTATTATGAGCTATGCATCAATAAATAAAAATTATTTTATTTACTGTCTTATAATTAAGCTTAAGCATTTTTCAAGTGGAAATTTCTTTCTGGCCTTAACCAGCTTTTTGAATTTTAATAAATTCAAATGAAGTGCCCTCAGTAGCTATGATTAGGGTATTTTTTCCCAGTTTTATATGTGGAAAGTGTGTATCCTGTGAGTTCAGACTCCAAGTCCTCTAGCAAAGCTCTAACACTTCTGAATATAATATATTATATACTATGTATATGTTTAAGTTCTGTGCCTGTTCTTCTGATCATTATGTCATCACAACCACCCTATAAAAGCAATGCTCCAATTGCCCTAATGTTTCAAACAATGAAAAAGGTCTTATAATGATACAAAGCTGCCAAATATTAATCTTTAATCATATTTAGTCCACTAAGAAGTTTTTACTTCTTGCTTGTAGAGAGAGAAAATAAAAAAATCACACTTATGGGCATTTATGGGTGTTAGACCACCATTTGTGGACTTGTTTAACTGTTTTATCCAAGGAAGAAGTTTTATAGAAAATGCTCATCAACTGGAAGTCACCCCAACAGACAGGTAACTTAATATTTCAACACATATAAGGACTCAGAAACTGGGAATGAGTTAGTTTGAAGTGACCAATTATTTGCAGGCAAGCTATAAGGTCTTATTTTATCTGTGTATAAAAAGAACAATTGGGATGGATGAGTTCTTAAGTTCATTCTTAACCTGATATTTGATTCTCTTATGATTCTCTTTAGTGATAGTGAAACCCATCTCACAGAAAGTAAAAACTAAATTCAAAATTAAGAAACAGTAAACAACATCTATAAAATGGAATACTACTCAGACACCAGGAAAAATGAAGTCTTGAAATTTGTTTACAAATGGATGGACCTGGAGAGTATCTTGCTAAGTGAAGTGAGTCAGAGGGGCAGGGGATGAAATAAATGAAGGGCCAGGAGGACCGGTCCATGGTTGGAAATTTACCGAAAGTTGTGTAATCGCAATGAGGCAGCGGTGCTCTATCTCTCCCGCCACCCGTGTTGGATAGTCTCACGCAGCTTCCCCAACTCAACTCCAGGGAGGTCGATGGCAAGGGGCAGGCGAAGGTGGGAAGGAGGGCCACACGGGTTGGTCTAAATTGCTGTTTATTCCAATCTCATCTCCTTTCACTCCTGTCTCGGCTTCTCCCCTCCCCTCCCCCAGCCCCTTCTTATAGTCTAGATAGATCCCCAAGCATGAGGGGCTGGGGCTTACACATAGGTGTCATCATACAATCAGAGGATCTAAGGTTCTTCCCTCAGGGGAAGCTACTTCCAGGACAGATTCTTATCCAGCAAGACGACTGGCCTAAAGGCAAATATGGGTGTGTTTCTCCTCTCCTTAGTCCAACAAACATATAAACATATGAATGTAATCATTTTGTAAGAGATACATTAGGTACAGTAAGAGATACATTACGCTTTAAAAATTGCTCTCCTGGGTCCATCTCAATCTCAGACTACAGTGCTCAGGGCAGATTAGTCTTTCCTATCCCTAGCAGGCTCCTAATCTCATTGTTACTTTTGGATCATGACAGCATTTGTCCATAAACAAGCTTTATATATTTGCCTTATGTTTTAATTCTGGACACTTCCTTAACAGAGGTATATAGGAATAAAACTATAACAGATCAAGTACAATGTCTCTTAATTTAAAGACCCTTATTTTGAAATCCAATCATGTTAACTCTTGCTGGTAGACTCATATTTCTCAGAAGAGGTACAAAGAGGAATTTAGCTAAGAGCAAAACTACAAGTTAATATGAATACAGCAAAAGTTTTTCTACCTTGAGATACATTATCAGTCCTTGAAGAGAGATCTCTTGAAATAACATTAAAGATTTATTCCATCTCCATGTGTTACCAAAAGAAACCATCAGGGACTGGAGCGAAAACACAGTGGGTAGGGCGTTTGCCTTGCATGTGGCTGACCTGGGTTCAATTCCCAGCATCCCATATGGTCCCCTGAGCACTGCCAGGAATAACCCCTGTGCATCACCAGGTGTGACCCCAAAAGCAAAACAAAACAAAATACAAAAGAAACCATCAGAGTCCCAAAAGATTTTCTATTCAAAATAAAAGATGGTCTGTTAATAATGAGACTAGTCAGGTGGTTGTTGAGACACCAGGTTACATGAAAGGGAACTTCTTGTTATTTTTTTTCTATTTTCTTTTTTTTATTGAATCATATGAGAATATGATTCATAATTTGAATATCTCATAATTGAATTTATGAGATACAGTTACAACAGTTACAAAGCCTTCATGTTTGAGCTTCAGTCATACCATGATCAAACACCCATTCGTCCACTAGTGCATATTTTTCCACCACCAATGTCCCTAGTATATCCCCTCCCCTATTTCTAACCCTCCCCCTGCCTCCATGGCAGACAATTTTCCCCAACTCTCTCTCTATTTTGGGGCATTATGGTTTGCAATACAGATACTGAGAGGCTATCACATTTGGTCCTTTATCTACTTTCAGCACACGTCTCCCATCTCAAACGATTCCTCCAATCATCATTGTCTTAGAGATCCCTTTTCTATTTCAGCTGCCTTCTTTTCCAGCTCATGAGACAGGCTTCCAATTATGGGACAATATTCCTGGGCCTTGTGGAACTTCTTTTTAATGGTAAAATATTTATTATACAAAACTGTGTTACCCTTACTCTAGCTTCTTACTTCACTCAAAACCTAATCTCCCAAAATGCTTGTGTGTAATTTATACAGAATCCTACCAAAACACTTGGATGGAAAGAAACTCAGATATAAAAATTAAGACCCACTTTTCTCTAAGGGAATGGAAACATTCTTCTTCCATACAATTTTGTGTCATTCTGAATTTTTTAGTAGATAAGGTACTTAACCAATCAATTGCTTATTTGCTTTTTTACCTTCTACCTTCCCCTCCTTTGCAGTTCAGGAAACATTATCTCCGATACTCATCTTTACTTCCATATCAAGGCCCTGATAGGAGAGTAGAGGAGTCAGAGAGAGAGAGAGAGTACAGTGGGTAAAACACTTGCTTTGTACTCTGCCAACCTGGGTTTGATCCCCAGCATCCTATAATCCCAGCATCAGCGAGCACTGCCAGGAATCAGTCCTGAGTGCAGAGTCAGGAGTAACCTTCCAGATGTGTCCCCCCCAAACCAAAATTAAATAAATAAACAAATAAACAAATGGAAGGCCAGAAGTTCCAGTTGAAACACCCATCTAGTGCCATCTCCTGTGGCATTCCCAGCGTGGCTGTTCTCCTTGGCTACCAACTTCCACCAGCCAGTATTCTCTGTGAGTCCATCTGGTACTGGACAAACCCTAAGACTCTCGCTGCGGATGGAGATCCCATGCTTCTGAGCCCTGGAGCCATGGCCTTTCTCCCTTTGCTCCTCCAGCTCTTCAAGGGGCACTTTGTGTACTTAGTCTTGTTTTGTCTTATTATCTCCTCTTAGATTCTGTTATTTTTTCCACAGACCATGGAATTATGCTTTTATTTGACAGATTGACAATAACTTCTGTTTCCTGGTTGTATGTTGATTGTAGCAGGGAAACTGGTGAGAGAACCTGGTTCAGGTGCAAGAAACAAAGGGGAAAAAAGTAGACGTTTTCTGGAAAAGAAAGAAGACCTGAAATATTGGGGAGAATAGTGGCATATCACTTCTCATCAAAAATGTAGGCATAAAACTTTAAGGACATTGTGAACATTTTTCACGACCCAGTTGCCTCCAAACGCGTAGACTGCATGGTATCTTTTATTGTTGTTCTTACCTTCTAGCAATTCTCTTGCTGAATTTTTTACTGTGTAATCTAAAGTTCATCTGTGTTGTTATATAACCCCCAAATAATTCAAATGTATATCTTGTCCAGGGTTGAATAACGTTATTTTTCACTGCTTTAAAGTAAAGGGACCATGACATGAGTATAGCTATCACTTTATTAATGCATAGTTTCAGCCAAAAAGTATGTAGATAAATAGAGCATCAGATTTTGTAAATTTTCTTTCATAAGGTTCAGTGGATAATCAACAGCCTGGAACACACACACAAAAAATTTTAAATATCCTCTATCCTGCCTCTCAGATTCATTGACCTTGAGTAAGCCACCTAAATTGGAGGCAACTCTTGCTTGGAAGAAAATGATCTAGTGTTGGGAATAACAATCCATTTTAAAATATAACATGACACAGAGATGCTCACTGCTAGGAAAACTTAATAAACACAATAACATTTGGATGTGTCTATGGGCATGAAACCCTCTAGAGAGGTCTTTCTATTGTTGTCATCAGTCTTGTTCATTTATCTCCATGTATGTTGCTGCACGGGGATTTATATTTCTAACACCCATTCCCACGAGCTCCATAGGCCCGCCCCCTTGAGAGAAACTTCATTTTGCAAATCCAGAACAATTGCTTAGTTCTCATCTAAATTAAATTCATCATCATTTCCCTTTGCAATAAATGTCAGCTGGTTAATGCAGAAAACCCTAAGATTTCGGTTAAAATTATTTGCAAACATACGATTAAAAACTGACCAAATCAAGTCTACCTTTGTTTGCATTTGACTAATGCATCAACTGTCATCTTCTGCACTGCATGCCAGACTTCTTAGCAAAAGGTTGTGTTTCTCACTTACGGGTAGCACTTCACCTCAAGGTCTGACCCTGATACCCAAAAGCAACAGGAACTGAGAACTGTGTTTTCCTACTGGCTTATCTTTAGTGAGAAGTTTGGGGTGGTGGGTGGGGATACGTAAGGGGGAGAGGTGATTGGGGCAAAGGCTAAGGAACGGGGCACTTTGGTGGAGGGCATAGTGTTAGAATATTTTTTGCATGAAACCCTACCTCTAACAGTATTGTAAACCACCAAAGATATTTTTAATTAAAAAATTTTTAAGGAAAGCCAACTTGACACTACTCATTCTGGAGACCTTATAATCTGATCCTGGCAGTCTAAGTCAAATGACCATTAGGGCCCGTTGGTAAAATATCATCACATCATGATTCACACTTTTTCTCTTGTGTCTGTGTTAGACACTGACAATCACTTGTAGCACATTTTCTTACTGAATAACTCTTAACCAAGTGACCAGGAAGCACCAATGGACTGGAACTCTCATAATTGATCAAATTATTCTTTAGACTTATTTGAAAATATAATGTGAGCCTTTTCACGCAGAGTTAACTTCAGATATTTATCTTAAGCTGAAGCTTTTGGACAATTGAGTAAAACCATATCCTTCAGAAAGTATGATGGGATTTTTAATTTGATAGATCTGTGAAAGAATACTTTGAAATCTGTTGCTTGTAATTAGTACTCAGCATTTTCGAGTGCATACATTTTTTGTAGGAAGAAAGGGCATAAAAGTGGAAAGCTACAGTATAACTAGAAAGTTTATTTATTTTTATTTTCTAGGATTCTAAGACCTGGAAGGGCTTTCACTGGCTATGAATTATATATGTATATATATTAGAACTGAAGTTAGGGCAAGTAGAGGTAAGGAGTGGGTGACAATGGTAAGAAAGAAAAAGGATATTTTTTTGGTTGGACATAATAAGTACTACACACTTGAGTTTTGCTTACTATGAGATTCTGTGTATGTGAAAAGAGGTGTTTAAATTTAAAATTACAAAATGACACTTTGAGAAATAATTTTTAATCCACCTGTATAATTCATTTCAAAAATATCTATTGAATATTTATTGTATTGTGTACTGGTCATTTCACTCTTTATCTATAAAATGGTGATAATGATGCTTGAGTATCAGAAAAAAATGTCTAGGAAAAGTAACTGAACAAAGCTGCTTTTTGAAGTACTAAAGTAGTTTATTAGAGTCATGTTTAAATGAAAATTACATATTATTGAATTATCATGTGTATCATTCAAAAAGGAAAAATATTTAATAAATATTCATCTTGATATGGAAATAGAGGAAAGGAATAACTAAAGGATTTTAAAGCAGTATTAAAACAGACTGTCATTGACAGGGCATCCTATACATTTTAAGCCCAAGACAATTCTGGATTCAGAGGCAGTGAGTAAATGAAGAAATAAACAAATGAATAAATAAAGACTTTCAGCCTGTGCCTTGCCTGTAACTGTGTCTCTGTAATCTCCTTCTATATGTCACTCAGCCTTTAAACTTTCCATATTCTAGTCTTCATAAACTAGTGTCTGTGAGAGAAAGAGAATCCTCTATGGTGACTTTTCTTCTTCCACTAAGCCATTACATCCCACTACAGTTGCAAACTCTCGTTTGTTAGAACCTCTTGATGGTATAAGCATCATCACAAGAATGCTCATCTATTTATTAATGTGATATCAGACGTCACATGTTTCATCATGTCAGTCATCAAGTTGTTCCTCTCTCCCATGCCCCAACAGTTTTTCGCTTATTCATAATACTACATACTTAACTATCTACACACAGAGTTCTCAACTCTGTTCCCACAAACATACTCCCCTTTTTATGCCCACTGCATCTTCTTTGGAGTTAACCTCTTTAGACTTCAGTCATTGCTTTCTAATCTCTTCCCCTGTCTCCAAGGTTTCCCTATTATATAATGTGTCAGATATGTTTATATCAGGTTTAGTTCTTTGAGAAATATTCTGCTCAAATAACCTCTCTTGTTACCACAAGCAACTTCACATTCACCTTGGCCTTGCTAGAACCTTCACAGATCTTAGTAATCTATTGAATAAAATGCAAAGTCCTGAGCGTGTGTTCCAAAGCACTACCCAATCTAACCTGTACTACTTTAATACAATTTAACAAAATACTTATTCTCATTTACATATGTATATATATAAGTTTTCAACTCTAGAATTCAAAGTATATTACACTAAATTTTATTTTTTACTTGAATCTCATTATTAGCAAAGAAACAATTCTGCATTAATTTATTGTGGAGTTTGCATGAAATAAGTAAGACCCACATATGTAAATTTTCCCCCTCCACTTCATGTAAACGCTGTGCTTTACAAAGTTGTTCGTGATGATTTGTTATAGACATCCAATATTCCAACACCAATCCCACCACCATTACTCCTTCCCTCTATCATTTCTCCAATTTTCCCAATGAGCCCTTAAGCCCATAGCAGGTCCTCAATAATTTATTTTATATTGCTTGTTATCACTATTCTGTTTGCTAGCAGAATAATCAAAAAATGTTTCCTTAGAAGAAAATAAATGTAAATTGTTGTATCTCACCATAGAAACATTAAGTTCTCCTCTGCCGAGATGTGACCCTGGTGGCTGCACGTGTACGGCCTCTCCACTGCTGGATGACCATGATCCCAGAGGCCAGCTAAAATACTTTTGGTACCAGCAGCTTCTTGCAGAAATGTCTCTAGACTGTGAACTAAGCCATGGCACCATGCTGCCCCAGGAGGGAAAAGATTTTTTTCTCTCTCCACTTTTCCTTTCTGGGGGGGAAAGGTGTGGCGACCAGCATCTTATAAGGACCACTAAAGAGAGGTACGAGATTGCAATGATGCAATTTCTGGCAGAAATTTCCCTGGATTTAGTTACTAAAATACTAAAATACAGAAATCCAAAACCAACCTCATATCTCTTCACTCTCAGCAATGGAAAACAAATTATCAAATGCTTCCTTTTCAGCAGGTCTGAATTGGGGGGGAGGGGGGAGCTCCAAACAATAATAGTGAGGTTTTTTGTGGAAATATTGAATGTAATCAAAGTAAAGAGAAAATAAAGTAAAAATAATCAGCTACACAGGCCAGAGTGTGGGGGTGGGATGGGAAGTTCTTGGTGGTGGAATATGTGCACTGGTGAAGGGATGGGTGTTTGACCATTGTATAACTGAGACTTAAGCCTGAATGCTTTGTAAGTTTCCACATGGTGATTCAATAAAAAAAAAAACAAAACAAAACATTAAGTTCTTGTATGAGAGATTACTGAGATGTTACAGGTTAGGCCGTCTGCATTTATGTTTTGCTAACCAACATTGGTTGCCTTCTACATTACGTCCTATCCAATCTGGTTTACTACTACTGCTTTATCAGTTGAGAAGTTGCTCCAGGAAGTCCAGAATTTTTAACAGAAAGGTACAGCAGGGTGGCGGCTTTGGGGTGTAGGCATGACTGTCCCGGAAATACAGGGAGGTGAAGGTGGGGAGTAGATCATCCCAACTCTGAGAAAGCCTGGATATTTCCATCACAAAAGCCACACATCTGAATTTTTGGTAGTTAATTTCTCAGCAGTTAATTTCTCAGTGAGGTTCCTCCTGAGACAAAGGGGTCTGGCTGAGACCATAGCTGTGATTTTGGAGTGTGGGAGCAGAAGCGGCACGAGCCCTGGTTGGGCGGGTACTAGGCTGACCCAACCCCCTACTGGAGAAATTTCTTTTGTGTTTATTGTTAAGGTAACTGCTATTGCTAGAGAAATAATCACTAAGGAAATTTAAAAACAGCGAGTAAATGTTGCTAACCTTAACTCAGAATTATATAGTTTAATCATATCAGTATTTGCCAGTTCATGAGATTCAATTGAGAAGATCTCTCAACACTGAAGTCAAAATCCTGTTTATTCCAAATATAAAAGTAGCAAGTTCTTGTTTAACACACTTATATTTTTATTTGTCGATCAATCTCAATATTAATTGATGACATAAATTAAAGCTAATTCCATTGTTTAAAAATGAGCAAAGTAACAAAATATCATTATATTATATGACCTACATTGATCTCTGGAGCAATAGCACAGTGGGTAGGGCATTTGCCTTGCGCGTGGCTGACCCGGGTTCGATTCCTCCATCCCTCTCAGAGAGCCAGATAAGCTACTGAGAGTATCCCGCCAGCATGGCAAAGCCTGGCAAGCTACCTGTGGTGTATTCAATATGCCAAAAACAGTAACAAGTCTCACAATGGAGACGTCACTGGTGCCCACTCAAGCAAATCAATGAACAACAGGATGACAGTGACAGTGGACAGTGGTACATTGTCTTCTAAATTTATCGTGGCTTTATTGAATGAAAATTGAACATTGCAATGCTGAAAAACTATGTAAATTTTTTGAAAGTTTAAATGTTTAATTTAATAGAGTCTAGAAATACATTTTGACTAAGTTTCAAGAATATTCTTTGATCTAGTATAAGTGTCAGAAATCAATTTTCTGCAAAAGCAATGAAATGATATGACTGGCTGTCAGTATGAAAGAGTTAAGAAACTCATTTTGTGATTGAGACCTTAAGTTAAAGAAAGTGGTTAAAAAAGTCTATTGCTTTTAGTAAAAATCCACTCTTGGAGGGTGAGTCATAAAGGGACACGTTTGTTGTCCCTCTGGCTATAGCTTCCTAAATATTCTAATAACTCAAGTAAACTGCCGGGACAAACAACGCAGCTATGAATGTGTCTGGAGATTCTGCATCTGCCTTCCTTAATCAACTTCCTTTCCTGAATATGAATTGCAATAATGAGTCAATTAACGTCCTCAAATGCCAATGAGATGCAAAAGAGATTGGTAGTGGCGGTGGTGGCAGTGCGTTATGGGAGCTGTTCCAATGTCTAGATTTTAACAAGAATCACACACTGAGATCACAACTGATTATTTATCTTAAGCAAATGTGACTAGCTCGTGCTTCCCCCTGAAGTCTTCCCCATGGCTACCCTAAGAAAGTAGACAAGACAAATCTAACTTATTAAGAAAAATCTCTTTGGTTTGGAGCCATTACTCCTAAGGCTTAACTTGTAATCTCCTTACTCCTATAGAACAATTTGCTTTTGATCATTTTCCTGTCGATGTACTGCATTTATTCTTTACACCAATTCTAGAATTATGACCTTGTTGGCAGAGATAACCAGGTAACAAGCAGTCTGTTTTACAATCACATTCTATCTCACTGTTATTCCTTTCAGGGTACACCTAAAAATTTCATTGCAGTTAATTGTCTTCAAATTATCAAGTGTTTTAAATAGATGAATGTAAACCAAAACACATATATTCTAAAGTTAAATGTTATTGTTATTCCCATTTTACAGTCAACTGAGGCTCAACAAGAAGTTTATATAAGTGCTGAAAAACAACCATAAATTGAAATCAGATGCATTCATCTTCATGTCCATGTTTTTTGTACCACATGGAAATTTTCACAGCTGTGTAAGATTTGATTCCATGCTTGCTTGCATATAATTTAAGGAAGCATTTATCAATATTCCAAATTTCAAAATAATAATGTCTACCTTTTCATTTTATGGAGCATTCTTCTGGTTACATGAATATTAAACCTTCCAGTGCAATTTACCTCTCAGATTTTCAGTTTTCTCATTTTAAAAGTGTGGACAGCTGGCTGACCACTTGGCAAATACAAGACCCCCAAAGTAAAATGATAACTCTGGCCGCATGGCCACTTTTCCCCGACAGATTGGAACCCCTCACTGGCCATATTTTAATGTAAAAACTGAACTACTGAAATTCAGTCATATGCTTTCTTCCCAGGGAGTCGAGAAGTGTCTTTCTGAGGAGCACGTAGACATCCATAATGAAATCTGCCATGGAGAGTGACCAATTTAATGCTTGTTCTTCTGAAAAATCTTTCTGAATTGTAGCATAAAAGAGAGGAGAGTGAGACATAGCTTGGTGAATTTCTTTGAAAGTCAAGTAATTCTCAAAAACAATTTCAAGAATGCTATACAAAGATAATTTTGTTAGCACAAATTGCTAATGCTATTTTAGCAGTGCCTTATGTGGGCTTTTACTTTCTGTATATCAAAATTATGGAAAAAATCCTTGTATTTGGGAAAGAGAAATTTCTAACCTAATCATATCCTCGCAAATGCTGATGCTATTCTACGTACCAGCAGTTCTAGAATAATTTTCTCATGTTAGGACATGTCCTCTGAAGTAAAACAAACTGCATTTGAAATTCAGTTTAAGGATATGTATATATATATATATGTATATATATATGGGATTATATACTCAACCTTTACATGGACCTTTACATGTCCAATTATTGAAAAAAAAAGACAAAAATGTGCTGGCAAGAGAAATAGCATGGCAGATATGGTTCTTGCTTTGCGTGCAGCCAACCTAGGTTCTATCCTGGGTTCCAGGGAGGTTTCCAGGACCTACCAGCTGTGACCCCTGAGCGCAGAATCAGAAGAAAGGCCTGAAAACTTCTGGGTATGGCCTCTAAACAAGCCAACACAAAACTGAAATGTGATGATTGTTTGTTCATTAACTTTGTTTTCTATCAATGAGAACTGGATGTATTGATAAATGTACACTGCTTATTTACATTTTGCAATATAATAGAATCCCAAATCATGTTTTTTAAAAAAAAATGTTGGGGGTACGTGGTGTGGTGGTATTCAGAGCTTACTCCTGACTCCGCAGTGCCAAGGACTAAAGTCTGGTTGGCGTCATGCAAGCTAAGTGCCCTGCCCTCTGTACTATCTCTCCAGACCCCACCCCAACCCTTTTTTGTTGGGAGGGGACCTATATGACATTTGTATCTTCAAAACAAAATGCCAATGGGAATTTAGCTTAAATGTATTAGCAATAAATTTTGCATACGATTGACTTACCATACCTACATTAAATCCAGAAACCCCTGAAGAAGAATTCCTAAACAAGACTACACCTGACTACTTCTTAAGAAAAAAAAAATATCATGCATTTGGACTCCAATATTCAAGAAAACAATTTCACTATTGCTGGTTTGCAAAATGATACACAGAAAACTAAACCCACAAAGGAATTCCACAGAAGTCATTGTTGCAAACAAATCACTTTCACTTGTCACTTTCCTCAGTTACTTTTAAAATTGTGCTTAAATTACAGAGCACAAGCCGAGTAAACTGGGGGAAAAAAATCTTCTTGTATTTCAGTGATGTGGCCTGGAGGTAGTAGCTAAATAAGCTCTTTATACACATTACTGAATAATCTATAGGCTCAAATAATTAAAAGCAACAATCCCAGTTTACTCATAAAAAGTTCTTCCAGAGTCCCCCTCAGAGTAGTTACAGATGTTCCTCTGCTTCCAATCTAAATGAGCTTCAATAAAATGTATTTTACAGCCCTCCTTGGAACATTTAGATTCCTAATGAATGTCAAAAAAAATTCCCCTTTCCTTCAACCCATTTAAACAAATTGGAAACTACGTGTTTTACCTTTTCCAGAAATAATCTAGCCGTCTCATCTAAGAAAAACTGAATAAACACTCCTGTATGCAGCTTAGGATTTGGCTCCACTGAGTATGACTTTAGGCGTTTATTTGTTCTATGGAACCACACACAAATGGTTAGTGAGGGGAACAGAGGTTGAGGCTGGCGGGGGGAGAGGCGGTGCTAGGTGGTGGAGGGTTGATGGGCAAAAGGGATTTTAAATACTTAGTTGAATTCCACGAACTAACACCTGTAGGAAACTCTTCCAATTCTGAATTTCTGATATTTAATTTCTTTGGAATTTCTAAATAAACGTGGGTGAATGCTTACTAAGCAAAACGTTTTTATAATCTCACAGACAGGATCAGCTGTGGCTGTACTGAAGCGAAGTGCAGCAATGCACTATCCCAGGCAACCCTTCTTTGTGCTCAAAAAAAGTTCAGTGTGGGACCTTGTGATAATATATTCAGTAGGATCTCACATTCTGCAAACTGGCTTTTTCCCAAATTCTGCCATCTGATCTGTTTTCTGCTCGTGCCGTTCGTTCTCCCATAAGGCAGGTGGTCAGACTGGTGCAGACAAGTAGTCACCTCCTGGTCAAAAAGACGCTTGTATTATGATAAGGTGACCCTATGACTATAAATTGCTTTTCACTCTTTTCTGAAGTATATGATCAGCATTGAGAAAATATTCACTAACTTTGTTATTAAAGCAATGATTTTTTTCAATAAAATGCATGCACATATATTATTAATAAGGAAATTATCAAAGAAAACAAGATTTTAGTATAGAATATTTTAAAGTTATATTGTTTCAGAATCTTCGTATTCTGTAAGACCCTATACATATGAAAGGCATCCATTAAAAACATATTGTTTTCCAAAAGAGTCTGATATTTGCATTATTGATCACAGTGATAATTAAAACAAGAAATAGCACCACATGGTTGAGTTTGTAATTTATGGAACTTTCTTATTCATAAAAAGGAAACTCATGAATTGGGACAAGAAAATAGCAGTCGTAGATGCTTAATTGAAGTACGATTTTACTCAGTGTATTAAAAATCAGCTGAAGAATTGGCCAGTGATTTAAAGAAACACTGCAGTTGGAATACATCATTAAGACCATACAAAGAGACAAGCTACCTCAAGTATCAATCGGACTTATCTTTAGCCTCAATATAAACTTTTCCTGATGGCATTGTAACTTTTCTGCCACATGGAATTGAAGCATAAGGTCTCATTCACAAAATGTATAATCATTCAGGATTATTGCCTAAAATTGTAAAAATATTTAAATTACAGTAATATAACTAAAACAATAATTGCCTGCCACTTAAGTGCCAACTTTAGCTGGCCAACCTTTTCTCACTGACTTAGCATGTTACTGACATGGTTCTTTGGAAAATCCTTGTGTAAAGCTTATGGCTGTCACACATGTATGTGAAGTACTTAGAAAGTATCTGACTATAGCAAGTAAGTATAAATAATAACTACTATCATTTTCACTCTCAGTGAGCAACATTACTTACTGAAATTATGTTTCTTTTACTAAATGACCTTAGATGATTAATATTTTACATATTTTTTCTGTTTCAGTGCCAATAGATGGGGAGAGCAGAATCCACTTTGCTCTCTTCTGCACCTACAGCAGACTGTGGTAATAAATTCAATTTTTAAAGGTATATTCACTCATTATATTATAAATAAATTCAATGCTATTGCATTATAAATATTGTCATTTTAAATACAGTAAACCTTATAAACCACATTACATTATTTTTAACTTCTGAAAAACTAATACATGCTCTTTTTCAAAAAAATATGGAGGTTTCATTTGTAAACTAAATTTTTTTTTAATTTTCAGTTTTTACACTATCTGCCAATGTTCAGTGCATGGGAACAGCAAGAATTACATTTATGTCTATTTACTCTCATTAGAATAACAATCCTTACTATTTTTGTCTCATGAAATTACATATATCCTTTCTTTTTCTGGTTTCCATTTGTCCTCCTAAATGTGACACAGTTGTTAAAAATAGTATCAGTCTGTTTCCATAGACTCCATAGCCATTTAAACACAAGGAAGGAGCACTAAAATCAGTGACTGAGTGTTTTATTTTTTAAGTTTCATAAATTGCCCATTTGTTTCTAGAATAAGTTGATGGACTGCAGACATTGTGTATTTCTCTCTATCACTCTCCTACAGCAGGATGAAACTGCCAGGACCCCTTCTATAAGGTCATCATTTATGGAATAACCACAAATGTGATCAATCAAGTCATTCCAACGGAGCAATAGCTAGTGTGACCTCAACAGACTTTGGCTCTGGGAGCCAGATCGCTTTAGTGACAGACATAACCCTGGTGGGTCGGCAGCATCCTCCACTGCTCACTCTGCCATCTGCCACTGTGGAAACTTCATCATTAAAGGCAGAGTTGTTGCTGGACAAATTTGCAAATGGTTTTGAGAGCATTATTATTGCACAGAATGTAGCCATCTGTAAGTAGGCAAATCTGAATTACAATGTATGTCTACCTAACTTTCATTCTCTATGTATATCTTAATAGAAAATGTGCTGCATTAATCTCAAAACTGGGAACATTTTTTTTTTATTATGGAGCTATCGCCTTACAAAAGGTCTGAAGAGCTTAATGCCCTACTTTTAAGTACATCTGCATTTAAACCAGCAAAGAATAATTATTTCATTTTATACTCGGTTGTCTATTCCATTTACACATGTTTTAAATTACTTGACTTTCCTACAAGATTATGTTATTAACAAGTGTTTATATTTATTTATATGTGTATACAGAGCTTTAAAAATATATTAAGTTTATCTGTGATATGGTTTCACCTTTTATTACTTTCAATATAATGTCATCATCATCATCCCATTGATCATCAAATATGTAATTTATTATAAATACTATAATAATATAAGTAAAACAGAACAGAAATTTCAATTCATAAATAGCTATTATTTTATATTATGCATAAACATTATGTACTATGTATGCTATGATATACATCACATATTAACGTACAAATATAGAATATACCTGTTCTTTAACTTTTGTATAGGATTAGGACCATTATCACTGTAATTATTATTTATAAAAATATCATTTTAATGTAAGTTACAGTTTGTTCAAAATGAAAATATATTTAAATACAGCTTAACATATACAGAAAGGAAATTGGGAAAAATAAATCAGTGTAATAAAATTGGAAAAAAACACGGGATAAATATAACAGTGAAGTATTTCCTAGATACACCTTTAAAAATAATTTTCAGCATTTCAACACAATTTTTATACTCAAATAAATTAACTTACAAATAAAAAATTTAACTAATTCTGAAAATTAAACCAAACTTAAAGCTTCTCCTTTTAAATATTTTTTTCTTGTTTGGGGGCAACTGGTGGTGACCTGGATAACATGTAGGTCCAGGGATGCAAAGAACATATGTTCCATTGCTAGCTTTCCGGTACACAGATGAGACTTAAAAAAATAAAATTGTTGTTGTTTTTTGAGCCATACCTGGTGATGCTCAGGGATTACTCCTGACAGTGCTTTGGAAACTGTAGGGGATGTCAGAGAACTAACCCTGGTTCACTGTGTACAAGGCAAGCATACTACCTGCTGTACTAACGCCTCAGTTCCCAACATTTTGAAACACGAGTTGGAGTCCACTTGGAAAATGAAAACAGATTCCTATCATTCCCGTCCATCGCTTCAAATCCCATCCCCCATGAACTGTTCACAAGTACTTGGGTTTTTTTTTAAGCCTTATTGGAAGGTTTTCTCTTTCCCTGCCTCAATTCTGTTTGTCTTCCCTCTACCTGCACTGGGACTGTACCTTCCCATAACACTCGAGTTTTCAGCCTCATTTTACTTTGTAGATAACAATGACACTGGAAATGGAAGGGAAAAGGGAAGGGCACCAGGTAGTCCAGTTACATGAAATGGGTTCTTTCAAGTCTCTTCTGTTTGAGATAGAACGGGGTAACGGGAACGGCTAAGGGCAGGGATAAAGAACAGTCCAAAGGGGTCTCGGGTCAGTGAACTTCTTTGACTCTCTGCTGTGATGGAGCGATGGAGCTGCTCTTTCACTCCCTCCTGTGCACGGGCAGATGGTATAAAAGCAGCAGTGCCCACCCACCCGCGTGCGGCCAGAGGATCTAGGAGAGTGGACCAGAGAGCGGCACGCAGCATCGAGAGGCAGAGCGCAGACCTGCAGGAGAGCGGAGACCACGGAGAGCATCAGGCACTGAGGGCCACCGGACCCGTGCATGTTGTGGGACTTGGACACAGGACACTGGGCACAAAACCAGCAAGCAAAAGCAATGTGGAACAAGACTACATACCAGGGCATCACGGGGCCCCAACTTACCTTCTTAAGCTGTGAAATAAATACTGTAGCCTCATAAACACCTGCACTTTCATATGTTAATTTTGTATAAAATCTCAAGCACCCACTCAGGAACGAAGCTCTTTTAAGTAACAACAAGACTAAGAAAACAATTAGTTAATGAGGCTAAGAAAAAGAAGAACTTGTGTGTAAGGGGAAAGATATTAATAGAGGTATGAAAGCTATGAAGATAAGGTTTTTTTTTTAAAGATTCCATTTTTTTTTTTTTGGAGGGAAAGTCATTTGGATTACATCTAGCAGTGCTCTAGGGTCTACTCCTAGCTCTATGCTCATGGTTGGGTCGCAGTGCTGCTTGGAGGACCATATGTGGTTCCAGAGATTGAACTTGGGTCCTATACCTGTAAGCACCTTGAGTCCCTGTACTATCTCACTGGCCCCAATTCAATTTCAGTGGAAATACATGTATGAATTGACCAAAGAAAACCCTCTTTTGCTGGTTTTGCCTACTTAATAACCATGAGCATATGTCTTAGGACCTTCATTTATTATGTTTGCACAAGAGTACCAGAAACAAATTATAGGTTCTAAATTCAAAAGAGAATATAGATAAGCCTGAGATTTTCAAGGAATGGGCACAAAATGTAAGTTATTAAAGAATATGAGTTATATTGAATCACATCATTACAAGCTTAATTTCTAATGAGCTTCTAAGAAAAATGAAGCATTTTATAACCAAAAAGATTGTTATTAGATTAACAACATTGATATATAATCTGGAGATTAGAAAAGCCTTTTATAATCAGTATTTGTCAGAATATTTCTTAAATTTAATGTTCATCATTGATACTTCTAAACTTTTTCATACAAGTTTTATTTTAATCACTAGATTTGCAATTGGCAGAGCCTGGCAAGCTACCCGTGGCATATTCGATATGCCAAAAACAGCAACAACAAATCTCACAATGGAGATGTTACTGGTGCCCACTCGAGCGAATCGGTGAACAATGGGATGACAGTGCTACAGACAGACAGTTCAGATTTGCAATATTTTAGTGACTGCTTATGACCTCACTGATTATGCTCTAAGTAAATCTCGTAGTATGAAAAATAAAGGAGAATCGTTTAGCATGTGGAGCATAGCTAAAATAATTTACCCTACATAGTATGTTTAGTATTATAGTAAATTTTATTATTGAGCATTTCATGAATTTGTGTAATCTTTATGCATGTCCATGGTGGTCTTCTCTGTATTGTTTCATTTTTAGTACATGTGCTGTCAAAGCGAGCACACAAAATGTTACTTTACAGTTAAATAAACAGTGGTTCTGGAAAATGAAACCTTAGAGCAGAGGTTTAAATAGATCAATTCACTCTTTCATGTTTCACAAGTAACTGGAGCCAGTCCTAAATAGGAGATCAAATAGGTGACATTAATGGCCTCAGCTCATCCAGTGACTGAGGGAATACAGGAGAATATGAACTTGAAAGGGCATCCAGAAGTACAAGGGGAAGACGAGGAAGGGAAGATGTTCAAAGGAAAGTAAAAATATAATTGCAGTTGAATATGTTGGGCAAATGCTTGCTTCCAGAGCTTTGAAAAAAGATACTAGATTGCTAGTTGAGTCACCCTGGTTCCTTGCACGGTGATGAGCAGTAAGATTGATAAACAAACTTTGAGGAATTCAGGAGATGGTACCAGTGACCTAGCCCTAAATTTGGTGCCTGGCACCACATTGCCTGTTCCCGCCTAAGCATCAGTGTGGGTAGCCCTGGTAAACCCAGACCATCCCACTGCATGGCCTAAGCACAGAAACTTAGGCCCACACTGTCTAGCCATTTCCCTGATTAGCCTCCTGACCCCACCCGTTAGCACCCTTGGGTGTGGCATAGCTATGTCTTTATCAACATATAACAGCATGAAACTACATTTAAAAGTTAAAACTTAATTTACCTTTCCATTATCATCTTTGTTTTTCTAATAATACCTATCTTAATCGTAATGCTACCTTCTAAGGATCCATTAAGTCAACGCATGATGTTGCTTCCCACCTTGCATTTTCCTTTATACCATTTTTCCCCAATGTGAGCTAATTCTTTCAGATGTCTGCTAGGTTAATCACCCTCGTTCCTTAATGCTTCTCTCTTTCAAATGTTGTGTACTTCATATTCTGGGCAAGACTAGTTATGCTTTTCTGTTTCTATAAAAGCCAATTTATTATTTTATTATGGTCCATAGAGTGATAGCACAGAGCAGGTAGGGTGTTTGCCTTGCATGCGGCCGACCCGGATTTCATTCCTCCGTCCCTCTCAGAGAGTCCGGCAAGCTACCGAGAGTATCTTGCCCGCACGGCAGAGCCTGGCAAGCCACCTGTGGCATATTTAATATACCAAAATCAGTAACAAGTCTCACAATGGAGACGTTACTGGTGCCTGCTGGAGCAAACCGATGAACCACGGGACAACAGTGACAGTGACATGTTACAGTCTATTCCACTATAAATCCTAAAATTCTTAACTTTTGTAGCATTCCTGTGTTGTTTATTCCTGTATTAACTAAGACAAAATTGCCTATTAATGCCACTTATTGTACTAAGCTACAGGGGATGCGATAACAAGTCAGACCATTATGGTGCTTGCTCTTCTAAAACTAGAGGATGACACAGAAAATTAAAAAGGCAAATAAAATATTGAAGCCATAAGTATAATAATTATAAAGATGAAGATGATGATATCAGTTAATACTTACTGAGTACTTCCATGTTCCAAATGTGGTTCCCAGAATTATACAGGATATATCTGATACCAACACAGTGACAGGAAGCAGACATTTTTTTTAGTTTGACTCAAACTTTGGGAGACAGTAAGCTTCCATAACAATGTGATTTTTTAATTAAGTAGCTATGAGATAAAAGAGAAGGGAAGGGGTGGGATTGGAAACAGAAAGAAAAGGAAGTGGAAGTGAAAGTAAGGAAGGAGTGGGCAGGGGAGAATAGGGGAAGGCAATGGTAGGGAGGGTAAGGGAAGGGAAGGAAAGAAAGGGGAGGGGAGGGAAGGGGAGCAGATGGAATTGGGGGAGGGGATGGGGAGAGAAAGGAAGGGGAGCAGATGGGATGAAAAGGAAGAGGAGGGAAGGAAAGGAAAGGAAGAGAAGGGAAGGAGAGGGAAAGGAAGGGAAGGGGAAGGAAGTGAAGGGAAGGGGAGCAGAGGGGAGGGGAGGGAAGGGGAGGGAAGGGAAGGAATGGGAAAGGAAGGGAAGGGATCAGAAGGGAAGAGGAAGGGGAGGGATGAGGGGAGGGGAAGGAAGAGAATTGAGGAAAGGAAGAAAAAGGGAGGGGGTGGGGAGGAGAGGGGAGGAGAGGGGAGGGGATGGCATGGAAGAAGATCTGAGTGAAGAGAAAAGAAAGGAAACTATTCCTAACTGAAAACAAAGGCAAAAATCTACCATAGACTTTCTTAAATTTTAGAAACATTTACACAACTGCAAACTGGATTGGATGTGTCATTCTCATTTTATAGAGAGGAGCACTGAATCCCAGTTCAAGGAAATGAGTTCTTAGTGCCATGCAGAGTCATTGGCAGGAGCTGGGTTCCTGGGCAAGGCCCTTTCCAGGACTCCATGCTGCTGCCTCTGTGGATTGCTAACTAGTTCCTGCTTCATTCCGCCAGAAGTAAACGCACTCAGACAAATAACACGTTTTATGACTCCCAGCTACCACATTCCAGCTCACGTTCTTCTCTTGATTATTATTTAATAAGGGAATTATAAATTATGAAATATAATAGTATATATCTGTACTTACTCTCTAAACAGATGTGAGTGAGAAATGATTTTTCTTAGGTTTTCACTTAACACATCTATACACTGAAAATGTGTCATGATTCATTGCGTTTTAGTCTATAATTCTTTCTTAATGTGCCTATTGGTCAATCTTAGTTTCCTCTTATGTTGGGGTAGTTTATAGTTGTTGTCATAAAAGGGCACTTTAAGGTAGGCAGACTGAGGTATCAGTCCTGGATGTGGTACTTACTAGAATTTTGATCCTGGACCAATTACACAACATCTTTATATTAGTATATTACATCTTAGCATTCTTGTGGGAATGAAGGAAGAACAGTCACATAATTCAATGTACAGTTCTTGATACAGTCCCCAATTTGAAAACATTTGACTCGTGGTACATGTTTTTTTGAATCAAATCATAAATTAGAGTCAAGAAATTAATTGCTTTAATCCACCTACTTTACCGATGGGGTCCATACACTGATAGAGTTCTTTTATTTTTTAATTTTATTTAATTTTAAAAAATTGTATTGAGTCGTTGTTGATGATGAATACTGGTGGCAGATTCTGTCTTGTTTTCCAAGGCATCAAAAATCAGATGGGCCAGTCATGTAATGCGACTCAGAGATGACCGCTGGACTAGAGCTGTTACCCCGACTGGATTCCACGGGACGTCAGAAGACCTCGTGGCCTCCCACAAACTAGATGGTCAGATTTCTTCATCAAATCCCTGAATGAATGATTTGAGGCTCTTACTGTTCCTGGAGCAAGAAGATATCATTGGGCTGCACTACCACGCGACAGGGACAAAAGGAGACATTACTGGCGCCCGCTCAAGCAAATGGAAGATCAACAGGACTACAAGTGACAAGTGATACAAGTATTGAATCACCATGAGATAGACCCTTACAAAGTTGTTCATATTTTAGTCATACTGTGTTCCAATACCCATCTACACTGATAGAGTTCTTACTTGCCAAGGAGATGTATAGTTAGCTCATTACTAGATGGTGAACTTTGTAAAAAGGAAAACAGGTGATTTTTGAGCAAATCGATGAACAACAGGATGACAGTGATATAGTGATAAAGTGATTTCAGCATTTACCAATAGGACAAACACATAGAAAATGCTCAAAACTATTGGAGTTGGGTACTGGAAAGATAGTACATCAGATAAGGCACTTGCTTAGTACATGACAGACCCGGGTTCAAGCTCCAGCATTCCATATGGCCCCATGAGCCCACCAGGAGTGATCCTTGAGTACAGAGTGAGGAGTAAATCCTGAGCCTGCCCAGATATGACCCCCAAAATAAAACAAACAAAAATACTGGAGTTCAAGTCAACAATCAAAAAGGCTAAACCTCATATGATTCTGTATTTTTTCTCCACCAAAAATTAAAACAAACAAAAAATTATGATTTTTCACTCTATAGAGCATGTCCTAGTTAAAAACAGTTCAAAAAATCAAGTTATCCTATCCTATTCCAATAAATTGTCTTTCATTCTGTTTGGGTCCTGTTGGTACAAATTCACATGAAGATTTAGTCGGAAGGGAGGAGAACTCAGGTTGAGCCTTTAGGTAGTAGATATTGGAAATGACTCAGAGCCTGTATTTATTCATTTTAAATAGTTGGCTTTTCCTTACAGCTCTAATCCACAGTAACTATTGAAATAAGCCCTAAGAAATAGAGAATTGAATTCAAAATTAAAAACTAGCAAGATCTTCCAGGCAGAGGCAATTTCCTCTATCTTGTCTAGACTACAAAAGTCTAAGACAAAATTTGACAAAAGTCTCTTACTCATAAACCTTTGTTTCGTGTGGACTGGCCTAGGGGAAAAGTATTAATCACTCCAGCTCCCAGTTGTCTGCAACTCTCCCTCTCTAAATCTGTGTTCCCCAATAAATCCCCACGAATAGGTAAAGCAATCCTTAGGAAAAAGAAGATGGGAGGTATCACCTTCCCTAACCTCAAATTATACTGTAAAGCAGTAATAATTAAAACAACATGGTACTGGAACAAAGGTAGAGTCACAGACCAATGGAACAGAGAGGAATATCCTGACACATGTCCTCAAATGTATGATCATCTAATCTTTGATTAATGAGCAAGAGATGTGAAGTGGAGCAAGGAAAGTCTCTTCAACAAATGGTGCTGGCAAAACTGAACAGCTATTTGCCAAAAAAATAGGCTCAGATCTCTACCTAACACATATAGAAAAGTCAGATCAAAATAGATTAAAGACTCAACTTCAGACCAGAATCCATAAGGTACGTTGAAGACAAAGTTGGCAAAACCCTCCACAACATTGAAGCTAAAGGTATCTTCAAAGATGACACATCACTAGCCAAGCAAGTGGAAACAGAGATAAACAAATGGGACTATCTTAAACTAAGAAGCTTTTGCATCTCAAAATAAACAAGGACTAAATTACAAAGACAGTGTAGAGAATGGGAAAGGATATTCACCCAAGACACATCTGGTAAGGGGTTGATATCAAGGATATACAAGGCACTGGTTCAACTCTATAAGAAGAAAACATACAACCCCATCAGAAAATGGGGCAATGAAATGAACAGAAACTTTCTAAAAGAAGATAGGAACATGAAAAAAGCACATGAAAAAATGCTCTTCATCACTAGTCATCAGGAGGGAGATGCAGATCAAAACAACAATGAGATAACATCTCACACCACAGAGACTGACCAACATCCAAAAGAACAAAAACAACCAGTGTTGGCAAAGATGTGAGGAGAAAGGAACTCCGCTGCTGGTGGGAATGCCAAGTGGTTCAGCCCTTTTGGAAAACAGTATGGGCAATTCTCAAAAAATTAGAAATGGAGCTCCCGTTTGACCCAGCAATACCACTTCTGGTAATATATCCCAGAGAGGCAAAAAAGTATAGTAGAAATGACATCTGCACTTGTATGTTCATTGCTGCACTGTATATAATCACCAAAATCTGAAAAAAACCCGAATACCCAAGAATAGGTTAAAGAAACTTTAGTACATCTACACAATGGAATACTATGCAGCTGTTAGAAAAGATAAAGTCATGAAATTTGCATATAGGTGGATCAACATGGAAAGTATCATGTTAAGTGAAATGAGTCATAAAGAGAGGGATAGACATAGAGACATTGCACTCATCTGTGGAATGTAAAATAACAGAATAGGAGACTAACACCCAAGAATAGTAGAGGTAAGGACCAGGAGGTTTGCCCTATGGCTTGGAAGCCGGCCTCACATGCTGGGGGAAAATACAGCTCAGATAGAGAAAGCAACAGCAAGTAAAGGGTGTTTGGAGGACCCGCTTGGGTTGGGAGATGCATGATGATTATAAACTATAGATAGAACACAATGGCCACTCAATGCCTCTATTGCAAACCACAACCCAAAAGGAGAAAGAGAACAAAAGGGAATGCCCTGCCACAGAGGCGGGGTGGGGTGAGAGGGGACAGGGTGATGGTGGTGGGAGGGATACTGGGATCATTGGTGGTGGAAAATGGGCACTGATGGAGAGATGGGTACTCGATCATTGTATGACTAAAACGCAAACATGAAGGTTTGTAGGTATGTAACTACCTCACGGTGATTAACTATTAATAAAATTTTTTAAAGAACTTAATAACTAGAAAAAATAAAATAAATCTGTGTTCCCCCATCCTTTATTTCCTATAAAAATGTAAAACAACTTACTACCTGTATTGCAAATTATAGCACCCAAAAGGAGAGAGAGAATAAAAGGAAATGTGCCTGCCACAGAGGTGGGGGATGGGATGAGGAGGGGGTCGCAGGTGGGATACCGGGAACATTGGTGGTGGAGAATGGGCTCTTGTGGGGGGATGGGTACTCAATCATTGTATGACTGAAACATAATCATGAGAGTTTGTAAGTCTGTAACTGTATCTGTCGGTGCTTTTTTTAAAAAAAAATTTTTAATGCAAACTAAACAGACATGAGTCTGCCATCTTCCAACCCTTTGACTTCTAGCTTTCTCCACCTATCACCATACCTGTCCATGAGAACACACTGGCAGTGAACCAGACCCCAGAGGTGACTGTACTGCGAAGGTGGATGTATAGGCGAGCAAGGAGAGGCATGGGGTAATCTAGTTAAACCTAATAGGTCGTTTTCAATCTCATCTGCAGGAAGGTGGACATTCAAACGGATAATGAAAATGGCAAGGGGCAGAGATTCCAAACACAGCAGACGGTGGCTCAGGTCAGCTATCTTCCTCTTTGACCCTACAGCTGGACTGGTCAGGCAGCCTCAGACCTTTCACAGGTGTCCCCGTAGACAACAGAAAATTAGCAATTTGAAGAAAGAAAAGCCAAAGGGATTAAAGAACATTCAGGGATACCAAGGAGCATGAGCAATGAGCACTGAGCACTGAGCGCCAGTGACAAACCAAGTTGGCCTCTGAGCACCAAGCATTCTGACATTGCAGGAAAAGACCAATGAGGGGGATGGCCAAAGAGATAGTACAGCTGATAAGGTGCTTGCTTCGTACGTGGCTGTCTCAGTTCAATCCCCAGCATCCCAGATGGTATTCCGAGCACCACCAGTAGAGATTCCTGAGTGCAAAGCCCAGAGTAACCCCTGAACATAGCTGGGTGCACCCCCACACACACCAAACAGCCATCACAACAAAAAAGATCAATGAGGGACACACCGTGAAGGATGATTTAGGGACAAAGGGGTTTAGACAGAACCAGATTGGACAAAGAATGACCTTTCAAAAGGAAATGACCCCCATGTGAAGATAGAATTTCATGAGGATGGGCCCAGAGTGCGCTTAATAAATTGGATGATCAACAGATAATGATCTCAACAGGCTGCCTCCAGGTACATAATCCTGTCTGCATTCAACCCAGTAAAAAGTGCTCACTCATACCCTGGGGTTAGAAAGTGTCAAATAAGAAAGACTTGAACTTTTCTCTGGAATTCTGCTTAGAAAATACCTCCCAGACTGTGGGAATTTTCCTGCCCTTTTCCCTTCTATGTTTTTAAATAAAACCTCTTCTGAATTCAGTACTGAATTTGTCCTGTTTTCAACGTTGGCTGTTTGAAGACTCAGGGCCGATGTAGGCTGTAACAAGGACATGGGGCGTCTAGGGACAGAACCAGCAAGAAACCAGCATAAATCTGGACTCTGAGCTCCATACACTAGACAGGAAACTACAGCTCACAGCAGGGGACTATCTACTTAAAACTGTAAAATAAACAAACTAATGTCATAAACATCTGGAGTTTTGTATGCTAATTTTGCACACAGTACTCAAGGACCCATACTCGCAAGAGCATACGGAGATTCACAACATCAGTAGCAAATTTTGTAGAAATAAATCCTATAGTGAAGCCTTTAAACACTCCAACTTTACCGAAACCGGAATTGTATAAAGAATCGCATGAGCGATTGCTATTTCCAAACCACGTAAGTTGCTTAAGCTGTGGAATTCCTGGCTCTAATTTTAGTAGCAGCATTAGCACAGGATAGGAATAGTGTTGTAGGCCTGCAGATTGAAATACCATCATTTCTTCTGATAAAATGACAGCAGATTTTCCCACTAATGCAGCACACAGTTTTTTTTTTTAAATTCATTTACCTAAAACAATTCATTTTATGTCCAAATAGTGAGTAATAGTTCCAAACACCCCCTCTCTATTTTTTGGCTTTTTGGGTCACACCCAGTGATGCTCATGGGTTACTCCTGGCTCTGCACTCAGCAATAACTCCTGGCGGTTCTGGGGGGACCATATGAAATGCCAGGGATCGAACCCGGGTCTGCCACGTGCAAGGCAAACACCCTACCGGCTGTACTATCGCTCAGCACCCCCATTCCTCTATTTCTGCCCCCATCCCCTTCAAATCATTCATAAACTCTCCATAGAACACATGATTCCTGCCTGCCAATTCTGATTGGAAATATAACATTATCCTGTAACTTAACATTTATGAAGCAATTTGCTATGAGAATGGGAATGATTTGATGGTTTTCAGACAGCAAATGTGCTAACTGCTTGAAAATGCACACAATTTAGAAGCTGACAGATTCAATACTCAAGTAAAGGATGTGCGTTGTGATGTTTTGGCACTGGTTAAATATGCGCTCATTCCACTGCCCTGTTTGTGGGAAATATGTTAATAGCATATTGTTGCAACCTTTGAACTCTCAGGGCAAGTGAAGCTAAAAAATGCATGGCCTTGATGCCAGAGACTCTCATTATAGTTGATGGATGCAAATAACCTTGGCTTTAATATTTTTGTCTGCTCTAGAAATAAGAGACATTTTAGAATCACAAACAGAATCCTACGGAATCCAATCCAACACTAAGAATCTATTCCATTTACTCAACTAATACGTAATTTCTGTGACACAGAAATGACTCCTGATTAATCATGTTCCAGATTGACTCCTGTTTCTTTTGTATTTCATATCTTTGTTTGTTTCCAAATATTATTATATTTAAGCATCTTGTTTTACAAAGTTATTTATGGTTGGATTTTACGCATACTATATTCCATTAATGATCACATCACCAGTGATCAATTTCTCCCCCTCAGCATTCCCAGATTTCATATTGGATCTCCCCTCCCCCAAGTCTGTAATCTTTACAGGCATCTTTTCATATCTTTATTTTAACTTGATCATCACTCAACAAATTAAAAGAAGTGTATTTCCATATAGCTCCATTTTCAGCAAACAAACCATAAACCATCACGAAGCTATCCATGATTATTTTCAGTCATACAATGTTCCAATACCCATCCTTCCACCAGTGCACATTTCCCGCCACCAATGTCCCAAATTTCCCTCCAGCCCCTCTTCCCACCTATCCAAAACCACCACCTCCTCTGCCTTTGTGGCAGAAATCTTTATTCTTGTGCTCTCTCTCTCTCTCCTCTCTCCCTTTCTCTGTCTCTCTCTCTCTGCCCCCCTCCTTTTGTGCATTATGGTTTGCAACTGGGTGGCAGCTTTGTGTTGTGGACATGATGCCAGGGCTTCCAGAGCTGCAGGGAGGTGGGGGGAGGTAGCCCATTCCAACCCCAAGAAAGCCTGGAGATTTCAGTCACAAAACATGCATACCCAGATTTCCAGCGGGTTAATATCTCTGTGATGTCCACCCCAGGACAGTGGAGTTTGGTCAGGTGCATGGCGGTGAGTTTCGATTGTGGGAGCAAGCAGCTGCCAGGCTCTCTGCTTGGGCAGGCACCAGACTGACCCGCGTCCCTCCGATGTACCCCAGAGATGTCTACGGCCTTGTGTGGATCCAAGATTAATTGCAGCTTCTGATCTCTTTCAAGATTTATTTATGGGGCTCTGAAGCATGGCCTGCAAATGAGCTTGCAAGGCTGAGCCAGAGATGGTTTGTGGGTGTGGCTCCCACATACATATCTTTTGGTGATTTCATCTCTTGGGGAACTCGGTTGTGAGTTGTTGGAATCTGGCCAGAAGCACAGCCGAGACTTGGGGATGTAAGTAAGCCCAAGGGCACTACCAGGCTGCTGATCGCACTCCCAGTCCAGGTTGACTGTTGGCAACACTGTGCCCCTGGGCCCAGTGGAGCTCGCAGGGACCAGGACCAGGGCTACTGTAGTGCGAGGTCTGGGCCCTCTGAGTGGGTTGCAGTCCCAAGTCTAGTAAATCCTGGCCAGGGGCACACGCCCCCACTTGGTTTTGTCTCCAGACAATTGGTGCTCAGAGAGGTTATCCTCCATAAGGTGCTGCGGCGGGGGGAGGGGGGGCGGTTGGCGCAGGCTGATCTGGGGAGAAAATGTATTGGGGCCAACCAGTGGCTAATCACCAGGCCCACGTGATGGTGTCCCAAAAGGCTTCCTCAGCTCTGAGATCTCTGCACACACCCCCACCCCCCACCACTGCGCTCCTCAGTGGTTCCAACTTGAACCTGACGAGCCCAGTTCAGACCTCTTAAACTCTGCAGCCGCCCAGAGCACCGAGAGCTGGGCAACTTCCGCTTGGTTTACTGCCGCGCTGCCCCCATCCTCACAAGCCCACTCCTGGTCAGTGCTCTGAGGCAGGGGACCAGCACCTTTCATTTCTTGGCCCTCTCCCTGAACTACAGTACCCAAGGGGCGCCCACGTTCACTCACACAGGAATTTTGTTCCCTCCATCAGCTGTCCAAAGCACTGCTTGCTGCTCTGTTACCAACAACCTACAAAATCTGGAAATATACTCTTAAGTCCTTCTTGTGTTTGGATTGCTTTTAATTGATCTTCGTTTGTGAATAAGGTTTGGAGCCAGGATACAGGCATAAACATTAAGCTTGGTGCTATAAACTTTTTGGCTTATACTAGAATTTACAAGGTCTCACCACAGAATTAAGACTCCAGTAGTGATTTAAACCAGATTAATCATACTGACCATATTGGTTCAGTTTAATTCTTGGATATCTTAATGTGGTCAGTGATGCATTTACCAGAAATGAAAATAAATGCAAGGCTACTTATTATTCTCACCCCGACAAGCAAAACTAGTAAGTACAGCATAATTTAATGTTGAATTATTCTGCTATGATCCATTGTTTACTATTTCAAACCGGTATGCTAGTAAGAATTCTAGAACCTATTAACATATGTGTATAACATAAAACAGTTTGTATGCAATGAAGTATCGATATAATAAAATTATTAATCACTTTCATGAAACCTACTACTTAAACTATTTCATACATGACACTATTTGGAACTTGTGAAATTCTTAAATAAACGCAATTTTCAATATATGATTAATGAAAATAGGACATAAATCATTGCTGATTTCTTCTTTTCCTCTGCATTTTTATTCTTTCTAATGAATACTTTCTGTCTAGATGTGGTTTTCTAAAGTTATACATATCCAAGAGACATTATGTCTAAAAACAGAACTAAGTCCAAAGGTTAATATCACCAAATAGAGACATCATCCATTGACAATTCTGCATCTAGCAGCATTTTACTCTGCAGGGAAAGTAAAAAGGGATCTCTAAATGACTACTTTTAAAGTGTTTTTAAAGGAGTAAAAATGTGTAGGAAGCGAAACAAAAAAAGATTTTAATGGAAAGGGTTTTATTTCTTTTCTAGGAATTTTTTTTTTTTTTGCTTTTTGGGTCACACCCGGCAATGCTCAGGGGTTACTCCTGGCTCATGCACTCAGGAATTACTCCTGGCGGTGCTCAGGGGACCATACAGGATGCTGGGAATCGAACCCGGGTCTGCCGCGTGCAAGGCAAACGCCCTACCCGCTGTGCTATTGCTCCAGCCCCTCTTTTCTAGGAATTTTTAAGGGTGTTTATAATGCAACACTAGTGTACTTTAATTTCCGTATTTCACTCTGTGATCTTACAAAAATAATTTTATTGTGAAAAAACATTAACCAAGTTCAATTTAACATAGGTTTTGCATGAACCAACCTCAGTATCATTATGATATAGATAATTTTTTAGTTCTATTTATCTGCATATCAAAACATTAGTCCATGCCAATTATATCCAAATCCTGTATTTAGCTCTGGAAAAACCACAAACATGCATTTGAAGGTATCACAACACCGAAGCATGTGCCATATCTCATTCTAGTAAATAAACTGCATAAAAGTGGCCCATGGATGTAAGAAAGAACGGCTCTAAAACAGCAGCGGTTGTGCTGAAAGTGGCTGGATGTGAAGTCTAAAGAGGGTCGGCCTTGTGGTTTCAGGATGGACAGCTGTCGGAGAGGAAGATCCCTTCCAACCTCCATCACACACTGGCTGATGGCAGAGCCCCACATCTGGGAGTGGCCAGAGAACAGAGTGACTGGAAAAACTACTGTTAGGTGCCACTGACAAGAGGCAACAGCAACAAAAAATACAATATTCAGATCAGAAATAAAATTCAAAAGAAGTCACCAATCCTTTCCTGATTTTTTTAATGTACATTGTAGCAGAATCAAATTCTATATGTGGCACCGCTGCAACTATGCATTTTCCGACTTGTATCTGGAGTATCCTTGAAGGCAGATTCCCCCACCTTCCCGACAGTGACTGAAGAGCATGGAAGTCAATGAAAGAACAAGAAGGGGATTTCTAAATAAAACTTTCAAACAAAATACACAAAGTAGAATCCATTCCGATAGTTAAACTCCTATTTTAAAATTATACTTCGCCTCCGAGGCTAAACAGTAGTACAGTAAGTAGGGCGTTTGCCTTGTATGCAGCAGGCCTTAGTTCGATCTCTGGCATCCCATACGGTCCTCCGAGGTCCAACAAGGAGTAACTCCTGAGTGCAGAGCCAAAAGCAACCCCCCAGGTGTACCACCTCCCAAAAATATACTTAGTCAGAGTTAGAAGGCTCAATTTGAATCTGTAAAAGGTATTTTGGAATGAAACATTGATTAAGCTGTCTAGAGCTTGGGGGTCCCCCATCTGAAGGATACTATAGCAATCAGATCATTTGTCTTAATACTTACTATTTGGAGAAAAAGACCCTAATTTGCCATGTTTTCTCTAAATTCAAAGGTGATATTATTAACACATAGTACTTCTCAAATACTTCAAAGCCCTACACTCATGGGGCTTATTTTACCATGTTAATAATTCAAGGGGATTTCAAAACTCTATCATGTGTGGATCAACAACTGGGTAGACATAGATGTGGGAATTTGTTGCAGTGGACTGGAAAATGGCTCTGTTCACCTGTGGCCAGAAAAGACATTTTGCTAGTAAATAAAGTCAATTATACCCAAAAACTGCACATAAAGAGAACCTGAACATGCCCCATGCCTGTTGTAGGTGCCCTGACTGATATGGTCTATTTCTATTTGGATTTTGGTGATAACGCACTATGATTACTGATCACAGGGTCCCACTGAAGAAACGAACTTCTATTATCTTTGGTCATCATTAAATTACCTGTCCTTTTTTCTGAAATGCCAGTTTGAGACTTTTTATGCAAGTGCAAGAGTAGAAAGGTAATAAAAACCCAAATGAGTGCTTGGCACATTTCTCAAACTGTAATGAAACCAGAGTAATCGTGAAAGTCAGCAAATCACAGTTATCAATCACATGATGAAAGTGGGGGTACAGATGCCAGCTCTGATTTGCTATTGTGGTACAAGCCTGTTTTGTTTTTATTATTCATTATTTGTGTTTGGTGTTTATGTTCTTTTTGAAGTCACTGTCTCCCAGATCACATTTACCCTTCAACTTGAGAGAGTGGGGGAGTCAAAGCTCACAGGGTAACATCCACTTTTAAAAGGAATATACCTAATAGCTTATCCTATAAATATAAAAGAAAGAGTCAAGCTTGTTACAAATATATATCGTGTGTGTATGATAAACTTCAATTAATGAATTAGAAAATCTGGCTACAATTAAAACTCACTTCCTATTCAACTCTAAAATTAGTTTTCTTTGACAATCGAAGCAATGTCTATGTAGTGATTTGAGAAAAAGAGACCAAGAAATTTAAGAATGAATTCCAGAGCTTTAAATTTAAAAAGTTATGTATATATATACATATATATATATATATATATATATATCGCATCTCTTGAATTTTTTTTTTTTGCTTTTTGGGTCACACCTGGCTATGCACAGGGGTTACTCCTGGCTCTGCACTCAGGAATTACCCCTGGCGATGCTCAGGGGACCATATGGGATGCTGGGAATCGAACCTGGGTTCACCACATGCAAGGCAAACGCCCTACCCTCTGTGCTATCACTCCAGCACCGGATCTCTTGAATTTTTATTTTCCTAATTCCTCATCCATATTGATCCTGCTTTTATTTTTAAAAAACTAATTTAAATAATTTTTCTTCTCCTCTATGACTGCTTCTTAGATTCAGACTAGAGGTAGAACAAAAGTTGTTTTTGTACTCATTCTAAATCTTGAAAACATGAATCTCAAAACGTTTATAACATTTTTTATTCCAAACATTTTGCTAAATGTAAATGTTAACTAAAGAGTCATCTAAGTATCAATTTTTATTGCTGTGTCTCTGATTTAAAAAAAAAAAGGTGGGGGAAAGGGCTTTAACCACAATTTAAAGGAAAGAACAGTTGCTTCTTTGCTACTGATAAAAATTTCAACACTATAGGCAAGTTCCCTTGATGCTAATATAGATATGGTGGGCCCAACAGACAGGTGGAGTTGGCAAATAAATGTTCATTTCTTCCTTTTATGACTCAGTGTTATCATGAGGAAAATCGAGAACATTTCCACAACACAGCTGTGTAGGATTCACCAACCCGTCGATCAAGATAACGCAGAGGCTTTCACTCCCCTGCAGCTTGGCAACTCTCGAGGATGTAAGTGGGATAGAGAAGATGACTCTCCAGTTCTTGGCTCTGCCAGAACTGCAAGTTGTGTTTCAGAGTTACTACTCCTTTCTGTCACTGTAAACGTCCCTGGCATTACTTCTAGGATACTCTGGCTTATACAGTCAAGTGACGGTAGGACTGGCTCTGACTCTAGAGGCCGTTTCATCAGCGTTGGCTTCTCCTCTCCAACTTCCTGACGGTTTCTGGTCTGTGCCACTAGACCACTTTCCAGGGAGATCCCCTCTGACTTGAATAACCTTTTCGAAGATTCCATAGGAATGTAAGTAACCTTAGATATGACTTAATTTAATTTTTACTTATTTTTCCTGTTAATACTTCAAGGACATTCATAGGAAATTGATTTTTTAAAAATAAATACATTCTAAATCTCTTGAAAGGAAATTTAAGATGTATGTACATCTGGTTGATGGTCTAATTATTTCAAAAATTCCTCCCATGATGGAATCTCAAGGCTTTTCTCCTTTGCACCCTGACTCAACTCACTACCCAAATGCGAGCAGATCACTGAGGGGTGATGTGATTGTGCTACTTCCGCCTGATAGCTGGACTTTGTGACCTATGGAAATGTCACCCCTCAGCACTCTAAAAATTATCATTAAAAGTAGAATTCAAAACTGTTGCTTAACATTTTTAGGAAGTTATTCTTGCCTTAGGAAGTATCGCAGTTAATTTAAATAGGAGTAACTTATCATTGCAAATTTCTCTCAAAAAAAAAAAACCAAGAATTTTAGAGGAAAAAGATCCATAGATAAAAAGTCAAATGCATCATCTTCCTACATGTTAATGACCTCAGTACTCTTTTTCCTCCCCTTAATTGTAGGATATTATTAGTTTGTCCTTTCTCCCTTGCTACAGAGAGCTTAGGTTTATCGGATTACACCCATCACAGTGCTCCTGAGGCACTTCCATTCCACTACGTTTATCTGCAAACTCCTCTCTATGCTTTCTTCCCCAACCGGTCCATGACCTTTTTCCCCTAATCAGACTCTGTTAACTTGTGAAGTCAGATTCCTCATAAATCTATGATTTTATATGTATGAGTGAAATATTGCCTTTCTCCTCTCTTTATGTCTTTTGAATAGTTTAGTTTAAAGCAATGTCCTTTTTGTATAGACACAGGAAGACAGTTAATATTATGCTTTTGCAACTTGGGATTTAATTGGCTTCGAATATTATTCCTTCCCAGGAATCTGCTTTCTTGACTTAAGCCTCAGTTGCCCTTAGTTCCTAACACCCCCAAAGCAGGGTCTTGATGAGGGACTGAATGGACCCAGGGCAAGCTGTAAGCTACCCTGGCATTGAAATGGGCCAGACCAAAGCGCCATGATTCTTAACTATAAGTTAAAAGCTTGATCATGATCCAAAAGTAATGCTGTCATGATCCAAAAGTAACAACAAGACTAGGACTCTGCTAGGGATAGGAAAGACTAATCTGGCCTGAGCACTGTAGTCTGAAATTGAGATGACCCCAAGAGAGCAATTCTATAAGCTTAATGTATCTCTTACTATGTCCATACAAAATGATTAATATTATGAATGTTTATAAGTTTGTTGGACTAAGGAGAGGAGAAACACACCCATATTTGTCTTTAGGCCAGTCCTTTTGCTAGATAAGAATCTGTCCTAGAAGTAGCTTCCCCTGAGGGAAGGACCTTACATCCGCTGACTGTATGATTTATTTTATTGTTTTCTTCATTCACTTCCATGACATTTTCCTAATTCTGGATGTGCCTACAGAAAAAAAATGAAAATGAAAGAATTTAAAACAGATCTCAGCCAATACATGTAAATAAAGGAAAAATTAGAGCACATAACTTCATTAAGACTAGAAAAATTTCTTGAGACTAGTAAACTTCCCTTAAGTTTACTTTTTTTTCCTGTTTTTAGTCTTCTTATTTTTTTTCTTATGTCTTTTTTAGGGTTAATGCACACTCAGAATAACTATTTTGTCTGAATCATGTTTGGAAGACAGACTAGAACTATTAAAGAATAAAGAACTAGGAATACAAATGAAAACAAGAATACTGTACTTTTAATTTTTAAAACAGTTTTAAAACAAGAGGGAGAATTATACATTACATAAAAAATTTATCCGATTTTCTTCTGCTGGTCTCTCTAATGGGATTTGATTTATTCAGGCCTAATATTTTTTATGCACTTACTCCATATTATTGATATTTTTAAAAACAAAATGATATCAGTTTAACAGTCCTGAGCTATTACTTGTCAAAGCCAGAGTCCAAATTCAGGTCATCCCCTCTTCAAAGTTACCATGACTGCCTGTGGCTATAAACCAAATAATATCAACTCAAAATTAAATCTCCCTACTTCCTGTAACCCAAAAAAGGCAAAAAGAACAGCCAAAAATGTCAAGTTAGAATTAATGTATTTCTGATGTATCTCTTCCCTCTTCTGATCATGGCGCGAGTTACTACGATCCATAGTTGCCAAAAGTTCCTTCTTCCTTTTCTTTGTTCTCTTCCTCCTGAAGACAGGTAGGCAATGACAAAGGCTGGCAATGCTGAGTGTCACACGTCACTGTACCCTCTCCTGCTAAAGCACAGTGACAGGGAAAATCAAAGGATTATTTGCCTTGAGACTTCTTCAACAGCACATACGTTGGAATCCTGTGATAATGAATCCATTGTAGCATGCTATTATGCGGCTTAGCTCATTTGCAGCAATAACGCTCTCTCAGTTCTATATTCCTGATGCTTTCACATCTGAAGTCTTGCTGCCCGTCTCAGGGCAGCTAATTGTTAGAGATGCAAACAAACAAACCTTGGAGCAGGGTTTTAAATCAACTCTCCATACTGGAACCCTCTTTTAGTAGACTCTCACCTTGGGACCAGGCATCAGGCATCAGTCTAATGCCTGCTCAATGGTCCCCATTTCCTCAGAATCTGCTGAAATGATTCAGTCTTGCCAGAACTCATCTCCCCTTCCTTGCCCTGCCTATTCCTTTCCATAGAAACTGGAAAATAATCCTGCCCTTATTCCAGTTGCTTCCATACTGATCCAGGTGTTTTCCTGTGTGGCCTCTTATAGCCTCGTATGCCCTCTCTTCTTGGTATCTGTGAAGACAACAAACTTTTCTGTGGCAATTGCCTCCTAGTCTGTTAGCTGAACTATTATCTAAATTTAAAAAAAATCAAATCGACATTTAAAATCATTCTTGAAGGCCACAGCCTCACGGCCTGATCCACACCCCTGGAATGTTAGGTTTGTGCTTTTGAGTTAGTTTGTGCTGGGCATGAATAGTTCAGAGTAAGCGATGCCTCCAACTGGGATTGTTACTGCCAGAACACGAACTCATAAATGGTTCCACTCATATCAAAAGAGCATTGTTTCATACCGGTATTGCAGGCAAAGCAATTTTGTTGATTAATGCAGATGATTAAATATATAAAAGTAAGTTGTGTGCCCGTGTTTATGGAACCAGATAAAGTGAGCAGGCTGAATGTCATTGCTGATTTGCCACCAGAAAACACTGGGAACTCACACAGACGTTGATCCTTCACAAGTTGAGTGGGAACTTGTACACTCCTAAGGAAGCATTCTCAAGAAAAACCACTGGGGTAAAGAGGTGCAAGACTAAAACATAAGTGTTTAGATGCAACTCTACCTAAGGAAAGTTTTGCCTGCCTGAAACGCATCCAGGCTGGATAGAAAATGCTTGCAGCCACCTCATAAAGCATTGTTTATTTTCTCTTATGAAGCTTTGCTCCCCTGGTATCTTCTCCCAGCCAATACGTGACGTTCTCTGGGGCCATTTCCAATCATTCCTGCTGCTAGCCAGCTGATCGCTGCAGTAGTCAACACAGTGACCCTGGAGAGCACCAAGACATCCCACTGTCAGCTGGTTTGATGATGCAGCCTCAGCAGTCTGAAGGGCTCCAAACACCCCTGTGCTCTCTGGCTCCACGTTGGCAGTTTGGGGAGGCAGCCAGGACACCGCAAGGAGGGGAGCCAAGGGAGTCCTGTGCCAGGGCCAGCAGGTGGCAATGGCCAACAGCAGCTCCAAAGGCAGATCTGTCTTTGCGGCACAGAAACCAGCCAACGGAGGTGGCAGCCAGGATGCCCTTGTTATCCAAGGTATAGGCATTGTTATAAATGACGTCGGAGCCTCCCCGGACATTTCTCTTTGGGCTTGTTAGCCAGGTGGCAGTTTTACCAGAGGCATTGATGCTTCACAAAAAGCTTCTGTTGTATCACTTAACTTACTGTTGAGGCCAGAAAATCATGTATCTTGGTATAATGTCTTGGAGACACAAAGACAATGATTTCTAGTGCTTAACAAGTGATGTTCTCTAATGCAGTTCATGCATCTGACAGATGGCATCTAAGTCAGATGGAGAATACTGCTCATGAGTAGGTGAGGAAAACTTCTCCAGGAACTTCAAAAATTAGAATCCTAATGTGAATAGTATGTATCGGGATTAGAGTCACGTAAAATCTAAACTAGTCTCAAAATGCAAATCGAAAGGTTCTGAATGTCATTTTCCTACCCAAACTAACACATCAGTTAATGAAACAATAATGTATAAAACTATACATAATATCAGTATATTCCTTTCCATTTTGTATCACTTCAAATGATAAGAAGGAAAAACTGCAAGTATTGGCCTCTCCTAGTTTCCATCTAAAATAAAATATGTATGTGCAAATAAATAAGAAGTGGTCATCATCATAAAATTTATTTTAAACCAAATCAAGAACACTAAGATAATGAAAAGCAGTTTAAGGGACGTCTTCTAGTTTGGAGTAAATTTCATAAGTTTTTAGATGCTTCTTGAATGAGCAAAGCCTAAAAATCAATAAAAAGCACTATAGCACTGTCATCCTGTTGTTCATCAATTTGCTTGAGTGGATACCAGTAACGTCTCCATTGTGAGACTTGTTACTGTTTCTGGCATATCGAATATGCCACAGGGAACTTGCCAGGCTCTGCTATATGGGAGGGATACTCTTGGTAGCTTGCCAGGCTCTCCAAGAAGGATGGAGGAATTAAACCTGGGTTGACTGCATGCAAGGCAAATGCCCTACCCGCTGTGCTATCACTCCAGACCTTACATGTAGGAAGGTTTTTAAAATAAAGTTAAGTTTTGTAAAAATGTTTACATACTCCTTTTTAGTTCATGTTACATATCAACCAATTTTCTTTTAGGACATTTATGTGAAAACATAAATTTTAGTCATCTGCTTTAAATTCTAATTAGAGTTAAGACATAATTTATCTCATTTTTTGGATATTCAAACTGTTATATTTACTGTTATAACTAACATATTAGCATCCTTCTTTATACATTAGCCTATATGTTCTATCAAAAACCTTTAAGAAATAAATTTCCAGGATTAGGGTAACTAACACAAAGTATTTAAGTATTTTTAAGCCCTTAGATATGTTCCTAAATTGGGTGCCAGAAAGGTACCAATTTACAGTAAAAATCAATAGAAAACAATTAATAATAATGAAGTGAGTATTGTTTTTATACTTGAAAACTGAAGGAATATAGTTTTTAAAAGTCTACGATAGACCAGAGAACTAGTACATCACGTACAGTGTTTACCATTCACGGGACCACTGGGATTCCATTCCTGCGACCATACATATAGGATCCTCAAAGCCCCCAAGAGTGATCCCTGAGCACAGATCCAGGACTAAGTCCTGAGCACCACCAAGTATGACTCAAAAACCAAAGTTATGAAATCTAAGATCATTTCTGTGCTTTAAAAACACTTTATTGTTTTGTTGAAATGAACCAAAGATCTACCAGAAGGTCAACATTGAAGAAGCATTTGTTTGAAGATAGGAGCTTCCTGCAATCAGAGTAGGAGGAGAGAGTGAGGGCTGGAGTGGTAACCAGGCTGCACGGAGGCCTGGAGGTGCTAAGGCTTTCTGTGGACACTATAGGCCCAAAATTCTCATCACAGGATCTCAGATCCGTGGATAGTTTTGTCTGACACAAGATAATGAAATTTCTGTGACAAACAAGTAAGACGCTGGTGATCAGAAAGAGCAGAGAAAGAATTCTAATAAATAACATTGAATTCATGTGGCTTGCTCTATGTGTTTTGACACCATTGTGTATATCCAGGAACTCAAACTCACCCAAAAGATGAAATAGCCTCAGTTAAAACTTCTACCCCTGCTATTGCAAAGTGAACACACATATTTGTAATGGAAAGACCGGAACCATTGAAATTTTCTGTACCTTCTTAATTCCCCCACGCCCTCAGGAATGAACATCTGATGTACTTTGGCTAAAGCTTGAGGACTAAGAAAAATAATTGAAAATAATTGGAAAATAACTGGATGGTATAATACATCAAGACCTTTGAAATTCACAGTACTTGAATCAACAAGGACGTTTTTTACTGGGAATGAGTTCTGCACGCTTCTGCAAAGTTGGTCCTTTCCAAGGGAGATAGATAAGAGTTATGTAGATAACAGTTAGCTGCTAGGGTGTTGTGAAGGGGAAAGGGCTTGAATTTGGGGATTTTTTAAGTTTTGAATTCTTATTTCAGGACCCTTTGTTCTGAAGTCTCAAGTTTCTCCTCTCCTGAGAGGGTCCAGCTGTCCTGGGGCAGGTCTTTGAGTTCCAGTTCCTACATCTCCATCTTCCATGCCTTGAGACTGCTTTTAGCTGGTGATAGAGTCACTGCCACTGTCAGCCCAGCCCGTTGCTCATCTTTTTTGCTGGAGTGGGCACCAGTAACGTGCCCACTTTTTGTGAGCACAAAAGTAACAAAAATTGTGAGAATAGTAACAACAATTGTGAGACTTGTTGTTACTGTTTTTGGCATATCCAATACGCCACAGGTAGCTTGCCAGGCTCTGCCGTGCGGGCGGGATACTCTCGGTAACTTGCCAGGCTCTCCGAGAGGGACAGAGGAATCAAACCCGTGTCAGCCGCATGCAAGGCAAATGCCCTACCTGCTGTGCTATTCTTGAATCATATATAGGTTTAATTTTTCCCCAAAACTCATGAAATCATTGCCAGGAACTCCATATCTACCTGCATGCCTCAGGACTGCAAAAAGAACAAGATCAGAAATACCATACTCCTCAATTTTAAAGTATACCATGAAACCATAGTACTTTACATCAGTGTGGTTCAGGGTTTTAGACATGCATAAAGTCAGAGGAACAAAATTAAGAATCTAGACATTTAATTATATATGTGTATATATAATTGGCAACAAATGCTTCAAATCAGAAATTGAATAAGGAAACTGTCCTCAATAGATTCATTTTGGGAAAACTGGAATAAATGGTTTTGGGAAAACTGTAGTCACATACAAAGAAAGAAAAAAACAAGATTATTACCTCATATTATGAACAATTCAAAATTCATGAAGAAAAAAAGGTAATAGTGTGATCAAATTGCATTCCCCAAGTTTCTATTTGAAACAAATAGCCACCCAATTGTATTTTAAGTGTACTACTTATTAGACTCTTTAGCCCTTGAGTGGTGGAGAAATTTCTTAATAGAACAAGTAAAAAGTTGCAAAAGTACTTGCTGAAAAGATAAAAAAAAAAAAAAGGAAAGGGTCTAGTGAAGAAATAACAAGCCACAAACAAAGACAAGTACAGTTTGGTTTTACTTATCTTTGTTTACAGAGAAGCAAACAAATGGATAAGGTAAATAATATCCCCCCCAAAAAAACAAACTGTTTTGGAGCAATAAGATCATTTAAGGATTCCCAGAAGAAAGGGGGAAGAGAGGTGAGTGAACTGTGTGTAAGAGAACAAAGGATGCATAGAGAGACTTGGCCTTTAGTAAGTAGTAACTTGCTGATTTTCAAGATGCACACCTGAAACGTCTATATTGCAATCACATTACTTCCATTAAAAATTACCAGAAATAAGGCTGGAGCGATAGCACAGCGGGTAGGGCATTTGCCTTGCACGCGGCCGACCCAGGTTCGATTCCCAGCATCCCATATGGTCCCCTGAGCACCGCCAGGAGTAACTCCTGAGTGAGTGCAAAGCCAGGAGTAACCCCTGTGCATCGCCAGGTGAGACCCAAAAATGAAAAAAAATATATCAGAAATAAACCATTGCACTAAACCACAAATATGCAAAACTGGGTGTAGGCACTCCCCCCTTACCCCCATTTATCAGGATGCTTGGGGTCCTTCCCTTGAGACACACTTGCTCGCCTTTTCCATGTCCGTGTGTTTTATAATTGCGTTATCACAGTGCCGCATCCTTTCCCTTTGCCTCTATCAGTAACTTTGTAGCGTAAGGATCGCTCCGGTTGTTACCCGCGGTTGTGAGAAAGGTAGGAGATAGTCATCTCTCTCTCACACGAGAGCAGTGAACGCTTCAACGTGACAGAGTCATTTCACACATCTCGCAGTTTCTAAGCAGTGTTGAGTACAACTTGTTTAGCACTGCTGCTTTCTGGCTTGGATGGATTTCATATTCTGTTTTTTAAAAAAAAACAGTAGAGAACATTTTGATCTGACTTCCTCTCTGGTACTGTTTTGAGCTCGTTTCATTCTGAGCTCTCAGTTCTTGGGCATCTGGGCAAACTCTCTCCGGCAGTGCTCACAGCTTTCTCCCTGACATTTGCTGCACCCATGGCAACGTTCCCCAGCTTCCTTCATATCCCAGCCCACCGTCAGCCCTGCTATCAGGTAGGCAGAAAGCTGCATGGAACTGAACAGAGCCTGTCATACTTCCCTCCCCTCTGCTTCTGGGATAAGAAACCCCATTTTTAGAAAGCAGCCTGGAATCCTGTGGGTGATCTCGACTAATGATTATAGATAGGGTAATCCTTCGGGGGAAATAAATACCTGTGAAAAGTGTCCCCCGGGAAGTCAGGCTAGAAGGCACGGAAATTACAAGGCTTCACTTCTATGTTTCTTCTTCTTCCAATCTCCACTTGAGATTATTTTTTTTCTCTGCTTTTTGGGTCACACCCAGCAATGCACAGGTTTTATTCCTGGCTCTGCACTCAGGAATTACTCCTGGGGGTGCTCAGGGGACCATATGGGATGCTGAGAATTGAACCCGGGTCAACCTCATGCAAGGCAAATGCCCTACCCGTTATGCTATCACTCCAGCCCCTGAAATCATTTTCAAAAGGCGACTTTGCCTCAAAATGCAGAGACCTCAAGCATAATTAAAATGTCTTTATTTTGGTTTTATCCTTTTTGCTTGTTTGTTTTTGGAACCCTCCTGGCAGTGCTCAGGGGTTGCTCTTGGTGGTGCTTGGTGGACAATATGGGATGCCAGAGATCAAACCCAGGTCTGCCACATGCAAGACCAGCACCCTGCCCAGTGTACTATCTCTCCGGCCCCCAAAAGTTTTCTTCTGTTTGTCAAACTATCAAATCTGCTGCTATAACAGAATTTTAGGCAAACAATGCCCACCTTGGGTTTTAATATTTCCCATTTACCCAGAGATTCTTCCTTCCCATCCTTTAGCTCTTGACATAAAAAAAATACTCCTCCTTAGTGAAGTTTTCCTTAGCCCCCCTCTCAACCCATCATTTGTGATCCACTTTCCTGTTTCATTATTTTTATAACATTGACCAAATTATGAAATGATTTGGTTAATTCAATGGTTTATTTGGGGGTCGCACTGTGTTACCATTCTGTATTAAAATTTAAGCATCCTTTGATCACTGACCTAACAGTCTCCTTTATCTTAGTGCTTGGTATGAGTATGTGAATCTCCCCTGTTCCGGTGCCTCTCCTATCCCAAAATAAATAGATCAGATGCTGGTTGCTTTGCTATGAAATTTGTCAGTTATGACTCCACTTGGTCTCTCTCCACATTCTTGTCATTAGTCTTCTCCTTCCTGACATTAAACAGAGTACTCCATGATCTACTAGGCTTCAGTTCGGCTCAGGTTAGGAAACAGTGTTTCTGGTGAACCTATAAAATGAGCTTCACAGAGCAGCTCAACCACTTCCACTCAACTCCAAGGAATTTCCCACTTGCCAGTGTGTGTCAGCTCGTTAAGAATTAATGACCCAGGTGTCTCATCAGCCTGGGGAAGTGGGAAGGCAACAGAGTACAAATCAAGCCGAGAGAGAACACGCTAGAATTCTGGCCTTGCTCTTTTCCTCTCCCCGCTCCTCAAACCATCACATAGCCTCTGCGTTGCGGGAGAGCAGGATACCTGTTGATTTTTATGATGGACACATTACAGCCACGACACCCTCATGTTTGACATTTTGGCTCCGTTGTCCTAAATTTCACATTGTTCTAATGAACAGAGGAAAACGGAGGAGCCCATATGGGCTTCAAGCAAGCAATCGCAGAGCTGGAAGCACTGAATCAGGAGGCAGAGGTACAAGTTGGTAGTGCCCAGGCTTCAACTTCTGCACGGTGCAGAAACAGAGTTCGACGTACTCAGATCCGAACATATGCAATCACAGGTGAGAAAGGAGGAAGAGAAACACAGGGTTAACTATGAAAATCAAAGCTGAACCAAGTGAAATACAATCATATCCAAATGATACATAACTGAAGGACACATCTATATACTGTCTGGGTGGAGACTGAGGTGCAACCTTCCTAGTGGTAGATAATTTTGTATGATGCGCTTCCCGCTAAGATGCAGGGATTCCATCAAAGGGGCAGCTTCACTCCGAGAAGCCATCATTTGGCCCATCTGCTAAAGAACTGTGGGGAATATGTCTGCCCTACTGGCCTCAGCTATCCACTGCATTAATAGAACATAAGTGCTTATGCAATGGCACTGGATCTGTGGCAGCTGTTTGTTCAATGTTTCATGCTTTTAGCCACATCTGCTCCAAATGAGTGTTAATATTGCAGTGGCATCCACTAAGGATGGGCTCTGTCAGCTTTGCTGAGGATCAGTCTGACCCCAGCAACAATGGGAAAGCACTTTGTCCCGAAGCTCCGTTTTTTAAAATCTCCTCATCCTCGTAACCTACGGGTTACCCCGTCATACCCTCTCCACCTTCAGCATTCCCCCTTTCCGTGCCCCTCCCCAAATAAAGAAAAGATCCTAGTCAGTGAATCTCAAGGAGAAAAATTGCATTTATTTCTAGCACCCTGTCCAGCAATGTCAGATAACAGTTTATTCATCCCCCGGCCCCTGCATATGACATTGAAGCATATCAACAGTGACAAAAGTATATTGAATAATTATCTTGAAATTAATACATTATCCCAAACTTAAATAAATGTCATCTGATCAATATATCTTGGAATGGAAAGGGAAGAGAATGTGAAGGGCATCGCTTCATTATTCATTAATTTTAGAGTAATGTAGGCAGATGAAATGGTTATTTCAGAGCACTGCTATTATACTCACTGGCATTTTAAATAACTCCCAATATTTAACAGTATATATTCCCTTGTTGGAACAGCTTATAGATATTAACACTTCAGTTTCCAGATTCTGCTCTTCTGAAAATTTGCGTGACAATGTTCAAAAGCCATTACTTTTATTTCTCTTCATAAAATAAATATCTTTCTGTTTTCACTGGTAGCTAATAGTTAAAGCATATACTATTCTTTAGTTTTTATAAAATTGCCATTTAATGTTGTAGTCTTCAGTATTGTAATTGTCCTACTCATCATATTCCCCAGGATTGAAGAAAAACTCAATTATATTTCTGTTCTCTAGTATAGAAATTAGATGTATCAGATAACACTCCTAGAACTTATATAAGACTATTCTGGGGATACTCTAAAGGAAGAATCTATATCACAGAAATCAGTATCTAGTTTCAGTAGATAATTTAATACAACATACAATTATTATTGTAAATGTTCACTCTTAAGTACAAAGAATCTTTCAAAATTGTTCTGCTCATTTAAAATTTAAAAAACCGTTACATTTCCATATATGCCTAAGTGCTACATTATAAGCACTACGTGGTATAAGTATTTATAGTTTGTACCCCCTAAAATTAAAGAAATTGCCAAGCACTTTAGGAATGTATTAACATAAAGAATGTGATTTTAGAGAGCAGAAAGTTAGTACAGGAGTTAAAGCACTTGCTTCACATACAGTCAACACAGTTCTAAGCACACACCACGTATGCTCCCCCGAGCACGGCCAGGAGGGAACAGGTAAGAAACGGGTCAGGTAGGAGCTAAGCCAGCCCCCTCACAAACACACACCACTAGCCCCACCAAAAGTGTTTTCTACAAGATCGTATTCTTTATTTGCTAACCCTAAGATGATTTGATGATACAGAATCCTTCAGTTTCGATTAATAATAAAAGATATCAGGAGACACAAAATTGTATGGAACCTAGTGGGAGAGATCGAAAGAGCTTCTTTTCATCAAACAAATGAGTTACTGACACGATAAATTCTGTAGAAAACAAACAATTCAAAGGCAGTGAGGATCAAGCCTTAAAGAAAGCAGGTAAAATATTTGTCTCGAGTGGTGCCTCCATACCCAAATAAGTGTGCAAGTTAAATGGAAAACTGTATCGTTAATCGGGCTGCTTTGTCTTCTCTGCTCCCGATAAAGTCTCCGACTGGTTCTCGGCAGGTGGAGTGAGGCAGGGACTCGGGGTGTCTCTGGTCACCACAGACCCATGACATGCCTTCTTGTGCTACAGGCTTGGACATTCCCACAGAGAGTGGCCACCTGTGCTGGGATTCAGGGCAATTTTCTGACCTCAATACAAGGAAAGTCAACAATTTCTACAACCTTAATTGTTCTCTGACCCGATGGAAGGGAATTCAGGGCACCCGGCTGACATTCTGTTATAGTAGCTGATGACATGAATGCTTATAATACATCCTGGAATGCAAAAGAACATTTTGCATAACCGCTGGATGAAAATTAATAATATGTGAGTAGCCCTTAAATTTTAAAATTAAAAAACCTTTAAATATCCTTTGTAACATTTTTTTTGTTTTAGAACCACTATATTATGAAAGTATTTAGTCCTATGCCTGCTTTTTTATGCCTGCTATTTTAAATGATTTTTTTCTTCATACCTGTGAATGACAACCCTATAACCTCCTGATTATATTTCTTTAGCACAAAACATTTCCTAGTCAGCTCATACCAGGTGGTTTTTCCCCTTTGTGCTCTTAAAAGTCCTGTTTCTCAAAGCACTGTCTATTTTAGTTATTTATCAATACCATCCATATTAAAACTGATTAAAATTGGCTAGCCAAATTTTTAAAAACAAAAACCAATCTCTGAAACTACTCATCTAAAATTCAACAACTTAAAATTTATTTTATTTTGGTCCATGCAAAAATAAGTATGCTTCTGGAATTCAATTTCAGAGAAAATATTCTCTGAAGATATGCCATGCATTGTTACCTTGTTGTGTTTTGTTTTTTACATTCTTGGTACCTGTATTCCTGAAACTTGTTGTTTTGTGATATCACTTCTGTGTAGACCCCCCCCCCCACACACACACAGCATACACACCCATAAACACAGGTGACCAGAGTCTTGCCCAGGATGTTTTCAAGGGATAATTTAACTGCTTAAATAATAAGTAGCAGACATTGTGACCAATAAAGAAAGGTAAGAATAAGATCATATTGACTCAATGAGGTATGTTTTACAGATAAATTGACAATATTTTGGGTCATGGGATTGAAAAAATAGAAAAGCATATGAAATTATTTTGACTACTAGATATACAAGCAGTTTCTGTGTGCAATTGCTGCTGATATGTACAAAGTTTAACCGACAGAAACGGAAAGATGTGTCTAATGTTTCTGGAAAGAATCAAAGAATACTGTATGCTGAATTTTAAGGATGAAGGTATTTGCATAATGGTAAAGATGGAAAGTCAGTATTTGGACTGCCATTATAAACTTCTGCCTTGTACTCTCTGTTAAACAACTGCTCATTTCATTATGTCTCTCACTTTCAGTAATAGCATGATAGTTTAACTTCCAAAGTTATGTAGTATATTCTATTGTCCTAAAATACTCAAAAAGTCTAGCAATTACTATTAACTCTAAGGAAGTATTAGAAGCATCTCCTTCAAAATTAGAAAATGACGAGGATGTTCACTATTACTAATTAAATTCAATATAATCCTTAAATTTTATCTAATTCAGTGAGGCAAGGAAAAGTAAAGATATAAGGATTGGGTAGAACAACAATTATGCTTTGTTCTTAGATGTTATAGTAAAAATTCAGGATGGACCATAAACAAAGAATTTAGATAATGTTTTGAAATAGAAATTTTGTATATACCTGGTGTGTATACCTGTAATGCAAAGGAAATGTAGTATAAAGAAAACATTCATATTAAGAATAACATGTTTTAGGTACTAAAGTGAAAACTAGTAAAATATGTGATACCTGTGTTCAGAAAATACTGAATCGATGGAAAGACATTAAAATAAAAGGAAGGAAAGAAGAAAGGGAAGAAGGATAGATGAAAGGAAGGCAGAGATATGCCAATTTTATATTTAGAAACTCAAGACCAAAAGATATAATTTAACTTCAAATTAAATATGTTGATTTAATATAATCATGGTGAAGTTCTCAAGTTTTTCATGATGAGTTTGACAAGTTAAGGAATATGTCAAGAAGTCAGAACATTTCTGAAGAGTAAAACCAAGATGAGAGATTACTTTATAAAATGTCAGAAGTTACTATACAATAATTAAAAAATTTGACCAATGATAATTTATGTCATTATAAATAAGTCAAAATTTCAAATTATGTCAGAAAGCCTATAAATAAGCCATAATGATAAAGAGGTATGATTGATAGAGATTAGAAGAATTGCAGATAAATGCAGATAGTAGAGTGAAATTGATAAATTGGGATGGTACAACCAGTACCATGTGGGAAAAAATAAAATCCATTCCTCATACTGTACATAAGAACCAATTGTAGAGGAACTAAATACCTAAATGTAGGAAATAAAGACCCAGTATTACAGTAAGCATCTGCTCTTTACTCTCCGTTCCCCAGTGCACTAGTTTGAAAGTATACTGTGCTGAGAGATGCTATATTTATGCAACTACAATTTCCCCATCTCGAGACATAGTGACTTCTTGAGAAAAAGCTGAATCAACATTGTTGGAATGCCTAAAATGGCATGGCCAGACCAGAGAACTCTCAGAAATTGAATGTAAGGATTGTGAAAGGATGCTATTCTTCCACTAGACATATATTTAAAAACGTAATTAATTGTACTAAGTATTTCAGAAAACTAGTATTGGATATGCCAAAAACAGTAACAAAAAGTCTCTCAATGAGAGATGTTACTGGTGCCCGCTCGAACAAATCAATGAGGCAATGGGATGACAGTGACAGTGACAGTTGAAATAGGAATTGACAAATGTGTGCAAATGCTATGAATATCCGGAAGCTAAAGATATCCATAAGTTCCAGCAAACCTGATTTTGAATAAATACCCAAACAAAAATTGTTAAAGAGAAGGAAAAACAGTCTTAAGGGGCAGTAAAGATGAAATGCCACTCTATTTTATTTTGCTTTTTGGGTCACACCCGGTGATGCACAGGGGTCATTCCTGGCTCTGCACTCAGGAATTACCCCTGGCGGTCCTCAGGGGACCATATGGGATGCTGGGAATCGAACCCGGGTCGGCCGTGTGCAAGGCAAACGCCCTACCCACTGTGCTATCACTCTAGACCCTGGAATGTCACTTTATTATTTGGGAAAAAACAATTAGAATGGTGGAGAGTTTCTCATCACACAAATCTTTCTGAGCAGTGCAGATAAGAGGGAAGAAATAAACGGCTGCAGCTTACACTTTGCTCAAGCTACAGACTCACTGTAAATCTCTTGCAGCCACGGGTGGTACTTAGGGAAGTAACAGGATGGATTAAAACCATAGGGTTACTGATGGGAGGGATGGATCACTGGACCAGAGTGAACCTCGGAAAGAGGGGAGCAATTCATGGGCACTTGTCAGGAGTGAGCAGTATCATACCAGAAATCTGAACACTATTGTAACGTGGTCATCTAGACTGTAAGGGTATTCCACCCGCTCGGCGGAGCCTGGCAAGCTACCTGTGGTGGATTCGATATGCCAAAAACAGTAACAACAAGTCACACAATGGAGACGTTACTGGTGCCTGCTAGAGCAAAATTGATGAATATATATATATATGAATATATATACACACATATATAAGATGTATATATTTTTAGGGTTGGTGCGATTAGCACAGCAGGTAGGGCTTTTGCCTTACATGCCGCCAACCCAGGTTCAATTCCTCTGCCCCTCTCAGAGAGCCCGGAAAGCTACCAAGAGTATCTCACCCTCACGGCAAAGCCTGGCAAGCTACCCGTGGTGTATTTGATATGCCAAAAAACAGTAACAAGTCTCACAATGGAGACGTTACTGGTGCCCGTTCGAGCAAAAATTGATGAACAACAGGATGACAGTGACAGTGACAGCATGTTTTTAAATATGTGTACATATATACATACATATGTTACATGTTTTTAAAAATCACATGCTGTCTGGATAATTTTCAGTGTCTACAGGTGTCCCAATGAAAAATGTCTGCAGGGCTGGAGCACTAGCACAGTGGTAGGGCGTTCGCCTTGCATGCAGCTGACCTGTGTTCGATTCCTCTGCCTTTCTCGGAGAGCTCATCAAGCTACCGAGAGTATCACGCCCACAAGGCAGAGCCTGGCAGGCTACCCATGGCGTATTCGATATGCCAAAAACAGTAACAATAAGTCTCGCAATGAAATGTTACTGGTGCCCGCTCGAGCAAATCGATGAGCAACGGGATGACTGTGACTGTGACTGCAGGGCTGGAGCGATAGAACAGCAGGTAAGACGCTTGCCTTGCACCCGGTCAGTCAGGGTTTGGTTCCCTGAGCCACAGATGGTCTCCCCAGCCCTTCCAGGAGTGATCCCTGAGCATAGAGCCAGGAATCATCCCTGAGGATTGCCCAGTGTGAACCAAACACCAAACAGAATGCCTGCCCTTACAAATTGCTTTTAATTCAGGTGCTCTGGGCTCTGTGTGAGAATGCATGGCTCCCGGCATCCCGACCAGAGCTCCCGGCAGCCGAAGACCACCGGAACCTAGCTACAGCCATGCTTGAGGCCCCTCTCCACATGTTCGGACAGGCCTCATGCATGAAGGTACCGGCAGAGGAACCCAGGTGTGTGTAATCCCATCAGTGGCCAACATCCAGAGAGAGACTTAAAAGCAAGCTCTCAGAGCTTCTTGGCCGCATGATATCTTGTAGCCTACTTCTCCCTCTGGGAGAAACTGGCAAGCTTCTGAGAGTTTCCTGCCCACATGGGACAGCCTTGCAAGCTTCCCATGGAGTATTCATATGCTAAAGCCAGTAACAAGCTGGATCTCATTCCCCTGACCCTGAAAGAGCCTCCAGTGCGACATCCTTGGGAGGGCCGAATCGGGAGAGACTTCTAAGATCTCAGGGAAAGGATGAAATGAGAGGTTACTGAGCCCGCCAGAGAAATCGGTGATTAATGGGATTTCGTGATTTGTGATTTTGTTTGGGGACCAAACAGGGTGATGCTCAGAGGTTACTCCTGCCTTGCGCTCCGGAGTCACTCCTGGCAGGCTGGAGGAACATATGGGATGCCAGAGACAGGACCCAGGTCAGTCGTGTGAAAACCAAGCACCCTACCCGCTGTCCTAGCTTTCTGGCTCTTCATCTCAACTTTAAATATGCCTTCCAGTTCTTTTTAATAACATTTTATAAGCATTTACTTTCTTTTTTTTAGTCACACTTATTTAGTAATGAATCTATGAATTCGCCTTGAGATCATTTTTTCATTATGCTATTTTCTTCAGAGGTGTTTTTTTTTTAACATATGGATTTGAAATTTCTCTTTATTTTCTCTCTCGGGTAATTTCTTAATTTGTCTGTGTGTATGACTTTATTTCACTGTTTAATTTTTAATTCCTAGTTTCTCTGACTCATGACCAGAGTATGGCCTATGTAATTCTACATTTTAAAATATATTGAAATCTTTATTGTAAAGTGAATGATTAATGCAAATCTAGTCTGCAATCATTCTCTCCATTGTTTTCCCTACTAAATATTTAGTTTAAAACTTTTTTAATCTTTAGGAAACTGTGTTTAGTTGTGAGTGTGTGTATGTGTCCTTAATAGCCTTTTGCTGATTTTTCATCTTATAAAATGAGGTGTTTCTTTGTTCCCACGCTGCTCTGTTCACTGATCTTAACACTGTTTAAAATATTCTTTCTGTTCTTATCTACTAAACCACTTAGGAGGGTTATTATTTTTCTCTATTAGATTAATGGGATTTATTTCTGTTTTCTAAAGCATTTAAGGGATCTGCATAGCATAAAAGATCTGGGGCCCTTAGCAGCAACTGAGAGCTGCTGGTTGCCCTAGCACTCACCCACGGATGCAAAGATCTTGTATTATATTCATGACTTTCGGAAACTCAATGTTACCTTCCTTTCCTCTGGGAGTACCTCTCTGAGCCTCCAGACTCACTCACAATAGCAGCTAATCCCTGCATCTTTGGTCTGGAGACACGAAGGGATCGGATGAAGGAAAAGTTATTCCAGGTCATCTTTCCCAACATTCCCTCTCTCAGGTGTTACCTTATTTTATATTTTTTCAGATTCTACATTAGTATGAAATGTTAAGAAAGCTACATCCAAGAGGATCTAAAAGTCTTTCTTTCTTTCTTTCTTTCTTTCTTTCTTTCTTTCTTTCTTTCTTTCTTTCTTTCTTTCTTTCTTTCTTTCTTTCTTTCTTTCTTTCTTTCTTTCTTTCTTTCTTTCTTTCTTTCCCTTCTTCCTTCCTCCTTCCTTCCTTCCTTCCTTCCTTCCTTCCTTCCTTCTTCTTCTTTCTTTCTATCTTCTTTCTTTCCTTCTCTCTTCTTCTTTCTTCCTTCCTTCCTTCTTTCTTTCTTTCTTTCCTTCCTTCTTCTTTCTTTCTTTCCTTCTTCTTCTTTCTTTCTTTCTTTCTTTCTTTCTTTCTTTCTTTCTTTCTTTCTTTCTTTCTTTCTTTCTTTCTTTCTTCTTTCTTTCTTTCTTTCTTTCTTTCTTTCTTTCCTTTTCTTCCTTTCTCTCTTTCCCTTCCTTCCTCCATCCTTCCCTTCTTCCCTCCCTCCCTTTATCTCTCCCTGCTTCCCTTCCTCCCTTCTTCCCTTCCTCCCTCCCTTTATTTCTCCCTTCTTCCCTTCCTTCCTTCCTTCCTTCCTTCCTTCCTTCCTTCCTTCCTTCCTTCCTTCCTTCCTTCCTTCCTTCCTCCTTTCCTTTTATTTCAGTTTTGTGGGTAATACCAAATATGCTTACTCCTGCCTTTGTGCTCAGGGATCATCAAGAAGACATACATTAAAGTAATGATTTGGGAGAGAGTTGGAGCAACAACTGCAGTGTTCCAGGATTACTCCTGTCTCGGTGCTCACCAGTGACCCCTGAAAATACTGGAAGCACCTTTTGTGGTGCTGGAACCAAACCTGGGTTGGTTACATTGCCAAACCAACACCTTAATCTTGCATTATCTCTCTAGCTCTGAAAGTAATTTTTAAAAAATAACAAGAATGAAATGTTTCCACTGTATTTGACATGAGTCCAACTTTGAACATCCAAACTCTGAGGAGTCCCTCTAAATATAATTTAAAGAAAAATTCTAGAATTATATTTCTCAAGAGTCCCATGTATATTTATTCATGGAACAATTAATAGAAAACTTGCAGAAAATATGTTTAAATTACAACTATTAGTAGAGTACTTTATAATATGGGTATTACATAGTAATAAGACATTCAGGCAATAATAGATTTATAATAATCTATTATAAACAGAAACAAATTGGAAATCTTTAACCTAAGGAGATTCACTGATTGTCTCACGGCAAAGTATAGTGTTAAAATTAAAATGAGTCCATCGTAATGAAAAGTAAATCATTACAACTTTACTGAAATTTTCTATGATCATATGAAACTACCAGAAATGTGTTATCTAACATATATTTTGGTTAAAATTTTCATATGTTTCTTCAAAATAAATATAATACTTTGATATTGAGAAGGTAAATTGGTTATAAATAGGGCTTCTTAAAAACTGATGTTAGATAAGAGTCCCAATACAAAGTAACATTTTAGCCCAGACCAATAGTCCTTACTGAATTTTCAAATCCGTGAATGCCAAAAATTTTAAACTTTAATTTTTAGTGGAATGAAGAAATGTATTCAAATAAATTTAACAACTTTTAATTAGCAACAATTAATTTGCAAGAAAAGCTTATTGACATCAGAGAAGATAAAAATGTATTAGTGAGTTTTTAAAAAAAGATATTTTTTGGCCCTCTGCCGAGATGTAACCCCAATGGCTGCACGTGTGCGGCCTCTCCGCTGCTGCATGACCATGGCCCCGGAGGCCAGCTAAACTACTTTGGGCACCAGCAGCTTCTTCCAGAAGTGTCTCTAGACTGTGAACTGAGCCCTGGCCGCTATCTTATGACGACCACAAAAGGGAGGTATGAGCTTGCAGTGTTGCAATTTCTGGCAGAAATTTCCCTGGACTTAGTTACTAAAATACAGGAATCCCAAACCACGCAGCCTCAATAGAACTCATATATCTTTATTCTCAGCAATGGAAAACAAATTATCAAATGCTTCCTTTTCAACAGGTGTGACTTTGGGGTGGTGGTGGGGTGGGGGGAAACTCCAATCAATAAGAATGAGTTTTTTGTTGAAATATTGAATGTAATCAAAGTAAAGAGAAAAGTAAAGTGAAATTTATCAGCTACACAGGCAGGAGGTAGGGGGCAGATTGTGGGGGAGGTATATGGTTTCTGGTGGTGGAATATGTGCACTAGTGAAGGGATGGGTGTTTGAGCATTGTATAACTGAGACTTAAACCTGAAAGCTTTCTAGCTTTCCACATGGTGATTCAATAAAAAAATATAAAAAAAAAGATTTTTTGTTTGTTTTTGTAATGCCAGGGATTAAACCCACGACCTCATACATGCAAGATCAGAATCCTACTTCTGAGCTATATCCCCTCCTTACAATTGTCCTAATAGGGTAATTGTAGCTTCTCTTATTCAGTGGTGCTCAGGGTTTACTCTTGGCTCTGTGTTCAGATATCATTCCTCATGATGCTTGAGGGATCATTTCTGGTGCCAGAGATTTAACCTCGGTCAATTGCATGCAGGGCAAGGCTTATACTATCTTTGTGGACCCAACTTTAACTTTGAAGTGAATAGAAAGATTTAATAATCACAGTTCAACATATCCTACCTTTTGGTCTACTATATGTTCATAAAGTTTTTCTCAGCTATGGCTATTATAACCAAATATGGAATCAAATAACACTTAGAATTGGAAGCTTTAGTTGCTGTATTAAAAGAGCTAAGCCAGATTTGGAATGGGTATTTAGTTACCCTGATCATGTGCCTGTTGGTTCTAGAGTAATATTGTCTAAAATAAAATTCTAATAAATCCGGTGTCATAAATGAATGATAAGAAATAAAGTTAAGGGACTTGGGGCTGGAGCAATAGCACAGCGGGTGGGGCATTTGTATTTCATGCGGCGACCCAGATTCGAATCCCAGCATCCCATATGGTCCCCCGAGAACCGCCAGGAGTAATTCCTGAGTGCATGAGCCAGGAGTAACCCCTGTGCATTGCCGGGTGTGACCCAAAAACCAAAAAAAATTAAAAGTAAAAAAATAATAAAGTTAAGGGACTGGAGAGATAATATAGCAGGTAAGGTGCTTTCCTTGCCTGTGGTGCACCTGGGTTTGATCCCTGACACCTCATATAATTCCCTACGGATCCCCAGCAGCGATTCAGAGCTATTAGCCAGGAGTAATCCCTGAGCATCACTGAGTGATGCCATGGATTACCATAGATTACCCATGAAAAGGAAAAATTAAATATTCACTTTAAATTACATCAATTTTATGTCAGTTTCTAATTTCCATTTTTGAGTATGAGTTACAATGTCACAATCACAATCATGAAATCCCATTAATCATCGATTTCTCAAGCAGGCTCAGTAGCCTCTCATTTGTTCTTTCCCTGAGATCTTAGAAGTCTCTCTCGACTCAGCCCTCCAAACGATATCGCACTGGGGGCTCTTTCAGGGTCAGGGGAATGAGATCCAGCTTGTTGCTGGATTTAGCATATGAATACACCATGGGAAGCTTGCAAGGCTGTCCCATGTGGGCAGGAAACTCTCAGAAGTTTGCCAATTTCTCCCAGAGGGAGAAGTAGGCTACAAGGATGTTGGCCATTTATGGGATTACACACACCTGGGTTCCTCTGCCGGTACCTTCATGCGTGAGGCCTGTCCGAACGTGTGGAGAGGGGCCTCAAGCATGGCTGTAGCTAGGTTCCGGTGGTCTTCTGCTGCTGGGAGCTCTGCTTGGGGTGGGGAGGGAAGCTGGAGCCCATCCCCTCACAGGGGCCCCCAGGGAAGACAGCCAGGCATGCTGGCAAGAGACTCTCTGTTACAATGTATAACATGTTATTCTAGTAAATTAAAGCAACAGGATATATGTATAAATGGGTATCTGTGTGTGTGATCTGTGTTCAAAGTATTGAAGTTTCATATGTTATTAGGAAAGTGTAACGGACATTGCAGTACTGATCATGAGCTCACACAAACACTTTGAAAAGGGTAGGCAAATGAGACACAACTGAAAATTTCTTCACCTTGTGCCTAAAGTGACATGATACTTAAACTGTCAGATAATGGATGACGACAGCCAAGACTCCTGGTGTTCTCAAGCACTTATGTGTTTCCTTTAAACACTTCTTGCATATTTCCCCAATTAATTAGAGTATGACTTTTAAGGTTGTCTTCCCATTAGAACCAAGAGAGACAATGTTGCTGGCAGAACACGGATTTGCGTCAATCTCCTAAGACTGTCCGTTTTGTGGCTTTTAGGGAAATTTCAGATTAAAGCTCTTTTAAGATGGAGATGGCTACAAAAATAGTTTCAAAGCACAATAAACCCCCAATTCTATCCTTCTTTTTCTAATCCGACGTGATCCTTATTCTAATCCTTCTCAACCGGGTGAGAGGAAACGAAAAGAACCCTTTTAAGGCCTGGGCGAACATACAGTGGTTTGGGCTAAGCAGTGCCCGGGTTCAAATCACAGCACCACATGGTCCCCCAAGTATCACCCAGTGCCCTGATGGAGGACTGCTCACCTTCAGGGCGGCTGCAGTACTCCCTGCATTGGGCCTCATGGCACCTTTGGCTCTGAGTTCAACCACTGGGCAGACCAAGAATTGCAGTGGGAGGTCCTCTTGGACACCAAGCACTGCTTGTGAAGAACCCCAACCCTCGCCCAAAAGGAAACTTGAAGGAGACGTTTTAAGTACATATTTCCAATGTGATTCTAGGCCAAATATCAGACATTCCAAACACTCTTCCTTGCAAGTCTATTCCCTGTTTGTGGAAAGCCAATTAGAGTCCCAGGTATCTTTGTTTAGCCCAAGTGTTTGATTGCAATTAGCTGCGAATGAACGGAACAAAAAGAAGTCAATTATAGCTGTCTGGTCATTTGGAACTGCTCAGCATTAACTGTCAGTTAATGGAAGAGGCTAGAAACTTTTCCTCCTTCAGACATTGGTGTAATTAATATGGTTATAAATGTTATACCTTACAGACAGAAATCAATACATCACTGACAAGAAGGCCGTGCTTAGGATGCATGCAAAATTCAGTTCTTGGTGACTCGCAAACATCCAAGCAGACAGACGTAGCTCTAAGCAGGAAAAGACACATTTTTAAACAGAAGAATCAGTTCTTCCAAGGAACATGTGCAATCTACACATAAGACACTGTAGGGTATGTAAGGAAGCATTATCTTTTACAGAGCTGAGCATCCCTTTATGCACCATCTCCTCCTAGCCAGTTGCTGAAGTGTGGAACATCTGTGTTTATTTTGCATGACAAAGTTGTTCCTTGGCTTTGCCAAAATGAGCTTTCATGTGGGACTCTGGGTTTGTGGATTTTCCGTAGGGTAGTGATAAAGCTCAAGTGGCAGGACATTGTTTTTGTATATAATGCATATTACATGAAGTCATTCATATTTAATGACAAGTGTGCTATATTTTTAATCTTTATAGCTTTAATGTGTGTAAGAGGTTTCAATAATTGGAGCTGGGACGATGGTAACTTCCCAGAAACGCTCAGCACAACTGCTGCGGTTCCCGGCCCTCAATTTGCACAGGTTGTAAATTATAAAACTTGATTAGCGAGAGACTTGGCAATATCGCTTGTCTTTTGAAGTTGCCAATCTGTAGCATCGTGGGTACAAAATATTTCCATTCACACTTTTAATATTCACCTAAATAGCATACATTGAAAACACCCAAACGAAAATGATGAGCTATTTAGGGAAATAAAATTGTTTTTCTAAAGAAGGCCTTAAATTTCTAATCCTATTAGCAAATCTACATGCAAAAACTAGACTGGCTCACTTTAGTAAGTGGTCCATTTAAGATTATAATATTTCTTCGGAGAGGGTTTTAAATACTATAAGATCTATAATGTTTCTTTAAAAGTGCTTTGTGAATTGATGATACAGTCACAGTCGTTAATGAATTATAATTCGAAGTTTCAAGAATCTACTGCTTTTAATACTTTTTTCATTCTCAACAATAGCATGGTTTCTTGTTTGAACCTTTCTTAAACTCCGTGGAAATTGTCTGCTTTGGGCGGGGGGAGGGGCACAGCCAGCTGCCCTCAGGGTTTGCTTCTGGCATTGTGCTCAGGAAACCATCTGTGATGCTAGGGATCAAACCAAGGTGGGTTGCACGCAAGACAAGAGCCTTAACCCATGCACTATTGAGCTGAGGAGGTGATGGCGGGTCTCTCTTCATTCAAGATTCCCAGGCTCTTCAATATTTTCTATTTTATTTTAAATTTTATTGAATCACCGTGAGATAGTTACAAGCTTTCATGTTTGGGTTACAATCACCCAATGATCAAACACCCATCTCTCCACCAGTGCACATTCCCCACCATCAACATCCCGGGTATACACCCCTTTCCCACCCTCCCCCTGCCTCCATGGCAGACAATATTCCCCATACTCTCTTCCAACTTTTGGGCATTATGGCTTGTAACACAGACACTGAAAGGTCATCAAGAATGAAAGTATTGAGTAATAAAGGTGCCCAGACCTAGAAGAGAAAAGCAAAGGACTCCCCAGAATAGTATAAGTTAACAATGGCTAAATTTGTAGGGTTTTAATAGGAAAACTAGGTCTTTGTGTTACAGAGAATGCAGGAAGGTAAGTTAAGGTTTTTCCTTGTAGGCCCTTTTTAATGAAAGTTGGGCTCTATGCATTTCTTTGCAATGTTATAGAGAACCTTACAGAGGATGCAAGGATTCAACTGATCATTGTCTGAGCATTTGCCTTAGGTACTGCCCTTTATCTTAGCCTCCAGGAGGACCTAAATGCTGGAGCAGAATTTCATGTTGGGCAATTGTTAAATGCTTGTTTATCAGAAAGAGCCCAGGAATTCATAGAAAGTGAAAAATGGAGGATGGGGCAGTCAAAAATGGGACTGCAAGGCTAAACTGAGGCTTCTTCTTTCAAGATCCCTCTGGACCCTAGATTGTGGGCTTCTGTTCAGCAATACTAAAAGAAAAGATGAATCACCAATGTGCGTTTATTGCAATTTTATTTTGCAATTATTAAATATATTCCTGGGGACCCCAGGCCATGTGGAACCACCATACAACAAAATAACTGCTACCCATCTTCACCCTATATCCATTATTACACAAGACTGGGGAGTTATTCTCTGCTGAACTAAAATGACACTGGATATAGGACCACTCAGCTGGGGATGGATGGATGTGAAAAAAGATATCACTATATCACTGTCATTCCATTGCTCATCAATTTTCTCAAGCAGGTACCAGTAACGCCTCCATTGTGAGGCTTTTTACTGTTTTTGGCATATTGAATACACCACAGGGAGCTTATCAGGCTCTGCCGTGTGGGCAGGATACTCTCAGTAGCTTGCCAGGCTCTTTGAGAGAGACAGAGGAATCCAACCAGGGTTGGCTGCGTGTTAGGCAAATGTCCTAAGAGAGAGACTCTTCTCAACTCTATAGCTCAAGATAGTTGGCCTCCCTCTTTCTCTCTCCCCCCCCTTGCCCCTAGGCTACACACAGCCAGGTAGCAAAATCATCATAAGAAAGCCCTTCCTGAGAAAGCCTGGCATTCCAAAGCCCTTCCTGACTCTTAAGGTGTTTTTCTCCTCTCCTCAGTCCAAACACTCATTAACATCTTAATACTAGTTATTTTTGTATGGACATAGCAAGAGATACATTGAGGCTTGCAAGGCAGCTCTCCTGGCAACATCTTGCCACAGGCTCAAACTACAGCACTCAGGCCAGATTAATCATTCCTCACCCTAGCAGGGTCCAAATCTAGTTATCACTGTTTGGATCATGACAGCATTTGTCCATGACTAAGCTCTTAACTTATAGTTAAGCATTAGGCACTTTGGCCAGGCCCATCTCAATGCCAGGGTAGCACACAACTCACCGCTTGCCCTGGGTCCGTCTCGTCCCTTGTCAGGACCCTGCTTTTTGGGGTGCTAGGAAGTAAGGGCAGCTGAGGCTTAGGTGGAGAGAACAGATGCCCAGGAGGAAAATATGTAGAGTCAAATAACTCCCAGGTTACAAAAGCATAGCATTTGCTAAGTCTTCCTGTGTCCATACAAAAAGGACATGGCTCTGAATAAACTATGCAAAGGACTCAAGGAGAAGAGAAAAACAACATTTACAAGTCAACAGAACACTAAGAAAGAAGCTACAAATAAACACAGAGGAATGGGAGCACTGTGATGGGAGTAACCCAATAAACCTAAAAACCTGAGGCTATGTTATCCTACATATCCCTTTTTCTTTTTACAAAAACACAAAAATTTGAAAATGAGGAACAATTCCAAATCACAACACAATTTCAAATCACAGTACAGTCCCATTAGTTGTACTAAGATTTCAGTCCAACCCTGGGCCCAGAGCAGTGCTGTAGTAAAGCGTCCAATTATCCTGCACTGTCCAGGGGTGATGAGAGTCACCAATGATAAGCCATTTAGTCCCATTTTGAAGAAATGAAGTGTCTGGATCAAAATTGAAGAATTGTCCCAGTAACAGCATCAGTAGTGGTTGCAGCAATGAGTCCCAAGGGAGCAGCTATTAGGAGTCCAATAAACTTCAGGAAGCACTGGATCAGTCGGGGAGCACTGGAACAGGAGCATCACAACTTCTGGCAGGAGAATTTCAGCAGAGGAATGCAGCCATTCTCTGGTCTGGTTCCTCGGCAGTCATAAATGTGCAACCTAGCTTATGTTTGAGAAAAAACACTTTTGTAAAGTTATCAGAGGCCTTGACATTGGGGTTTGATCTCCATGCCTGTGGATAAAGAGACAGAGGGAAGCTCCAATACGAATGGATATCCTAGAGAGAAATGAAAAGGTGTTCCTGTTAAAACTCATTTCTTTCTTGTTCAAGAACCTATGAATTCCAAGGAAAGAGTAAAAGTAAAGTATTGTTAATTCAAAATACGGAGGCCTGGCGTTGTCCAATCCACAACCTGTGAAAGAGGGTTATAGGGAATGCTCTTAATGTAACCTCATGTTATGTTAAAGGAGCAGAGGCCTTTGCTGCAGGTCCTCTGACGCGGGCTCCTCTTCTTTCCTTGTGATTTCCAGCTTAAATCAGTTTGTCGATGGCTTGGGGCTGGGATTTGAAGGGTTGTGAGTTTCTGGCGGTCTGAGATCCAAACCAGGTGGTTGAATTCTACTTCTGATGAGAAGCAAAGGGATCCAAAGTTTCTCAGTGGGGTTATCATCTGTTAAAACAAAATCATAGCCTTTTCCTGGAATAAGGAGTTTTCCTGCTACATTCAATTGAGAATATACCTCCTTTTTGTATTTGATTTAACATTCCATATGTCCACTGAAAATGCAGAGGTGGTGGGCTTAAGGCCACAGTGTTCTTAGCAACCACGTGAAAATCTTGAGGTACCCAGTAGGCCTTTTCACTCCAGTCTGCAAGATACTCCCTACAGAAAGGAGATGTAGGCCCGTACAAAGTAAAGTCTAAAAAGTTTTTACACATCTTGGCAATTTCTATTTTAGAAAGTGACATAAAGACAAGTAATATTGCAATAGTAATATACAATACTCTCAATATAAAAGGCACATAATTGAAAAAGAATAAAAGATCACAAGAAAAAAGAATTCTATAGAATTAGGCATGATGCAAGAAGCTGAAGACAGTGTTCAAAAATATTAAGAGTGTAATTATTATAATAAAAATGTACATGAAATTTAAAACTAGAATATATGCAAAATGCATTTTAAAGGATAATAAAGAGCATTAATAAAAACAAGAAAATCTACAGGAGAATTGGAAATCAGACAAAAAATATTGCAAGAAAAGAATACTATCCCAAATTGCTGAAAAATGAATTAAGCAGTAAATTAATGGGATTTTACACCATAACAGTGTTGATCTTACTCATGTTTGAATCAAGCATAGTTCAACATGCAATAGCAATCTAATTCTTCAAATTAATAGGAAAAAAGACAAAAGAAGAGCACATCATCATCTCAATGGAGAAAAACATCTGGAAAGAAAAACAATTTTTCATTATACATTCAACAAACAAGGAATAGAGAAAAAAGTATTTTATCTAATACAACTGTAAATGACAAGCCCACTGTGAATATCAGATCCAACAGCGAAAGATTGAAAGTGTTTCCTCAAAGATCAGGAAGAAGCATTAATGCTCACTCTTGCCACTTCTGCTCAACAAAGTACTGGAAGTCCTAAATAGAGCAATTAAACAAGGAAAGGAAAGACAACCACATCAGAAAAGGAATGAGTGAACTCATCTCTGTTTGCAGATATAGAAAACTATGATTATAGCTCATGCAAATATTGTAACTAATATGATTGAATTTGTGGAGCTGCAGAATGTGAAATCAGCATACAAACTCAGCTGTGTTTCTTTACATGCTAACAATGAAAATTTTTAATTAAGAAAAGCACCTTTTATGATAAAATCAAACATAATATACGTAGGAATTTAACCAAGCACACAGAATTGAAAAATACAAAATATTACTAAAAAAATTGAGGAAGGCACAAATTTTCTAGGCTATGTTCTCAATAGCACAGTCAAAAAAGTAAAGATACTTAAATCAGACAACAACAAACTTTGTAATCTCTATGTATTAAAAGAAACAACCAGTTGTGTTCAAAGGCAGCTCCTGGAATTAGAGGAAATACTTTCAAACCATGGGTTTGATTCCTCTGTCCCTCTCGGAGAGCCCAGCAAGCTATTGAGAGTATCCCACTCACACGGCAGAGCCTGCAAGCTCCCCATGGCGTATATGCCAAAAACAGTAACAACAAGTCTCATAATGGAGATGTTACTGGTGCCCGCTGGACCAAATCAATGAATAAGGGGATGACAGTGCCACAGTGCTACAGTATCTAATATAGAATCAAAACTCAGAATAGATAAAGAAACCTTGTAGCTAAAATATTACAATAGTATTCTTTTTTTTAAACTCTGAATTGTTACTTTGTTTTTTAAAACTTTTTAATTAGAGAATCACTATGATGTACAGTTACAAAGTTATGAACTTTTGAGTTTGCATTTCACTCATACAGTGATCGATTACCCATCCCTCCACCAGTGCCCATTCTCCTCCACCAATGATCCCAGTATCCCTCCCACCACCCCACCCCATCCCCCACCACCCTACCCTGCCTCTGGGGCAGGGCATTCCCTTTTGTTCTCTCTCCTTTTGGGTGCTGTAGTTTGCAATAGAGATATTGAGTGGCCTTCATGTTCGATGAGAAGAGGCTTGAATAGATATGGTCCCCCAAGAACTGCCACGAGTGATCTTGAAGACAGTGCCAAGATTAAACCCTGAGTACAGTCAGTTGTTCCCCTTCCCCAAGAATCAAAGTACTCTATATGCGTGTGTCTGAGCACCCACACTCATAAAAAACCTGTACTCAAAGCTCTATCACAGAAAATGTAAAGGATGTCAACTGCACATCAGGCTTAGAGAGTAAATATCATTATCATAACAAAAAGGAGGTGATATTCAAATAATGCTTAAAAAATTTGCTAAGACATTTGAATTTTTAATACAGTATTAGAGAAGAAGTAGAATCAACTAATTCTAAATTTAAACAGAAGAAGAAATAATGCAGATCATTTATCAAGGGAAAATAAAAATCTTACAAGAAGTTTCTTTACAGAAAGAATCAAAACTGTTATATGTCACATGAATTATCTGTAATTAACACTCCATCTTGATAATAACTAATCAATAAATTATATACTGAC